>NC_057724.1:48497917-48693317 GCF_004010195.1 Chiloscyllium plagiosum
ATTGAAGGATGGGTCAGCAAGTTTGCAGATGACACAAAGGTTGGAGGTGTCGTTGACAGTATAGTGGGCTGTTGTAGGCTGCAGCGGGACATTGACAGGATGCAGAGATGGGCTGAGAGGTTGCAGATGGAGTTCAACCTGGATAAATGTGAGGTGATGCATTTTGGAAGGTCGAATTTGAAAGCTGAGTACAGGATTAAGGATAGGATTCTTGACAGTGTGGAGGAACAGAGGGATCTTGGGGTGCAGGTACATAGATCCATTAAACTGGCCACCCGAGTGGACAGGATTGTTAAGAAAGCATATGGTGTTTTGGCTTTCATTAACAGGGGGATTGAGTTTAAGAGTCGTGAGATCTTGTTGCAGCTCTATAAAACATTTGGTTAGACCGCACATGGAATACTGCATCCAGTTCTGGTCGCCCTATTATAAGAAAGGTGTGGATGCTTGGGAGAGGGTTCAGAGGAGGTTTCCCAGGATGCTGCCTGGACTGGAGGGCTTATCTCATGAGGAGAGGTTGACTGAGCTCAGACCTTTTTCAAAGGAGAAAAGGAGGAGAAGAGGGGACTTAATTGAGGTATACAAGATAATGAGAGGCATAGATAGAGTCGATAGCCAGAGACTATTTCCCATGGCAGAAATGACTAACACGAGGGGTCATAGTTTTAAGCTGGTTGGAGGAAAGTGTAGAGGGGATGTCAGAGGCGGGTTCTTTACACAGAGAGTTGTGAGAGCATGGAATGCGTTGCCAGCAGCATCTGTCGAGGCATTTGTCGTTGGGGACATTTAAGAGACTCCTGGACATGCATATGGTCACAGAAATTTAAGGGTGCATACATGAGGATCAGTGGTCGGCACAACATCGTGTGCTGAAGGGCCTGTTCTGTGCTGTACTGTTCTATGTTCTATGTTCTATGCCAACACAGGCATCTCCAAATCATGATCTATTTTGATATCACGTGTAACCATACCTCCTATATTCACGTTCAAATCATTTATACAAATGACAAAAAGCAGTAGACCCAGCACTGATCCTTGTGGCATATTGTTGGTCACAGTCCTCTAGTTTGAATAGCACCCTCTCCCACCACCCTCTTCTTATGAAGATTCCTTATGCACATTTTTAATATGAGATTTAAGCCACAGTTAATATTTTATTAAAATTATGGCAAAAAAAGTTCTATATAATAAAACTGGAATTAACTGCTTATATTTTTTGGTGTAATTTCCCCTCTGGTTCTAATTCATAGAGTCATAGAGATGTACAGTATGGAAACAGACCCTTCAGTCCGAATCATCCATGCTGACCAGATATCTAACCTAATCTCATTCCATTTGCTAGCTCTTGGCCCATATCCCTCTAGAGTCTTCCTATTCATATACCCATCCAGGTGCCTTTCAAATGTTGTAATTGTACCAGCCTCCACCATTTCCTCTGGCAGCTCATTAATGCTGCAATTGTACCAGCCTCCACCATTTCCTCTGGCAGCTCATTCCATACACGCATCACCCTCTGCATGAAAAAGTTGTCCCTTAGGCCCCTTTTAAATTTTTCCCTCTCATGCTAAACCTATGCCCTCTGGTTCTGGACTCCCTCACCCCAGCAGAAATACCTTGTCTATTTATCCTATCCATGCCCCTCATGATTTTATAAACCTCTATAAGGTCACCACTCAGTCTCTGACACCACAGGGGAAACAACCCCTACCTATTCAGCCTCTCCCTGCAGCTCAAATCCTTGTAAATCTTTTCTAATTCCTTTCAAATATCACATCCTTCCGAAAGGAGGGAGACCAGAATTGCACGCAATATTCCAAAAATGGCCTAACGAATGTCTTGTACAGCTGCAACATGACCTCCCAACTCCTATACTCAATACTCTGTCCAATAAAGGAAAGCATACCAAATACCTTCTTCACTATCCTATCTACCTGTGATTCCACTTTCACAGAACTATGAACCTGTACTCTAAGGTCTCTTTGTTGAGCAACACTCTTCAGGACCTTCCCAGTAAGTGTATAAGTCCTTCTCTGATTTGCCTTTCCAAAATGTATCACCTGACATTCATTTAATTCAAACTCCATCTGCCACTCTTCAGTCCATCTGATCAATATCCCATTTTACTCTGTGGTAACCTTCTTCGCTGATCACTACACCTCCAATTTTGGTGATGTAGTGTATCTGCAAATGTATTAACTATAGCCCCCATGTTCATATCCAGATCATTTATTGCAGTATTGTACAATTAATTCAAGTCTTTTTATCTAATTACTGCACTAGAAATGTCCTTTTGGAAATGTCTTTATACTGCAGTATAATTGTGAATAAATTCACTGAATCATTTTATCCTTTGGTCATTTGGGATAAGACGTGTTGCTATAAACATATTGCTGCCAATGCCAGGCGTGCATGTCACATTACCCTGTAGTTCTTTTCCTTGTCAGATTATACAGTTTGCATCTCAGACTACAGTACTTTAAGTAATGTTTAGAAGATAGATATTTGCGAAGGTTACACTTGACTATTGGTGCATCTTAAAAATAATCTAAAACCCATTTAATTAACTCTCAAATAAATTATTCTTCCCATTTTGATAGCTTCCATAATTTCAGCGTTCTTTGGCTAGAAAAGATTATTTTGTTCAATTTCTTGTGTCATGTCTTGTGGTCTTTGAATTTTACCATTGAATACAGTGTACTGGATCTGATATGGCCGATTCCAAAGAAAGTTTTCATATAAAACTTATTTATATTTTCCACATTTTCCACTGAAATTCATGATTAATCAAATTTTCATTTTTTTCATTTCCTCAAAATATCTTGTTTTTATTTCCAAAATTCAACATATTCTTTCAAGTAAAGCTGTAGGAAAGTTACTGTCCATTGAATATGTCCATTATACTTTGTTTGGAGAAAGTGCGGACTGTAGATGCTGGAGATCAGAGTTGAGAGTGCATTGCTGGGAAAGCACAGCAGGTCAGGCAGCATCCAAGTAGCAGGAGAATCGATGTTTTGGGCATAAACCCATCAGGAGTCTGATGAAGGTCTTATGCCCAAAACGTTGATTCTCCTGCTCCTAAGATGCTACCTGACCTGCTGTGCTTTCCCAGCAACACACGCTTGATTGCTGTACTTTGTTTTGCCTCTTTAAAATATCTCATCTTTAACTATATTAAAATTAGATTTGCAACATATTGGGTAATTTAGATCCTTCTGAAGTATTATAAAATCCTTCCCATTCTTTCTCAACCATCTGACTTTTGTGTTATCAGTAATTTTTTTTATCATGCTCCCTACAGGTCCAAATACGAAGCATAAAACAGAAATACAAAAATGGATGCAGGAGACACTATTGTAACAGCTCTGATAATTAGAGATATACCTTTCCTAAGTATGCCAATTTACTATCTCTTGGGTTTGTTCCCAATTAATTGTGTGGATCGCTCAAATGTTTTGTAATTTTTATTACCTTTTCTAATATTACATTGAATCACAGGTCAAATAATGAGGAGCACATGATAGTTTCTCTTTGAAGCCTATGATTTACTATGATTATATACTAGGTCTGTTTCTGTCAAGTTGTATTCAAAGAATCTTACCAGCATTTCAGAGATTGTTGTTATGTCCATGTTGTTATGAAAACAGAAAACCAAAGACCTCAGTCTTTATCACTGCTGTTGAAAGTTATCAAAAATAGCAAACAAGTTCCAGCTAGTTGTTCATTATAACAACAATTTTGCTCATGTGATAGGGTTAATTTGTGTCAGTTTGAATTCAATTCAAAGGGAACATCTGTGAATGAATAATTCATTTGTGTTGAAGTTGCTGGTATTTGTGGGATAATTATGAGATTTCACAGTGATCCATAAAATATGCTCAGATATCCTTTAGATTTCTCCTTCAGCCCACTCCATATATAGAGGACAATTTGTGTTTATATAAGGATTAGTCTGTAGAACTGAGGAGAATATGGATATAAAATCGAGTACTGCTCCTTGAGCCATCATTTCTATTCAAGGAAAGTTGTGGATTTATCTTTTTGTCCTTTGTTAATCTGCTAGCTACTTATTTAAGAATCTGCTTAGAAATAACAGTAACAGTAACAGTATTAAACATTGAATAAAAGTTACAAGTGTTTTCTCTCCCATTAGTTAGCTACTTTCAACTATGCTGCAGTTTGTGACATTACATGTAGTTACAGTTACCCAAGATGATGGGGAAAGCATCAATCAGAGGTGCCATTTTAGATCACATTCAGTAACCATAGTGAATACAATTAATTGTAGGGTATCGACAGCTGCTCTTTAATGCTCTAAGACTTTCAACAGTGGAGGTTCACATGTATAAAACGATCATTCAGATGAAGTACTGGAAAGATACTAGACACTGTGGAGGCAGAGTTAGGCAAAAAACCCTGTGATATTAAGGAAAATCAATGAAAGATGGCACCCTCCAGGAGGTCTCACAATGTTCCTTGTCAGAATGAAGTCATAATGTATCTCCAGGATTACACTTACTTTATCATGCAAGTGCGAATTTAACTCTGCTGATAACGTTTCATAGTTTTATTAATCCTGCTATAAATCCCTAAATTACATATCAATCCCTTGTATTTGACTTAAAGAAGAGGGTAAATGCTTCCCGTGTGGTTCAGGGAAGTTACCAGTCAGAAACACAGAACAAAAACTAGATGAGTAGCCGATTGACTTGGCCCAGTTTGCCAGGGGACAGGAGGCTTGCTGCATGCACCTGTTCACATGGGCACAGGGACCACATGAAATTGGCATTGTTAGCTCATTAGAGTGAGTCTCAGGTGCAGCCAGCATTACCCAAGTTCATTATTGCATCTGTGCATGTTTTGGTGGTGAAAGAACACAATATTTTAAAAAAAGATAATCTAAGAAGTCTTTGACTTTTTAAGTAGCCTGGTAAACTTTGTTAAATAACAAAAATTTAAATCAGTGTCTCATCTATCATCATGTCTACGTAGATTTTAAGCTGCTGAAAATGATATTTACTTATCAAAGAACATATGTATCTGCTATCTCAATGTTAAAAAAAATTGAAAAGTCTGGAATTGTGGAATATATGATAATGTGGAGTATATGAAACATTGATACCAGAGGTAGGATGAAGAATTGAATGGTGCTTGGCTGGTTTATATGGGCAATATCTTCCATGCCCCTGAATGATGTGGTCAATGACGTGAAATTTGGGACAACTGTGTGAAATGTCGAGCATGTCCAAAATGTTGAGACAAGACACTAGCTAGTGAGCAACGAGAGACATATTCGCAGGGATCATTGCTCATTTTCACCTTCATTACTAATTAATCTCACCTCATCAATATGCAAGCTCTCATTCTCCCATGCACCAAATAGAAACTAGTTGCCGAGAATTGTGAAAATGTGAAAATCTCAGCAGTTATGTGATGGCTCCAGCTTGCTGCTTGCTCCACCAAACCTTCATCTTGGACAGCCAGCATCAATGTCTTAAGGCACACTCCAATCCAGTTAGTGCACGTACATACGCGCACACACACATGTATATACACCCACAGACATTGGCATCAGATACATATCAGCCTCAGCACAAAGTCATTGCGGATCTTGAATCCACTTTCAATATGTTTCTGCACTTCTTGCTGCCCTTCTGAGGACTTTGGCATCTCTCATTACAATGGTTCTGCAAGGACACAGTTTGTGGGGGGATAGACACTCAGCTCATGACTTGGCCCAGGTTGCATTTCAGGGCTTTTTTGCTATCTTAGCATACTGTCACTTTGCATTGCCTCGATGCTCACAGTATTTGTGCCCTGCCTTGATTTACTGAGCTTTACCAACTCAGCCAGTCATAAAAGTGCCACCCAAGTGGATAGGGTTGTTAAGAAAGCATATGGTGTTTTGGCTTTTATTAACAGGGGGATCGAGTTTAAGAGCTGTGAGGTTTTGCTACAGCTCTACAAGTCCCTGATGAGACCACACTTGGAATATTGTGTCCAGTTCTGGTCGCTCTACTATAAGAAAGATAGAGGGGCTTTAGAGAGGGTGCAAAGAAGGCTTACCAGGATGCTGCCTGGACTGGAGGGCTTGCCTTATGAAGAAAGTTTGAATAAGCTTGGGCTTTTCACTCTGGAGAGAAGGAGGAAGAGAGGAGATCTGATCGAGGTGTACAAGATAATGAGTGGAATAGATAGAGTCAATAGCAGGAGACTTTTCCCCAGGGCAGGATTGACTGGTACAAGGAGTCATAGTTTGAAGATAGTTTGAAGGAAGGTATAAATGAGACGTCAGAGGTAGGTTCTTTACGCCGAGAGTTGTGAATGCATGGAATGTGTTACCAGCTGTGGTGGTGAAAGCAGAGTCACTGGGGATATTTAAGCTGGACATGCACATGGATAGCAGTGATTTGATGGGTGCGTAGGTTAAGTTATTATATTTTACATTACAATTAAATTTGGCACAACACCTTTCTATGTTCTATGTTCTAAAAGCTCACAGCACTTCTCGCTTGACTTTCCTTTTAGTGCTGACACAAAGCTAGGCAAAAACAATGACTGCAGATGCTGGAAACCAGATTCTGGATTAGTGGTGCTGGAAAAGCACAGCAGTTCAGGCAGCATCCGAGGAGCAGTAAAGTGTTGCCGTACTCCTCATTGTTACATCAATCTCACAACTAGAGCATATGCCAGTAGATTACACAACAAACACACTCCACAAACATCAACAGAATGGCACATTTCTCAAACTCATAGAGGAGTAGTCCTTAGTCAAGCCAGGAGTATGCTGCCTTCAGTCCGGGGTCCCATTATAGTCTGTCAAAGGCAGTGATTGGTTACAGTCCAGGGGCTTGTGCACAATCGGCCATCTGCTTGGGGCCTTATTTTGCTATAGTGCAGGGAGTGAGCAAGTCAGTCCAAAATGACCAGTACAAGCAATCAGAAGATTCATAGTTTATCAGTTGGGAACCTGAGTGATGATGCTATCCATTCCTCAATCACGGCCATGGTGGGCAACATGATAGGCCTCCTGAAGGTGAGGGTCCGTTGCTTGGATCAGTCCAGGATGTGCGTACAATGCATTGCAGAATGCACTGGAGAACCCCAGTATGCTGTGCTCTACACAACTGGAACAGAAAACGAGGGGCTGTGATGAATGCTGACAAGTTGGAGCAATCTTCGGAGGAGATGCATGCTGAATTTGAGCAGAAAGAACATCACCCTCTGCATGATAGAGTGCAGCACTACAAGTCAGACAGAACCTATCAGTTCCACAAGGTGAGAGCTGTATGCAGTGATCACTCATTTATGATGAGACTATTGGTGTCTGACATCTGGCCATGGTGAGTGGAAATATCAGGCTTGTGTTGGATGTAAAGGAGGCCTCAGGGATGTGGTAGATAGTTATTGAGGTGTGTTTGAGATGACCAGAGAAGCAATTGCATTAGACCTCAAGGAGAGAAACCTGAGGAGAATTTGACTTGCCAAATTGAAGAGATTTTGCTTAATCTAATCTTTTACCCAAAATTCTTAGCTATGTTTTATACTTATTTATTTTAACAAAATATGTGAAGTAATTAATATTTGTTATTTACCTGACAAAATATTTAGTCAATTTTAAGTTTATGTACAGAAGATGAAAGGATTTTACTGTTGCAGCTAATGCGCTCTGCACTGTTGAGTACAAGTGATTTTGACACCTAAGGGATGATGTTAACTTTGTTTACCTGGCACAACAATGGCAGGTAGACCATTAAATTCACCAAGATTCATGCTTATTGTTACAATTCAGCTGATATTGCAAATCAGGCAAGATGAAATTTGGCTTAATAGATCATATTTTAAACTTCTAATTTAATGTGGCGACCTTTTACAAACCAGGTTGTAGATTAAGTTTTAGGAAGAAAACAAAAGTTTATTATGCCAAAGAAAGAAAGCAGAACATGTTGTTTTTTGTGCCTATCCACAGTCAGATCTCTTCCAAGCTGAATTCAGAAACTTTCAGTTTAAGTTTTACAATCTCATTCATCCTAGCTTCTGCTAAACTGATGGTTCTTCTTTTTCACTTCTCCTGTTGTAAACTTCTCCCACCCACCCCCAGCCCCCCCAGTATAAAAAATAACACACCAGGAGTTCTTCAGTCACTTACTCTCAGACACAAACTGATTTAAAATCATTTTTTCAATGACTAACTTAAGCTGCTTTTTGGGGGCTGGAAGCCTGTGGAGAAGCTATTTGTGCAGAATTGTGTTGAAAAGAAAGCTCACTCCCAGATGAGATCGGTCTAACAGTTATCTCCCCTCACATCTGTGCTGTACATTATGCTTTTGGTGTGTCTTCTAAAATTAATTGGTTTTCCGATCATTAAGAGCATGTGTGAATAGATTTTGATTGAAGGTGAATGCCCGGCTCCTCTAGGTGGGTGCGACTTGGTTCCTTCCTATCTCCTTGTGAGGAAGGGTCACTTGGAGTGAGGTCAATGCCCTTTAACCCCTGTTGTCTAATCATTGGGGCTGAGCACCAATGGTCTGGGTGCAATGAAGTGCAAGTCTGCATATCTTGCTGACACTGTATGTTCTGTGTCTGGGTCTCTATGGCAGCCTGATTTTCACAGATAAAGGTAAAGTTATCCTAGTCCTGTTAGATCGTAGGGCAGCTCTCTCATTAGAGGGAGATGACTGGTGGTTCTTTGACCTAAAGGTCACCATGCTTCAGGCAAGGAGACAGGTTGGGAAGGAGAGTCCTCTACCATAACCTCAGTCTATGGGAAAATTGAATCTACACAGTAGGCATTACTCTGGATTGTGCAGATAGCATTGGTGGACTCCTCTAACTTTTGGTTCAATTTTCTGAGTGCCCCTGATAAGCCTTTCTGTTTTCCTGTGTATTTTTAAAATTCATTCATGGGATGCATTTATTGCCCATCCCAGAGGGTAGTTAAGAGTCAACCACATTGCTGAGGGTTGTCACATGCCTGTAATCCAGTCTAGGTAAGGATGGCGATTTATTTCCCTAAAGCGGCGTTCGTGAATCAGATGGGTTTTTCCGACAATTGGCAATGGGTTCATAATCCTTGTTAGATTCTTAATTCCAGATTTTTTACTTAATTCAAATTCCACCATTTGCTGTGGATTCCCTACAATGTGGAAACAGACCCTTCTGCCCCACCGACTCTCCAAACAATAACCTGCCCAGTCCAATTTCCCTCTGACTAATGCACCTAACACTATGGCAATTTGGCATGGCCAATTCACCTGGACTGCACATCTTTGGATTGTGGGAGGAAACCGGAGCACTCAGAGGAAACCCATGCAGACACGGGGAGAATGTGCAAACTCCCCACAGACAGTTCAAAGCTGGAATCAAAACCTGGACCCTGGTGCTGTAAGGCAGCAGTTCTAACCACTGAGCCACAGTTTCAATCCCAGATCCCCAGAACATTATCTAATCCTGGATTGACAGTCCAGTGATATAACCACTAGACTATCACCTCATGTATTTACTAACGTTATTAATGGGCAATATTATGGGCTTCTCTCCAGCCTGGAGCTGAGCAGTTGGCTCAGGCAATCTTCTTGGAGCGACACAATGGCTCAGTGGTTAGCACTGTTGCCTCACAGAACTAGGGACCCAGGTTTGATTCCAGCCTTGGTCGGCTGTGTAGAGTTTGCACATTCTTTCCAAGTCTGCGTGAGTTTCCTTCAGGCGCTCTGGTTTCCTCCCACGATCCAAAGATGTGCAGGTTAGGTGAATCAGCAATACTAAATTGCCTGTAGTGTTCAGGAATGTGTAGGTTAGGTGCATTGGTCAGGGGTAAATGTAGAGTAATAGGGTAGGGAAATAAGTTTGGGTGGGATACTCTCCTGAGTGTCAGTGTGGACTTGTTGGACTGATGGGTCTGTTTCTACACTGTAGGGATTCTATGATTCTCTATGATCCTCAGTGTCAGTGACCTGGGGGCTTTCTGAATGCAACAATTGACCTGGTGCATAGCTGGAGTTTGATTATGTCACTTGTTGAAATTTGGAAGGTTTTGGCAGTGTTGAATCCAGTGGTGAATGCTCATGAGCGTAACATAGCACAAAAGAAGTACATAGTGATGTTGTGCTACAAAACATCATGAGCAGTGGAGACTTGTGTGAGCTAACTTTCTAAACTTAACTGAGAGAAACTCTCGAGAAAAAGCCCTGAAATTGAGACTTTAATTTTTAGTCAAGTTCAGCTTCTTGTGTTGAGCACACTGCTGCGTCATACAGAGTCAAAAAGTGTGGCATTAGAAAAACACAGCAGGTCAGGCAGTATCCGAGGAGTAGGAGAATCAACGTTTTGGGCATAAGCCCTTTATCACACTCCTGACGAAGAACGTATGCCTGAAATGTTGATTCTCCTATCCCTCAGATGCTGCCTGACTGGCTGTGTTTTTCCAGTGCCCCACTTTTCAACTCTGATCTCTAGCATCTGCAGACCTCACTTTCTCTTCCTACTGTATTGTATACTTGAAACAATATTATTGCTCCATTTATAACATACTTCTTTTTCTGATTGCTCAACAACTCATAAATTTGGGAATTATGTCCACATTTGCATTGTATCATGTTTTTATTAATCCATTTATCAAAAAGACAGAAAGCTTTCTGAATCTGAATGCATTATTTCTCATTATTTGCCCTGACTCCTACTTTAATGTGAGCTGTAAAGTTGAAGATTCTGCTTCTGATACTTCTGTCTGAGTTATTGTTATATATTGAAGACAACAAAGAATAAAGGTTAATCCCGAAAATGGCCCCATATATGTATCTTGCAACCTTGTCTTGTTTGATAAATCCAAACTGTACTATTCTTTTCAAAATAAACAATAAAAGTCCAAGTGTTGCATGCAATCTAGCAGCTGGTCCACACAGATTAGTAAGAGTTTTACATCCTTTTGCCATTGATCTGCAGCTTACACATATTTGAAACATTTCTCCCTGTGGGAAACATAGAGAGGTGAAACAAATGTGGGAAAATGTGTGAATGTTTTTCATTCAATTCCTAGGTTATGCAGATTTGATCCTGTGAGGATCTGACAGGAGCAATTAAAGTTATTTTCAGAAGAGTGGTGTTATTTATTCCTCCTCTGATGAAAAGCTAAAATAAGCAAATGCTTTTGTGTATAAATTATTTGCTTTTGACTAGCATCTGATTGTGAACTCTCTATAGAATTTAATGTTTTAAACCTATAAATTACAGTGCATTAATGGCATTCAAATATTTAATATATTCATTTGAGATTACTTGATTATTTTAATGGTGGCATTAAACCAATTAAAGTAATTAAGAACAATGATTTACACAATGGCTGAACAAAATAATTTAATATTAAAGCATTAAGCATGTAATATAAGAATATCACACTTTGAGCAGTATTTAATGTCCTTCCCATTTGGAGTTTAGAGGCAGTTGGACGTATTTAATTGAATAGGAAGAAAGGGACCTTGTTATCTTCCTAATGCTACTATGATTAAGTCTATGTTGGGAAG
Organism: Chiloscyllium plagiosum; assembly: GCF_004010195.1. NCBI lineage: Eukaryota > Metazoa > Chordata > Chondrichthyes > Orectolobiformes > Hemiscylliidae > Chiloscyllium > Chiloscyllium plagiosum. The sequence continues at coordinate 48,509,434 of NC_057724.1, forward strand.
GGTAGTGGTTGGCCTCCCTTTTCCTCACCACCCCCACCAAAACTGGGATTCATAAGTAAGAGATTAAAGCCCACTTAACAGCCTCATTTCATCACTGCTGATTTTAACCAAATAACAAGCCCTCTGAGCAACACTCCTTTGTCCTCACAGCCAACCCTCTCCCCGTGACTCCTCTTCCACCATCCCATGCCTGGGGCCTGGATCAAGTGGTAATACTAGGCTTTTGGTGATTGTTGTATTGACAGCAGACACCATCTTCAGTGATGCTGTTGTTCATTCGAGAGCTAGCCTGTCACTGGCCAGTTACTCTTGGTGTGCATGACTTCCAACCCTATGAAGCTTGATTCTTGGGAAAAATCTCCCATCCCACGGTTCATTTCAGTGTTTAAGTTAAACAGGCAGAAGATGGATGATAAATTACACACAGGCCCCAGATGTTACTTCTCAGTGCACAGGGGCCTGGAGTTTCCACCTCACCCCTGTCTATGATCATCAGCTGAGGATGGTGAGCCTGCATCTTGGCAAGCCATTCTCAGTATGTCTGGATCTCCATGTATTAAGTCCTCCAGTGTGGTCTGTTCAAGTCTTCCAGGAACCCTTCCTCTATTCCAGCTCCAGGCCCCAGGACTGAACCTATACATGGGTTGAGGATAAGGAAGCGAGAAAACATTGAGGGTAAATAGGTAGCACTGTAAAGAACCTTTCCTATTTGTTAATGTTGATATGCATATTTAATCTTTACATGTCTGACTGGCCGTCCTTTTAGCTGTAGGCACAGGTTAAGTGGCTACCCTGTCAGTGTTAAGCAGCTTGTTCATTAAATCCCAAGCATTTGACTGGAAAGGAAAACCTCAGTAAGACAGCATTTTGGAAAAAAGGGTAAAATCGCCAATGACAGAACTGACATAATTGTGCTCAGGGCTAATAACTGTTTCCAAGACAAATGTGGAGCTGGCATTGTGAGAACCTTGCTTAATTAAACAAGGAATAAGGTAGAAAATCTATCTGTTTCATTTGTCAATAATAGCTTGACAGAAACTGGCGACAAACAAGATTTCACAAAAGTGGGTTGGAACATAAATCTTTTGACCAACAGTTGTCTTGGCTGACCACGTTATTTACACAATGTAGGCAGGATTGCTTCGTCTGTCTTCTGAGTGTGATTTCCTCGACACCAGAGATCTTTCAAAGGGTAATGTCGGGAATGCCAGCAGGGAGTTAGACAAACTTTTGACATCTAAGTGCATGTTAAAATGAAGAAGAAACATGACCAGAGGCTCAGGGACATGTTAAAGGCATGATAGAATGTAGGCCTTGCAATAAATGAGAAATACTAGTTCTCAAGAATGGTGATTACATTTTTAAGACATATTAAAGAACAAGGCATCAAGATAACTTGCTCAACTTTGTGGTGAGAATCACTCCACCAATCTCAATCCAAATTCCACTTAACCAAAAACCATGGAATTCAGACTGACGGGATCAGGCAGAATCAACATGGGTTTATAAAATGGAAATTGTATTCAAATAATTTATGAGTTATTTGAGAAAGCAGCAAGCTAAATGGATAAAAGAAAATCTGTAGTTTCTGTGCACTTGAATTTATAAAAGACATTGAATAATGTACCATTTCAAAGGTGACTACATAACAGTTTTATGGTGTACGGTGTAATGTATCAGTGTGGATAGAGTATTAGTGAGCTTACAGTTAGCAGAGAGTAGGGAGAAGTTGGAGATTTTGTGTTGACAAATTATTAGTTGTGGAATGTCAAAGGCATGGGTGCTGGACCATCAACTATTTACAATCTATAGCAATGACTTGGATGAAAGGGCCAAATACATGGAAGCTAAATAGAGTCATAGAGATGCACAGCATGGAAACAGACCCTTCAGTCCAACCAGTCCATGCCGACTAGATATCCCAACCTAATCTAATCCCATTTGCCACTATTTGGCCCATATCCCTCTAAACCCTTCCCTATTCATATACCCATACACATGCTTTTTGTAATTGTACCAGCCTCCACCACTTCCTCTGGCAGGTCATTCCATACACGCACCACTCTCTGTGTGAAAAAGTTGCCCCTTAGGTCTCTTCTATATTTTTCCACTCCCATCGTAAACCTATCTCCTCTAGTTCTGGATTCCCCCACTCCAGGGAAAAGACTTTGTCTATTTATTCTATCCATGCCCCTCATGATTTTATAAGGGTCACCCCTTAGCCTTCAACGCTCCAAGGAAATTAGCCCCAGCCTATTCAACTGCTCTTATAGCTCAAATCCTCCAACCCTGGCAACATCTTGTAAATCTTTTCTGAACCCTTTCAAGTTTCACAACAAAGGAAAGAGACAAGAATTGCATGCAATATTCCAAACGTGGCCTAACCAACGTCCTGTAAAACCTCAACATGACCTCCCAACTCCTATACTCAATGCTCTAACTAATAAAGGATAGCATATCAAACACCTTCTTCACTATCCTATCTACCTGTGACTCTACTTTCAAGAAGCTATGAACCTGCACTCCAAGGTCACTTTATTCAGCAACACTCCCTAAGACCTTACCATTAAGTATATAAGTCCTGCTAAGATTTACTTTTCCAAAATGCAGCACCTCACATTCCTCTAAATTAAACTCTACAGCCCATTGGCCCATCTGATCAAGATCCTGTTGAGATCTGAGGTAACCTTCTTCGCTATCCACTACACTTCCAATTTTGGTGTCATCTACAAACTTACTAACAATACCTTCTATGGTCATATCCAAATCATTTATATAAATGATGATAAGTAGTAGATCCAGCACCGATCCTTGTTGCACTCCACTGGTCACAAGCCTCCAGTCTGAATAGCAACCCTCCACCACCACCCTCTGTCTTCTACCTATGAGCCAGTTCTGTGTCCAATTAGCTAGTTCTCTCGGTATTCCAAGAGATCTAACCTTGCTAACCAGTCTCCCATGGGGAACCTTGTCAAACACCTTACTGAAGTCCATATAGATCACGTCTATTGCTCTGCCCTCATCAATCCTCTTTGTAACTTTTTTAAAAATCTCAATCAAGTTCGTCAGTCATGATTTCCCATGCGTAAAGCCATGTTGACTGTCCCTAATCAGTCCTTGCCTTTCCAAATATCTGCAAATCCTGTCCCTCAGGATTCCCTCCAACAACTTAACCAACACTGACGTCAGGCTCACCTGTCTATAGTTCCTTGACTTGTCCTTCCCACCTTTCTTAAATAATGGTACCACATTAGCTACATTGAAGAACTCATAGGCGGGCAGATTTTGGAAAAATGCAGATGTAGCAGGGTTGTTGTTATGGGTGATTTCAACTTTCCCAATATCGACTGGAACCTCTTTGGTCCATATAGATTGGGTGGAGCCGTTTTTGTCAGGTGTGTTCAGGAAGGTTTCAGACCGATGAGGGACAGACCGACGAGGGGAGAAGCCATTTTGGATTTGATGCTCGGCAATGAGCCAGGACAGGTGTCAGATCTTGCAGTGGGAGAACACTTTGGTGACAGTGACCACAACTGCCTCACATTTACCATAGCCTTGGAGAGGAAAAGGAGCAGTAACCGAGGGAAGATATTTAATTGGGGAAAATGAAATTATGACGCTATCAGACAGCAGTTGGGAAGTACAGACAGGGAGCAATTGTTCCACAGAAAGGGCACAGCAGATATATGGAGACTGTTTAAGGAGCACTTGTTGTGAGTGATGCACAAATTTGTTCCTCTGAGACAGGTAAGAAGGGGTAAGATTAAGGAACCTTGGATGATGAGAACAGAGGAGCTTCTCGTCAAAAGGAAGAAGGCAGCTTATGTAAGGTGGAGGAAACAAGGATCTCACATAGCTTTAGAGGATTACAGGCTTGCTAGAAAGGAGCGCAGAAATGGATGGAGGAAAGCCAGGACAGGGCATGAGAAAGGGTTGGCAAGAAGGATTTGGGAGAAACCAAAGGCATTTTACACATACATCAGGAATAAGAGAATGATCAGGGAGAAGGTAGAGCCAGTCAGGGATAGCAGAGGGAACTTGTGCATGGAGTCTGATCAGATAGGGGAAGCCCTAAATGGGATTTTTGCTTTGGTTTTCACTAAGGAAAGGGACCTTGTTGTGAATGAGAACTTTGAGGAACTGGGATATAGGCTTGAACAGATCATGATTGATGAAGTTGACATGCTGGAAAGTTTGGCTAATGTTAAGATTGATAAGTCCTCAGGGCCAGGCCAGATTTATCCTAGGTTGCTCCAGGAAGTGAGAAAGGAGGTTGCTAAGCTGCTGGTGAGGATATTTGCCTCTTCACTCTCCACGGGAGTTGTACCAGAGGATTGGAAGGAGGTGAATGTTGTTCCTCTTTCCAAGAAGTGTAATAGGGAAATCCCTGGCAATTACAGACCAGTCAGTCTTATGTCTGTGGTCTGCAAAGTTTTAGAAATATTCTGAGGGATAGGATTTATGATTATTTGGAAAAGCATAGTGTGATTAAAAGCAGTCAGCATGGCTTTGTGAGGGGTATGTCATTCTCTATGCTACTTTCTCCCCACCCCCACCCTCCTCTCATTTATCTCTCCACCCTGCAGGCACTCTGCCTCTATTCATGATGAAGGGCTTTTGCCCAAAACCTCGATTTTCCTGCTCCTCGGATGCTGCCTGAATTGCTGTGCTTTTCCAGCACCACTCTAATCTAGAATCTCGTTTCCAGCATCTGCAGTCCTTGTTTTTATTGAGGGGTAGGTCATGCCTCTCAAACCTTACTGAGTTCTTTGAGGAGGTGACAAGATAGGTTGGCGAAGGTCGAGCAGTGGATGTGGTGTATATGGACTTCAGCAAGGCATTTGATAAGGTTCCCCATGGTAGGCTCATTCATACAGTCAGGAGGTATGGGATTCAGGGAGATTTGGCTATCTGGATTAAGAATTGGCTGGCTGACAGAAGGCAGAGAGTGGTTGTAAATGGAAAGTATTTTGCCTGGAGGTCAGAGCTGAGTGTGGTCCCACGGGGAACCTCTGTTCTTGGGCCACTGCTCTTTGTACTTTTTATAAATGACTTGGATGAGGAGGTTAAGGGATGGGTTAGTAAATTTGCGGATGACATAAAGGTTGGAGGTGCCGTTGATAGTATCGAGGGCTGTTGCAGGCTGCAGCACGACATGGACAGGATGCAGAGCTGGGCTGAGAAATGGCAGATGGAGTTCAACCTGGATAAATGTGAAGTGATGCATGTTGGAAGGTCGAACTTGAATGCTGAATATAGGATTAAAGACAGGATTCTTGGCAGTGTGGAAGAACAGAGGGATCTTGGTGTTCAAGTACATAGATCCCTCAAAATTGCCACCCAAGTGGATAGGGTTGTTAAGAAAGCATATGGTGTTTTAGCTTTCATTAATAGGGGGATCGAGTTTAAGAGCCATGAGGTTTTGTTGCAGCTCTACAAGTCCCTGGTGAGACCATACTTGAAATATTGTGTCCAGTTCTGGTCACCCTACTATCGGAAAGACACAGAGGCTTTGGAGAGGGTGCAAGGAAGGTTTACCAGGATGCTGCCTGGACTGGACGGCTTGTCTTATGAAGAGAGGTTGACTAAGCTCCGACTTTTCTCTCTGGAGAGAAGGAGGAAGACAGGTGACCTGATCGAGGTATATAAGATAATGAGAGACATGGACAGAGTCAATAGGCAGACACTTTTCTCCAGGGCAGGATTGACTGGCATGAGGGGGTCGTGGTTTTAAGATATTAGGAGAAAGGATAGAAGAGACGTCAGAGGAAGGTTCTTTATGCAGAGAGTTGTGAATGCATGGAATGCGTTGCCAGTGGTGGTGGTGGAAGCAGAGTTATTAGGGACATTTAAGTGACTGCTGGACATGCACAAGGATAGCAGTGAATTTAGGGCTGCGTAGGTTAAGTTATTTTATTTTACATTAGGATTAATGCTCGGCACAACATCTTGGGCCAAAGGGCTTGTTCTGTGCTATACGTTTCTATGTTCTATGTTAGCCAACCTCCAGTCTTCTGGCACATCACCTATGACTATTGGTGATACAACTTTCTCAGCAAGGGGCCCAGCAATCATTTCCCTAGCTTCCCACAGAGTTCTAGGGCACATCTGATGTGGTCCTGGGGATTTATTCACTTTTATACATTTCAAGATATCCAGCATTTCCTACTCTGTAACATGGACATTTTTCAAGATTCCACCATCTATTTCCCCACATTCTATGTCTTCCATGTCCTTTTCCACAGCAAATACTGATGCAAAATACTTGTTTAGTATCTCCCCCATTTTCTGCAGCTCCACACAAAGGCCGCCTTGCTGATCTTTGAGGGACCCTATTCTCTCCCCAGTTAACCTTTTGTCTTTAATGTATTTGTAAACACTCTTTGGATTCTCCTTAACCCTATTTATTGAAGCTATATCACGTCCCCTTTTTGCCCTCCTGATTTCTCTCTTAAGTATACTCCTACTGCCTTTGTACTCTTCCAAGGATTCACTCAATCTCTCCTGTCTATACTTGACTTATGCTTCCTTCTTTTTCTTAACCAAATCCTCAATTTCTCTAGTCATCCAGCATTCCCTATACCTACCAGCATTTCCTTTCATCCTAACAGGAATACACTTTCTCTGGACTCTTGTTATCTTCTTTCTGAAGACTTCCCATTTTCTAGCCGTCCCTTTACCTGTCAACTTCTGCTCCAATTAGCTTTTGAAAGTTCTAGCCTAATACAATCAAAATTAGCCTTCCTCCAATTTAGAACTTCAACTGTTAGATCTGGTTATCCTTTTTCAACACTATTTTAAAACTATTAGAACATAATAGAATTGTGGTCGCTGGCCCAAAAGTGCTCCCCCACTGACACCTCAGTCACCTGTCCTGCCTTACTTCCCAAGAGTAAGTGAAGATTTTCACTTTCTCTAGTAGGTGCATCCACATGCTGAATCATAAAATGTTCTTGTATACTCTTAACAAATTCCTCTCCACCTAAACCCTGAAACCATGACAGTCCCTATGTTTGGATAGTTAAAATCCCCCACCATAACCACCCTTTTATTCTTACAGATAACTGAGATCTACTGACAAATTTGTTTCTCAATTTCTTGCTGAATATTGTCTACAATACAATCCCAATAAGGTGATCATCCCTTTCTTACTTCAGTTCCACCCAAATAACCTTCCTGAATGTATTTCTGGAAATATCCTCTCTCAGTACAGTTGTAGTGCTATTCCTTATCAAAAACGCCACTCCTCCTCCTCTCTTGCCTCCCTTTCTGTCCTTCCTGTAGCATTTGTATTCTGGAACATTAAGCTCCAGTCCTGTCAATCCCTGAGCCACGTTTCTGTAATTGCTATGATATCCCAGTCCCATGTCCCTAACCATGCCATGAGTTCATCTGCCTTCCCTGTTAGGCCTCTTGCATTGAAATAAATGCAGTATAATTTATCAGTCCTACATTGTTCTCTTGCCTTCTCTGACTGTTTGACATGCTTTTTTTTTCTCAACTGTACCCATCTCAGATTGATCTCTTTCCTCAGTATTTCCCTGGGTCCCACCCCCCTTCCTTACCAGTTTAAACCCTCCTGAGTAGCTCCCTGCCAGTATATTAATCCCCTTCCAATTCAGGTGCAATCCATCCTTCTCGTACAGGTCACTTCTACCCCAGAAGAGGTTCCAATAATCCAAAAATGTGAATCCTTCTCCCTTGAACCAGCTCCTCAGCCATGCATTCATCTACTCTATCCTTCTATTCCTATCCTCACAAGCTTGTAGCACTGGACGTTATCCAGATATCCTTACCATCAAGGACCTCCTTTTTAAATTTCTGCCTAACTTTCTATATTCTTCCTTCAGAATTTCATCCTTTCCCCTTCCTATGTCGTTGGTTCCAATGTGTACAATGACCTCCTGCTGGCCCCTCTCCCCCTTGACAACATTCTGCACCCTCTCAGACACATTCTTGATCCTGGCACCAGGGAGGCAATACATCATTCTGATTTTTCGCTGCTAGCTGCAGGAACATCTGTCTGTACCTCGGACTAGAGAGTCCCCTAACACAATTGTTTGCTTGGAACCTGACGTGCATCTCATTACATTAGAGCCCATCTTGATACCAGAAACTTGGCTGTTCATGCTACATTCCCATGAAAGTACACCACCCCCTACATTTTCCAAAACAGCATACTTATTTGAAATGAGGATAGCCACAGAAGACTCCTATTCTACCCGCCAACCTCTCCTACCTTTCTTGGGGTTAACCCATCTACCCGACTCTATCTGCTGCTTTTCTCCCTTCCTATAACTGCCATCCATCATATCCCCTTGCTCTTGTAAATTCCTCATTGCCTCTAACTGTCGTTCCAACCAACCCATTCGATCTCACAGGATTCGCAACCAATAACTTTTATTGCAGGTATAATCCTCAGTAACCCGTTAATTCTCTCAAAACTCCCACATCCAAAAAGAAGAGCATATCACTCTCCTAAAGATCATTTTGCTTCTTCCAATCTACAGACCCAGAAGGAGCACCATCTTATTGCTCGACAAAACACTGCTCCAGGCGAACTTAATACTTATGGCTTATATTTTAAAAATTTAATTAAGAGACAGATCCTGATAAAAATATATAATCACCAAAGAATCTACTCTACTCACGATTGTAGATTTACAGCTAGACTATACTTAAAAGTATTCACTTATCTGTTTCTGTGCTGTCATTTTTCCCAAACAGGTTCCTCCAAGATCAGTTGTGAATTTCGCTGTTTGTTAAGTTTTCCTAGACACACTCCGATGTCCAGTGATACATGAATTCCAACAGCAAAGGCAGTAACTAGGCAGATTCACTGCTGTGTCAGTTAGCAGTGTAGGTTTCTTTTTCTCTTTCCCTTACAGACCATGTGCTTGCTGCCTTTGTCTTTCTTTCTCCCTTTTAAAAGTGCTGTTGTTTTCTGTGTAATCCCCCAATGTGGAGGATGGGAGAAACTTGTAGCAGTATTAGTGCTCCTTTTTTGAGTTATTTTAGGTGTTGCAGGTGATTTCCTTGAACACCAGGAGCAGCAATTAATGTTTTACATGCAGTTGCATTGTTTTGGAACTTCAGAGAAGAAAAAGTAATTTGGTACAAATGCTGGGAGAAAACAAAAGTTAATTTTATTTTTATATTATTAAAATTTATTCATAGGATATTGGCTTTGCTGCCTGGGCCATAATTTATTGCTGATCCCCGGATGTCCTTGAGAAGATGTGGTGCTCTGTATTCTTGAATCTTTGCAGCACACCTACTGAAATGCTGCTCTGGATGGAGTTCCAGGACTTTTCCTTCAGTGTTACTGAGTTAAAAGAACTAAAAGAAAGCAGGACTTTTGGATGATTAGTCACTGCATCAAAAGCTGTTAAGATGAATTCAATGCTATCTCCAATTATTCATTAATGAACTTGCTTTATCAACAGCAATTAACAACAAATAATGAGCATTTAATAACAAATACATTGGTAGTTTTTTAACCTTTAGAGAAATAGAATCTATTGGTGAGCAAAACTTTGATGTGTTATTTTCACCTTTGAAGAAGAAAGTGAACTAACATCTTTAATTCTTTAAGCAGAATTTAAATTTAAATACACTGCCCTGTTCTACATGCTCTCACGATTCAAATGCTAATGTTAAACCTCAAGATTTATTTGAAATCAGAACAAAAATAAATTAAGGAGCAGCAGTGAATTTGGCCTTTTACTTTTTACTTCAGTATTGTAAATCAAAGGATTGTATCTTCAGTTGTGTTGTGCAGTAACCATTCTTCTCTATGGAAGAGAACCAAAACTGATAGGATTAAAGTCTTCTTGGCTAAATGATTGCAGCAATTTAAAGTGAGGCAAGTAATGATCATTTAATCCGCTGTCTAGTTGACTTTCAATCTCAAAATAAGCCTTTTTTTTAAACAAAGATTGAGGTTAAAGCAAATTGCTGGGCTAGTGACAAGACAGCTTTACCACTGAAGTGCTTGGCTGCTTGATACTAATGAGAAAAAAATGCGGAAAAATGTTTTTAATTTCTCAGTTCTGACACTCATTACAAAATCATATCACTTCTCTAGTATGTGAAGTAGTGCTACAAAGAAACACAATTATTTCCACACATCGAGAATCATCGATGACAACACATTTAACATGACTCTCTTGCCCTGTTATCTGATTACATCTAACATTTTTATCCAGGCCTTCAGCAGTCAGAACGTCACCCCTCCCAAGGGATTAAATAAAAATAAATCCAGTCTGAGATCCAGTCCTTCCAGCCTGTCTGTTATTCTATGAACTACATGTTTGAATTTCCTGAAGGTAGCTATTTGCTTTGTACAATTAGAAGGACAATACTCACCTTGCTTTTGTTTAGCTGAAACCTGTCCTCAAACTGAAATAAGACCTTAGTTTATATCTGAGTTCTTTCTATGTCTGCTTATGGCTGAAACATTATTAGTCTTCAGGAAAATTGCAATAGCAGGCTTTTGGTGACTGCCTCAATGTTGCAATTTGGACTGCATAAATTTCAGATTAGAATTGCATGAGAGCCATTAAAAATTACATCTAATATCTTCATAACTCACGCAACATTACCATTTGTTCATTCAAAACAGTCTCCCTGAGCGACCAAAATGTTTGTTCATGATCAGTGGAGTTTTGTGTTCTTCCTTTTATGGACCTTTTCAAAAATACTTGATTTACTAACTTATCACTTTATTAAAGAAATATGGTTAGGTAGTAACTATTTTAGGTTGATTTGACAAATGCAGGAAATTTATTTCATTAAGTTATAGTATGTTGAACATCACGTTGTACCTCTTCATTTAGATATTCAATCAACTAGTCATTCAATGTCAGACTTAACAGTTTGCTGTGACTGTAATGGCATTCACCAATATTATTTGGATAGCACAATCAAAATTAGCAAATTATATGAATTTAGAAATATTAGCTTATGATAATATCATTTCAATTATTTCCAAGTGATTTAAACACAGCAAGTTCTAAATCACTCTGCTTCCCTTAACTTCTAAGTTCATTTCAAATTGCTCATTTGTTTGTTATCTATGTGGTTAGATGTTGAGCATTGGAAGCATTTTTTTCCTATTTGTTAGGAATCAAATGGATGTCATAAAAATAAGAGTTTATAATATAGACTGTATATATTTTGGTCTCTTTACTTTCTTGCAAACAAAGCTTTGTTAAGTGAAATGTTAAGCATAAGGTTCTGCAGACAGATATAGCCCTATTCCTCAGACACACATACAATTTATAAAAATGTACAATCTTTTAATTTGTATCTTTCATCCATCTCCAATGTCATGCCTTTATACCATAATATCCATATACGTATTTACCTTCCTCATTCTTTATCATTTAAATTCATATGATGGAATGTGCTGGGATTAAAGCAACAACTTCTTTGAGTACATTTCAGTATACTTGGAATTGAAATTCCTAATTGATGGGATATCATGAGTTTTTTTTTCCTTCAGCCTCAATGTTTTTCAGTTCTTTTATCAATAACCTTCCCTTGAATGGAAAGTCAGAAATGTTATTCTTCACAGATGACTACACACTGTTCAATTCTATTTGCATTTGTTTTGATAATGAAGTGGATCATGTTCACACACAACAATATCCAGACAATATCCAAGTTTAGTTGATAAATGTCAAGCCACATTGATAATAACTAATTGATAAGCCGGATAATGACTATCTCCAACAAGAGAGAATCCAGTTACCTTTCGCTCATATTCAATACCACTCTGCAAATCCCTGCCATCAAGATCCTGAGTGAGTTACAATTGTCAGGAACTCAACTGGATCAGCTGCATACAAATCGTGATTATCTGAGTATATTTGTGGCTCACCTCCTGACTCCCCAAAACCCTTTGCCATTCATAAAGGACAAGTCAGGAGTGTGATGCAATACTGTATTTGCTAGGGTAAGAGAAGCTGAAGGAGAATCCAAGATGTTTGATGCAATCCCAGAGAAAAAGATTTCCATTCAACAATAGTTTGCCCACTCGCTTCTATCTCTAGTATATAGTGACTGCTGTGTACATTCAGCAGAATCTCCCAAATCCACAATCTTTATCTACCTAAGCACATGGTCTCAAAGGTCTCCTTGACCTCACATGCCATTCTGACTTAGTAATATATTGTCATTCCTTCACTGTTGTGTCAAAATCTGGAAAAGCTTATCTAAATGAATCTACACCACATCAAATGCAGAGTTTCAAGAAGTCCCATTATCATCTGTCCATGGGTAGAAATGGGCAATAAATACAACTCTTATCAATGATAATAATAATTTTTTAAAAATCATTTTGTAAAGGGCAGTTTTCAATACTAACATGACTCAGGAATATGGGAGGACTATGGGCATCTGAAAATGTAGTGTTTAACAACTGCAGGGAATTTATTTTTATATCGACGATGAAACCTCGTCAAAAACTCTGCAATGCATCAGCTTATTCTAAAAGTAAATTTCTTCAAGGTACCTTTCACCATACTAAATCCCAATAGAAAAGAAAAAAACAACGACTTCTGGGATACATTGATTTGAAACATCTATTATTTATGTTTGGAAATCACATATCTTTACTGCTATGCTATCAGAAAGAATAGTGGAACCTTTGACTAAGGTAAATCATGGGCCATAATTTTGCCACAATCTTTAGAATATCTACTTGAAATTATCACATATGTTGTAGATAGTGTATGATTTTTTTCAATATTCTTCCATTTAACATCCATAACATATGGAATTTGAAACTGATGAAAAGTATCACTGTATACCTAATGTTGTCAACTGTAGTTATGTCACAGATCATGGCACTAAATGCATCAGCATAATTGATGGAACTTGGAAAGCTTGATATGACACCATCAGTTGGCACCCCAAAATGCTTACAATGCACATGCAATCCTTACAAGTTAAGACCCCAAATCAAATGGACTGCTGCAGTCCATTTTGGTGCATTCATAATGTCATTAGGAAAGGAATTCCAGAATGTTGACCAAGAGAAGTAGATAGTGTCATACAATAAGAAATAGACCTTTTGGTCCAACTCATCCTTGCCAACCAAGTTTCCAAAATTAAACTAGTCCTGCTTTCCTATCCATGCACCTGTCAATTATTTTTTAAATGTTGTAACTGTACTTGTCACTACCACTTTCTCTGGCAGTTTATTCCATATACATATCCATTGTGTGAAAAAGGTGCCCTTCAGTTCCCTTTTAAATGTTTTCCCTCTCATCTTAAATCTATGCCCTCAAGTTTTGGACTCCCTTACCCTGGGGAAAAGACCTTGGCTCTTCATCTTAGCTGTGCTTCCCATGATTTTATAAACCTCTAAAAGTTCACCCCTTAGCCTCCAACGCTCCAGGAAAAATGTCTCAGCCAATCCAACCTCTCCTAATAGCTCAAAGCCTCTAGTCCTGTTAACATCCTTGTAAATCTTTTCAGCACCCTTTCCAATTTAATAACATCCTTCCTGTAGCAGGGTGACCAGAATTGTACGCAGTACTCCAAAAGTGGCCTTATTGATGTCCTGTACAGCAACAATATGATGTCCCAACTCCTGTACTCAGTGTTTTGACCAACAGACAAATGTGTCAAATGCCTGCTTCACTACCCTGTCTACATGTGATGGCACTTTCAGGAAACTATGTGCCTGCACCATTTAGTCTTTCTATTCGACAACACTCCCCAGCGTTGTGCCATTAACTGTTTAAATCCTGCCCTTGTTTGCTTTACCAAAATGCAACACCTCACATTTACCTAAATTAAACTCCATCTGCTACTTGTCAGCCCAATGGCTGAGCTGATCAATGTCCCATTGTACTCTGAGACAACCTTCTTCACTGTCCACTATACCGTGGTGTCATCTGCAAACTTACAAACCATGCCTTCTATATTCTTATCCAAATTTTTTATATAAATGATCAACAGTGGATCCTGCACTTATCCATGCATAACACTATTGAGCACAGGCTTCCAGTATGAGCAACAATCCTCTACCACCACCCTCTCTCCTACCATCAAACCAATTTTGTATCCAGTTGGCTTTCTCTCCTTGGATCCCATATGATCTAACCTTTCTAACCAGTCTACCAAGTGGAACCTTGTTGAAGGCCTTGTTAAAGTCTATGTAGAAAAGGTCTACATCTCTGCCTTCGTCTATCTTCTTTGTCACCTCTTCAAAAAACTCAATCAAATTTATGAGACACAATTTCTCACGCACAAAGCCATGCTGACTACCCAAATCAGTCGTCACCTTTCCAAATGCATTTAGATCCTGTTTCTCAGAATCCTCCAACAACTTACCCACCACTGGTGTAAGGTTCACTGGTATATACTTCCCTGGCTTTTCCTTGCAGCCTTTCTTAAATAATGGCATAAGATTAACCACCCTGAAATCTTCCAGTAGCTTAACTGTAGCTCTCGATGATACAAGTATCTCTGCTCGGGGTCCCGCAGTTCCTTCACTAACTTCCCACAATGTCCTGAGATATACTTCAGCAGGTCCAAGGGATTTATCTACCTTTATTTATTTTAAGACTTCCAACATTAACTCTTTTGTCATGTGGACACTTTTCATATTCATTCCGAAATCATCTTGCTGTAACTTGTATGTTTTTCTGAAGTGGTATGATGAGATTCTTACTATTTGGTGGTGTGTTCCCAATTGCTGATCATTATTGTTAGCCAAACTCTGTGTTAACAGCCCAATTCTGCTTGGGTGCAATTTTAGCAAACTTGTCACTCAAGGTAGCTGAGAGGCAAACTCAGCATGAAAACTGGCATGGGTTCTTGGTAGGATCAACTCATCACTTGCTCCAAAGGATACTGGGAACCAACATCTCAGTGTATGCTCCATTGGCACTGGCCACATGTATCCCACATTTACAGATATTGGCATCCACCATGTTCCAGCCTCTATGAACCCTCATGGTGCATATCCATTGAGTCAAAGAAAAAGTCATGGAGATGTACAGCATAGAAACAGATCTTTCAGTCCAATTCAACTATGCCACTCAGATATCATAAATTAATTTAGTCCCATTTGCCAACATTTGGCCCATATCCCTCTAAACCCTTCTTATTCATGTACCAGCCTCCACCACTTCCTCTGGCAGCTCATTCCATGCACATACCACCCTCTACATGAAAGAGTTGCCCCTTATGTCATTTTAAGTCTTTCCCCTCTCACCTTAAACCTATGCACTCTACTTTTGGATTCCCCCACTCCAGGGAAAAGACCTTGTCTCTATTTATGCTATCCATGGCCGTCATGATTTTTTAAACCTCTATAAGGTCACCTCTCTGCCTCTGGCACTCCAGGGGAAATAGGCCCAGCCTATTCAGCCTCTCCCTATAGTTCACACCCTTCAACCCTGACAATATCCTTGTAAATCCTTCCTGAACTCTTTCAAGTTTCACAACATCCTTCTTATAGCCAAACCACCTACAGGACACTTGCGCACTGCGGTGCTATACCTCGGTCTACATTGGTGACTATCATGCTGTAGTAAGGACACTTGTGCTCAGGGACATGCACCTAACTTGTGCTCAGGGACATGGGCTAGACAGCATCTTGGGGCTTTTCTGTTGCTGTTATAGTGCTCAGTCACTCTGAGCTTACCTGGATGCTCACAGCATTTATGCCTTGCCTTGCCTTGCCTTTTTGTGTATTGCCACCTCGGCCTGAGATATCCGGTTAATATTCCTACTGTGTTGCTGTGACAATTAGAGTAGATACAAAACCAGAAAGCTTGCCATGGTTTCTGAAATAAAGAAAACATCAGAAATTGAATAATTTCCACTGATCTCCTTTGTAACAACAAAAATCATCAGGAAAAATGTATCTTTACCTTAAACTACCAGATTAAGGCCTCGCAGTGGTGAAGAACAATTCATTGACAAGAACATCAATTTATTCCACAGAATGGAGTTAGAAATAACACATTCTTATGAGTTGGACAAATGCCGTGGCTTGAGCCTGAGCTGCCACCCTTTTAACCCACTGTCACATGGTCAGTGTTCATAACTGCAGATTTACTGGACAAGTTGTTTGTCAGATTTATAAATGCTAGAATAAGTTTAATGGCATTAATTATAATCTAATTTACAAGGCAGGAAATCCATAACAATGAAAGGTAAAATTGGGAGGGTGCAAATATCAGAACTGCAGCCATAAATCCGTTTCCTGACATGTGAGTTAACTTAGAATCGAGTCCAATATTTAATCAGAGTGGCAAACAAATTCAAACTAATAAAAACAAAGAACTGTAGAAACTCAGCAGGTCTGCCAGCATCAATGGGGAGAAGAACAGAGTTAATGTCATGAGTCTGATCTGACTCTTCTTCAGTTCTGACCCTTTTGGACTCTTCAAGGTTCTCAAACATTTTCAGTTTCTATTTCAGATTTCAGACATCCGCAATATTTTGCTCCTACTTTAAACTAATATTTACTTTTAGTTTGGGAAATGCTGTTTTGGTAGTACACTGTTAGAGATTGTAAATTTTAAATCTAGGACTCTGGCTCTTCCATTTTAAAATAAACTCAAATGGTTAGAATGGATATAGAAACAGAGACAGAAAACATTAGTGTTGACAATTGCTTTGTAGTGATTGTAACAAGGTTAGTCGGGTGGACTTCATGGAATAAAGGTGTCCTGTTTTGAGCTGTTCACCTGGTCCAATCAGCAAGCCCTGGTTGACAGATAAAAACAGGAGTGTTGGCTGCTTTAGAGTGGTCAGAAGGTGGGAGGGACAGGGGCTTGCTGGGTCTGTATTGTCTGCACTTTTTTATTTAACAGGATTATCTTATGTACAAATTCTTGTTGCTGCCTTGTCATATTTGAAACTGGGATTTGAGTTGAACGGTAGGGTTTGGGGCCTGGCTTTGCTGCTCCTCTCCCTTGTAAAATTGCTGTCTCTTGTGTACCGCTGTAAATGTTAACTGTTTTTTTTAAAAACTGTTTTGTAATGTTTTAATAAAATAAAATAAACAGGAGTTTTCCCTTGCTCAAAAAAAAACCTAGGAGTGTTGGACACCCTGACACTCTGAGAGCTACAGAAATTAATCATAGAATAAATATTTCACTTTTCTTCTCAAGAGCTCCTGATGCATGGCTTTTTGAACAAGCCGGAAAATAACAAGCCTGAATAATTTGAAAAACAAGAAACATTTGTGTTGACCAATGCACTTGGTCTATACCCATCAGAGACAAATGTGATGAAGGTTTCATTGGCTGTCAGGGAACCTGCAGGATTTATAGGAGAAAATCTGTCTGGGAAATTTCACCTGAGTGAGTGCAAGGAACCAAAACCAATAAACTTCCTTTAATTCAGTATTCTTGCTCAGAAACTACAGCATTGTTGTGAAATGGAAATATAACTGCAGACAGAGAGATCCTGTTCTGAAGCTTAGCTGAGACATGTTATTGCAATTGAGGACACTCCTTCAGTTCCAATTAACAATAACATGAGGGATGGAGGAGGAGTGCAAGAGTTTTAATCCCTCTCAATGAACAGTATAGATTATCCCCAATCTTCTTGCATTTATCCAACTGACTGTAATTGTGAATTGTAGACAATCACTCTAATAAGAAGATGGTGAAAGTTTTCTCATTTTATACAGATCATATACGTATCACATCAAACCTACTCAAGAGCACCTTGATCGACAAATCACTGTTATAGGATTCAGTGACAGTCTGATTTTGCACAGCATCTAAGTTCAGAATGATTTTGAATGGTTGGAGCTGAATTTGTTGTTACACTTCTTAAGTTTTGGTATACTTTTAAAAATGTTATGGAACTAATATAACCATACATTGCTCAAATATGCTACTGCAATGATCAGAGAGCTGTTGTGATTAATTAACATCTATTAGGTTAGCATATACTTAGGCAGCTGGTCATCAATTTTACTTGGGGATTTTTCAAAGCATATTATCCCATAACCATATTGACCTGCATCTTGTTATCATGGATAACACAATGGCTCAGTGGTTAGCCTCATAGTGCCAGGAACCTGTATTTGATTTCAGCCTTGGGTGGCTGTCTGTGTGGAGTTTTCATGTTTCCCCTTGTCCCCCTGAGTGGGTTTCCTCCAGGTGGTCTATTTTCCTCCCATTTTCCAAAGATGTGCAGGTTAGGTGGATTGACCACAGTAAATTGATTCTAATGCCCATGGATGTGCAGGCTTAGTGGATTGGCTATGGGGAATGTAGGTATACAGGTTAAGGGTAGAGAGGTGGGAATAGGTGGATGGAGGGGTGGTGTAAACTAGATGGGCTAAATGGCCTCCTTCTATACTGTAGGGATTCTATAACCAGAGAATCTAGACACTTCCAATATATCAAAACTGCCTGTCTTGGTGAGAAGTAATTAAGCATATGAGAAGAAGTTGGACTATACTCATGATAAATATCAAGGGACAGTTTGACAAAGCAATTGTTCCAGTTTGCATAGTGTGTTCATAATTCGACAGTGATTATTGTAGCATGTGGGTCATTGTTGTAAGGACAGTATTGTGCTGCCTTTTTGTGATAGGATGATTGCTCTCCTGCAATGAGTACAAAAACAAGGCTGATATAATTTAAGTAAACAAATGGCTGCAACATAGATAAAATCAAAATATTCCTTCCTTATGATAGTAGAAAATGTTTTATCACATATTTAATGAATAAAAATTGATGAAATTTCATATAAATTTTGTCCGTTATGGTACGCAAATTGAACAAACATGGTACTGTCTTTTTCAGAGGTAGTGAAGGCTGGCATTAAAAGGGGAATGATCTTAGCTTACAGTACTGTTACCATGAGGCATTCTCCATAAATTAATTACACTTTGTTGTTTCAGTCCAAATTCCTCCCCTCCCTGCCCTGCTCCGTCAAATCATATTTTGCTGGAGGCATTGTTGCATCTTGAAGACGGATTTATAAATATCACTGATCTTCCATTACATCTCCAAAATGGCCATGTAACGTATGATCTTAAACAATCAGTAAAATGTCAGCAGCTTAATTCCTGCAATGGTCATTGAAATAAGTTCCCAGAGGCCAGCATCCTGTCATCAAGTCATCAAGTCACCCTTCACTTATACATGAAGACTCCTTGACTCTAGTACTGCCTCTTCACAGTCAGCTCTCAGAGTGCCAGAATCTCTGAACCTCCTCCTTCTATCTGTCTGCTAGGGACTTCCTGATTAGACCTGATTAACAACTTCAGTCGGGGAACTCATATTCAATGAGGTCCAGCTGGCTGACCTCATTACAATCACTGTCATCAATGTATATTATTATTTTGCTCCTTCATCTCGGCCACTAAAGTCGATTATAGCAGCTCTTCTGTTAGACTGCCAAGAGTGAGTTAGTCCAGACAGATTGAGAATTGTCAGTCAGAGAGTTTATAAGCAAATTTTTCTTCCAATCCATTTTCACCTACTATCCCCCACCAGTGGGACAGCATAATTCCATTACTTCAGTTGATAATTTGGTAAATGAGCAGTAGTTTTCATATTATTAAAGCATGCATGGAAAAAAGCTGAATGGTTTTCGAATAGAAGTGCAGTTGTAATTTTCACTCATAAATAAATTGCTTGTACTTCTTTCATATCAAAATGTTGTTCTATTTTGAGAAACCTGCTCCGACTGCAAATCCATACTCACGTGCTTTAACCCCTGCCATGGTTGACTTAATCATTACTCCATCACTGGTAGCAAATATTTCCATCAAAAAATAACTGTTTTAGTTGGAAACATGCGTCATGACAAACTTACCTGGAATTTGCACGCTATCAGGTTTAGAGATTACATTACATACCTGTGGAGCAGGTTGGTCTTGAAGCCATGCCTCTTGGTTGAAGATGTAGGGACTTTACCACTCTGTGGAGAAAGTGAGGTCTGCAGATGCTGGAGATCAGAGCTGAAAATGTGTTGCTGGAAAAGCGCAGCAGGTCAGGCAGCATCCAGGGAACAGGAGAATCGACGTTTCGGGCATAAGCCATTCTTGAAGAAGGGCTTATGCCCGAAACGTCGATTCTCCTGTTCCCTGGATGCTGCCTGACCTGCTGCGCTTTTCCAGCAACACATTTTCAGCTTTTCCACTCTGCCACAGCTCTTGCAGCAAGACGTGACAAGAGCCCCATATTTACTCTTCAGGGAAGGCTTGCCAGTCAAGTACTTAAGTGATCAGATATTCTACCTCCTCAGATGTACCAGTCAATCAGAGGTCATTCAAATTCACTCATTCACACCTGTGCCACTGGGACAACATGATAGCTGATGGCAATGTACCCACCAGAGGATTATGATCAGAAAGAGAGCCAGACCTCTGGTGAATGAGTGTGGACTGGGTATTGTGAGAAGGGAAAAGGCATGTCTTCTAGGTAGGGCGGAGCATTCAGAAAAAAGGACAAGGAGTGACATCTAGTGGTTTACGAAGAAAGTGGAATCTCTGGTCAAGAGGACGAAGAAGGCTTATGTTAGGATGATTCGGAGATGCCGGTGTTGGACTGGGGTGTACAAAGTTAAAAATCACACAACACCAGGTTATAGTCCAACAGGTTTAATTGGAAGCACACTAGCTTTCGGAGCGACGCTCCTTCATCAGGTGACACAATCACCTGATGAAAGTTGTTAAGAAAGCATAGTGTTTTAGCTTTTATTAAGAGAGGGATCAAGTTCTGGAACCATGAGGTTATGCTGCAGCTGTACAAAACTCTGGTGCAGCCGCACTGGGAGTATTGTGTACAGTTCTAGTCACTGCATTATAAGAAGGATGTGGAAGCTTTGGAAAGGGTGCAGAGGTGATTTACTAGGATGTTGCCTGGTATGGAGGGAAGGTCCTAAGAGGAAAGGCTGAGGGAGTTGAGGCTGTTTTCGTTAGAGAGAAGAAGGTTGAGAGGTGACTTAATAGAGACATATAAGATAATCAGAGGGTTAGATAGGGTGGACAGGGAGAGCCTTTTTCCAAGTATGGTGACGGCGAACACGAGGGAGCATAGCTTTAAATTGAGGGGTGATAGATATAGGACAGATGTCAGAGGTAGTTTCTTTACTCAGAGAGTAGTATGGGTATGGAATGGCAGTAGATACGCCAACTTTAAGTACATTTAAGTACATTATGGACAAGCATATGGATGTACATGGAATAGTGTAGGTTATATGGGCTTCAGATTGGTATGACAGGTCGGCGCGACATCGAGGGCCAAAGGGCCTGTACCGCGCTATAATGTTCGTTCGTTCGATCTATCTATCTATCTATCTATCTATCTATCTATCTATCTATCTATCTATCTATCTATCTATTTCCATCCTTACCACTGGTATGTCCCTTGACCAGTCTCCTAATCTGAATAAATGACCCTTCCATTGGGTCTGCCGTCTTGGCTTCAACCCTGGGAGGAGGCCTTTAATCTGGCATTTATTGCCATAATTTGGTGCTAATATTAGTGAATGTGTCCTAGAAAGAAATATGAAGTATACAAAGGCTGGCAGATTCAATATAAGCAATAATAATAGTGCTGGAAAAGTGCTAAGAGAGCATGAAAATACCTATAAATAAAAAAAATGTTTCAAAATGTGTATATCAATGTGAAAGCAACAGCATCCGGTGTAGTTGCAAGAGATGAGTCTGCATTTCTACAAGCAAACGAATATACAGGAGTATGCAAATCATCAGTGTTTTTGAGCTCCAAAATAAAATGTTAAACAGCGGAAGTGAACAGCTTATGAGTTGATGCAAGAGTATGCGTGATGATGTGGTGAAGCTGATTGTTTATTGATAGTTGTGAAGATGTGGGTGTACTGTAACTTTAAGATAGTTAAATGCTAGCAGAACTACCTGACAGCACCAAGTGTCCTGAATAAGGTAACATGTAACACTTGGTTGAAAACTAGATTAGCTGGGTTGCTTGGAAATGACGAAACAGATTTGAATCAGGCCAATCAGTTTAAATTGTACCCCAAAAAAACCAAACTCCAATCAAGTTTGAATTTAGTATACTGGCAACTGTAAAAACCAATGACACAATCCAATGCTTTGGGGATATAAGACTGGGTAAAATTGAACAGTTGGGAGGAGAACTGCCAAGCCAATGACACCTGCAGACTGCCCAGAGAATATTTCTCTTAAAGGTACCTTTATCGATCAGTAACCTGTGAAGCAGACATCCCTAAGAAGAAGGAAAGAAGATTGAAAAGTTGCATTTTGGTAAATCTTATTCAGGAGGTTTTATCGGACTAGTGTTATAGAACGGAAAGTAAAAGATAGGTTAGAGGAAGGAGTTATAAATAGTTGTTGATTAATTATTTTCTGTTATATTTTAAGAAATAAAGTTGTTCATTTTTACTTTAATTAGTTCTTGGCCTCTTGAATTTTCACAGATTACTGCATGGGATAAATCTTTTCTGTGTTGCTGGTTTAAATTAAGCAGAAGGATTTACCCCATGTTGTAACAGTTTTGGGATTTGAATGACTGGGGGTGGTGGTGAGGCGGGGAGTGGTTTGCCTGTGATTTGAACAGTTTGGAACTTGGATTTGGGATTTGAACTGGTTGAGACAGATTTGAATATATTTGGGACGACGGAAAATCCCAGCAGATTTAAACAATTGCAGGTTGTTGTCCTAGATCCTTAAATAAAACGTAGGTGAGGCAATTTGCTTACTTTGAGTGACTTGTGGTTGATAAAATTAGAAGTGAGAGAAATGGCTCTTAAAATTGGTAAAGAGGTTCTGGGATTTGAAGGTAATTCTCAAATTTGCCAAGAAAGTTTAGAAGGAAAGAAAAAAGAAAGAAGTTAGATTTGAGTTTCACCAAAGACAAAAGTAAAGCTGAAATTGTAAGGGAATTATTCAAACACTTAGATGCATCAGAGAAACAGACAAGTGCAGTAGAGGTAGAAAAAACTGAGCAAAATGGAGTTCGAAGATAAACAAAGATAGAGAGAGGAAAGAGAGAGGGAGAGAGATAGAGAAAGATAGAGACAAGAAAGACAGAGAGAGAAAAGGGAGGAGAGAGAAAGAGAGAGAAAGGGGAAAGAGAGTGAGAGAGAGACAGGAAAAGAGAGAGAGAGAGAGAAGGTTCTTAGCTGAGCCTAGAGAGTGAGAGAGAGGAAAGGGAGAGACAAAAAGAGAGAGAATTTGAACTTGAGAAGATGTGACTTAGTCAGCAAAGTCAAGTTAACAAGTTGGAGATTAAAAGAGAACGTAGCGATATATACAAATATGTCAAAACTCTGCCACATTTTGATGAGAAAGATGTTGAAGGCTCGTTTATTTCATTTGAAAAATTGTCAAGGCAGATTGGAGTGGTCCGAGGATTTATGGGTAATGCTAGTTCAGACTAAATTGGCAGGCAGAGCTGGTAAGCTATTTGCCGCACTGTTGGGTGAGGTGTCAAGGGGTTATGAAGAGGTTAAACAGGCTATTTTAAGTGCTTATGAATTGGTACCAGAAGCATATAGACAGTGGTTCAGAAACACAAAGAAGGAACTAGGTCAGACTTACGTTGAGTTTGAAAGAATTAACCATAGTCATTTTGATCGATAGGTGCATGCTTTGAAAATAGATAGGACCTTTTGAGGCTCTATGAGAGATTATTCTGCTGGAGGAGTTTAAAAACTTACTTCCAGAGATGGTCAGAAATCACGTGGAGGAACAGAAAGTTCAGGAAGTGAAAAGGGCAGCAGAATTAGCTGGTGAGTACACATTGGTGCATAAGCCAAGCTTCCTGCCAGAATTTTGTCCTGTGAGAGAGAGAAGTTTGGAGAAGGGGCAATCCTACACAACAAAACCAAGTTTTGAGAGCACTAGTAAGAATTTACCACAGGATAAAAAGGAAGCCCAAGAGAGTGGAAAGGAGGCAAAAGGCCTTGAGTGTTTCCACTGTGGCAAAGTGGGACACGTAAAGACACAGCTCTTGTCGTTCAAAAAAGGCGCCATAGGAAAAGATGTGGTAAAAGAAGCTAAGCCAGTGGCATTAGTAAAGGTAGTAAAGGAAACCCCAAGAAGAGCCAAGGAGCTACAAAAGAGTGCACAGCCTAGTCAGGGGCTGGATATAGAGTTAGTACCTGATCTCTACAAAGCATTCACATCTGTGGGTAAAATTTACTCAGAAAGAACAGAGGGAAAAGGACAAGAATTTATAACTTAGAGAGATATAGGATCTAACCAGTCACTGATAGTAAGGGATGAGCGAATATTCACTCTTTCTGAGCTGTTACCCGAGAGTGTTGTAATTTGTGGGATAGATGGACAGAAATTTAACGTTCCCCTATGTAAGGTCAAATTGGAGTGCCAACTAAAGCCTGGGGAAGTTATAGTTGGAGTAATTGACAGAGTGTCAGTTCCAGGAATTCAGTATATTCTTGCGAATGATTTGGCAGGATCCAAAGTGGGAGTGATATCCCTTGTTGTGGAGAAGCCCAAGGAAGACCAGGAAACTGAGGAGTTAAAACAGAAATATCCTGGTATTTTTCCAGACTGTCTAGTAACCAGATTCCACTATCATAAGTCACTGCACAAAGCGAAAAGTAAAGAGAAAGATGTAGGAGTTGAGGTTCAGTTAGCAGATACCCAGTTTGATGTAAGAGTGCAGGAAAACCCTGAACAGACAGAGGGTCAGGTGGAAGTCTTTGGTCCTGAAAAGCTGTGTATGTGGATGCATACTCTGAAAAGAAGGCAGAGAAAATTCAGGAGGGTTATTATCTAAAAGATAGAATCCTAAGATGGAGTTGGAGACCATGGCAGGTTAGTGCAGTGGAGAAATGGGCCGAAGTGCAACAGATTGTGTTGCAGGTAGTGTACAGACAGGAGGTGTTACGGTAGCACATGAACTACCTGTAGGAGGTCACTTAGAGTTATGAAGGACTCAGGTTTAGGAACAAAAACATTTTTATTGGCCTGGAATGCATAAATATGTGGTTAACTATTTTCATATGTGTCATACATGCCAAATGGTAGGTAAGCCACTGGCAGTAATAAAACCAGCACTTTTGTTGCCAATTCCCACAGTTGAAGAACCTTTCACGCGGGTTTTAATTGATTGTGTAGGTTCCCTCCCGAGAACTAAAATTCGGAACCAGTATTTGTTAACCATTATGGATGTGCCTACCACATTTCTGGAGGCAATTCCATTATGGAGTATCAAGACAAAAAAGATGGTCCAGTATTTAGTAGCTTTCTTCACATGGTATGGGCTACCCAGAGAAAGTCATTCAGACCAAGGGTCAAACTTTACTGCTTGGCTGTTTAAGGAGGTTCTGGATAGCTTAGGTATACAGCACTTTAAATCCAGTGTGTATCATCCTGAATCCCAGGGAGCTTTAGAAAGGTGGCATCAGACCTTGAAGACCATGTTGAGAGCATACTGTCAGGACTACCTGTATGATTGGGATAAACATATCCCATTTGTATTGTTTTCCATTAGAGATTCCCCAAATGAATCTACTCAGTTCACTCCCTTTGAGCTAATATTCGGGCATGAAGTGAGAGACACTTTGAAATTAGTTGTCTTCGTTCCCAAACCGGACATGACCCAATGATTCTGTGTGGATTATCAGAGGATCAATGTCCATCCGAGGAAATACTCCACAACTGAAAAAGAACTAATGAGTTTGTTACTGGCCTTACAACATTTTAATATGTATATCACAATAATGTGTCAGAGACGATTGAGTACATGGATCACAATCTGCCTACATTGTTAGAATGCTTTACAGACAGGAATGTGAGACTATTTCATTGGAGTCTTATGTTACGGACTTTTAATTTAAAAATTGCACATATTGCGGGTCATAAGAATGTAATGGCAGATGTGTTATCATGGATTTAACTGATAAAGTTTAGATGAGATTTCTCTTTATTTAATGTGATATCCATATGTACAGTTATATGGAAAGAAGTTAAGGCAAATTTAGACTAAAGCTATCTGTATGTTAGGGTAATATGTTTAAAGAATAGAAAAAAGAATTAAGCCATCTTTTCATTATGATGGTTCATTTCAAGAGAGTTAAATGCACACAGAACTACCAGTAAGCACCAAATGTTCTGAATAAGGTAACAATGTAAACTTGGTCAAAAGCTAGATTAGTTGGGTTGCCTGGAAATGACAAAACAGATTTGAATTAGGCCAATCAGTTTAAACTATACCCCCAAAAATATCCAACTCCAATCAAGTTTGAATTTAGTATATTGACATTCTTAAAAGCCAATGATATAATCAGATGCTTTGAGGGTGTAAGACCAGGGAAAATTGAACAGTTGGGAGGAGAGCTGCCAAGCCAATGACATCTGCTGACTGCCCGAGAATAGCTCTCTTAAAGGGACCTTTATTGATCAGTAACATGTGAAGCAGATCCCCAAGAAGAAGAAAAAAAATTCGATATCTTCGGATTTTTTTTTAAAGTTGCATTTTGGTAAATCTTAATTGGGGTTTTGTTGGACTAGTATTATAGAAGAGCAAGTAAAAGATAGGTTAGAGGAAGGAGTTGTAAATAGTTGTTTTTTAATTATTCTCTGTTATACTTCAAGAAATAAAGTTGTTACTTTTACTTTAACTTGTTCTTGACCTCTCAGATTTTTACAGATTACTGCACAGCCTAAATCTTTTCTGTGTTGCTGGTTAAAATTCAGCAGCATTGTTTACCCCATTTCGTAACACTGATACTGAGTTGTGTAAATGATGATGAAGGAGGATGTTGGAGATGGTGAGGACTGTAGATGCTGAAATGTCAGAGTCAATAAATTGTGGAGTGGCAAAACTGTCCTGCTCCTCTGATGCTGCTTGACCTGCTGTGTTTTTTCCAGTTCCACATTTTATCAACAAGGAGAATGTTGGACATGATGCAGGCAGGGATATTATTGTGAATAAGCAGTTGCATGAAGACTGGGACAAGTATTCAGTGAGCTACAGCAGCCTGATACTTGTTTTCATTTACATTTCAGGAAATATCTCCATCCAGCTTCTGGGTAGAGAAAAAATGGAACTGGAATTGAAATATGAAAAGTTGGGGACTTAATGAATGGCCAATGCATGGAAATTGGGTAGTAGCTTCTGAATGGTAAGATTCTGAAGTTGCCATGTATAGCTTGAGAGGAAAACCAGGAGAAGTTTGCTTAAAGTTGCGAATGATATTATTTCAATCAAATTTTCTCATCATTACAGACATCACATCAGCAGTGATTTTGTTATATAAATTAGCTGACTCTACCCTGGGAAGCTAACCTTCCAGTAGTTGAATTCAAATCAGTTAAAATGGAAATACTGCACAAAACCACCAGACAGAGGTTGGATTAAAATTAGTCCTTTGACTCCTGTCTTTATGACATTCTAGAAGTGCATCTCACTTCAGTTAAGATGATAGATTGAAGAGGTCAGACTGTTCTCCCTGAAAAGAAGAAGGTTGAGAGGAGATTGGCTTGAGGCATTCAAAATCATGAGTGGGCTGGACAGCATAGATAGTGTGAAGTTATTCCTGCTTGTAAATTAAACAAGAACATGAAAGCAGATTTAAAGTAGTGTGTAAGTGAAGCAAAGGTGATGTGAGAGAAAAAAACATTTTCACATAGCAAGTTGTTAGACTATGGAATGCACTGCCTCGAAATGAGGTGGAGCCAGGTTCAGTTGAGACATTTGAGAGGGCATCGGATGGTTATTTGGACAGTATTGGTGTACAAGGATGTGGGGAAAAGACAGAAGATTGGCATTAGATGATAGAGCTGAAAATGTGTTGCTGGAAAAGCGCAGCAGGTCAGGCAGCATCCAGGGAACAGGAGAATCGACATTTCGGGCATAAGCCCTTAGAGCCAGTACAAGCATGATAGGCCTCCTTCTGCACTGGTATAGTACTATCCTTCAATAATTCCGTGATTCTACACTTTGTTCCTTCATAAACCTGTCTGACCGTGATTTGATGTCAAATACCTCTATCCATCTACTGCATTAAATCCTTCTCCTTCTGTAAATTATTCTCACTGAGCATCATGTTAAAAATGTAAATGGTTTTGCTGTTA
Source organism: Chiloscyllium plagiosum (assembly GCF_004010195.1). Lineage (NCBI taxonomy): Eukaryota > Metazoa > Chordata > Chondrichthyes > Orectolobiformes > Hemiscylliidae > Chiloscyllium > Chiloscyllium plagiosum. The sequence continues at coordinate 48,537,482 of NC_057724.1, forward strand.
ACAACTGTTTTTAAATCTTTTGATTCTTGATGGTCTCATTTTTGAAAGCATGGTTTAATAAGTATTATTACTGCCTTAATGCATGGTTATTCATGCTTACATAAATTTGAGGTTTCTGCAAGACAGTTAAATAACAAATCAAATGGGCTGATAGAAACTACAAATCCTGCTAGCTTCAAGCAGGAAGCTTCATTTTAGGTTACAGTTGCAGATCACCTAATGAATAAATCTGGCATTGACTCAGTAGTAGGTAGTGGGTGAAATAATACTCTATTTCAAACAATATCACAGCAGGCATTCTATTGCAAAGGATTGATTCCTGAGGTAAAATTCTATAGCTAGTCAGAATGAAAAGATATGAGGTATTAGTGGGTAACCTGTTTTTTTAATGAAGTCATGACGCATTAATTTGTGTCAACAGAGATTATTAATTAATGCAGTTTCAAGCTTATAAGGGCTGCTGTATAAAATGGACACTGTCCCTTTTTGTCATAGAATCAAAGAATGGTTACAGCATTGAGGTGATTCTCTCCGTTGCTTCCTTCTGGATCTCTGCAAAAGTAATTCAGCTGATCCCACTGCCTTTGCCCTTTGCCCACAGGCCTGCAAATTGTTCTTCTTTCAGAGCCAATCAACTTCTCTTTTGAAAAATACAATTGAATTTGCTTCTGTCATACTTTCAGACAACCTTCCCACCTCCAATCCACCATTTCTCATTTATATTTGTTCAGAACATTTTTGTCTTTTGTAAATTCTTACATGAAGAGTCATCAATCTTAAACAGTGCAACTCTCTATTTCTCTCTACAGGTGCCGCCTGACATTGCTGAATATTTCCAGTATTTTAGATTTCATTTGTTTTTAGTAGCATCTAACAATTTCCCGACACTTTTATGCTTAAGCAAAAGTATTTAACTATTTTACCATTTTGTAGTTTGCCTTTGCAATCTTACAGCCCTCGATATCTCTGGTCAGATGCACAGAGCTCTGTAGTATTGTACTAGGTATTTGCATATTCTTGGAAGACATAATCAACCTGATGTTAATGTCATTCTGTTCTCTACAAAGTGTTGTTAGTGATGTGTATTTGAGACTTACTCAAATTTCTAAATATGAACAGAAAACCACCAATGAAAACAGAACAAAGCAAGCTAGCAGTCAGACTGAAATTTATGATATTGCATCCTAAATCAAACCTGATTTGTATTACCATCTATAGCATTTTCACCATCATTAAAAATAACTCTGTGTGAATTATACTGAGCCACATGAACAAAGTGTAACACTCACTGCAGGTCCAACAACATTTGATGAATTTTGGTATGTGGATGCCAATAAGAGTGATGTGAGCTGACAATCCCCCAGGCACCTAATATTTCAATGACAAACTGCTGGAGTTCACTTGAACAGATACACATTAAATGTAATATATTATTCAAACTCTGCACAAAATTGAAGAAGTTGGGAGGTGGGAGAAATGTACTAACACTGGAAACAGCAGATGAGGTCAATCCTTGCCCTGAATGGAGATGTACCTAATAATTTTCTTCAGGCTTCATTATGACCGGCTAGGTAGTTTCAGACAATGAATGGGTGAACCCAAGGTGACTCACTGGCAAAGGGGTTTCAAATACTGAGTCACTACATCAAAGGTATTGGTCCTGATGTGAGAGCTATTAAAAGGAACAAGGAGAAAGCATGTCTGGGAAAGGTGGAGAGATGAAGGGTGACCGAGCATTCTGGAGAGTGGGAATCATTTCTTTACTTTTTTCCACAGGCCACCAGGAATTAAAACTCCAAGAACTGTATGCATTTGGAATATAAGGAGTTGAAAGCAGGATCACTTTGCTCTCTATTGTGAATCTAGTGAGGATCACTGTACCCTTTAGGTCAATGACTCACAAGGTCATTTCAAAGTAATGAAGAGAGAACTAGTGAGCCTATTGTCAGTGAATACCAGAGTGAATCAGTATATGATTGGATGAGCAGTGCAAACTTGAGTGGATTCCTTCATCTTTAGGCCTGAACATTGGCAGCGAAGGTGAGTCTGTGGGAGGGTGTGGAGGGAGAAATACTCCGAGTGATCCTGAGGTAAGATGGATTGTATGAAAGCGTTATGGCAACAGGTCATGTGCAATGATATTCATTGTAATAAGGGTATATTGACGACAAGACAGAATACAACAGCCACGAGGAACTGAAGTTGCAGCAATGTCAAGTGCCCAGGGATACTGCAGTCCTAGACATAGCACAGTGAGGAAGTAAGTCTTGCCGTTGCACAAGCATCCCAAATTCTTCCTCAGAGCTAAAACATCCAAACCTCATAGGCTCAAGTGATAGAGGGAAATGAAGGCGCAATAATTGTGAGTGTTGTGGGAGTGTGAATATATATGAGAGGGTGAATGTTGTGAGAGAACTCTGAGACTAGAAATAAGACATACAAATTCACAAGTATGCATACAAAGACATAGACACATATATCCCCTTCCCCTCCATCAGCTCCCTCTCCAAAAATCTATCAACAAAGCACGTTCCAAGAAGAGGAAAGCCCAAGTTGAAAGGTAACCTGTACCTGACCAACTTCTCATCTTCACACATGCCCCCATCCCATTTGCTGCTGATCAGGGCTGAGGACCCAGTCTGACTAACTCCAATGCTGCTCCATAAATAAGAAGGGAAAGTAGAATTTACTAATTGGCTCAGCTACCCTATTTCACCATCAAGCTTTAAAAGTGAGCCAATGGCTTGGCCCTGTCTGTGAGTTTGACAATATTACTATCTACCACAAGCCTCCCTTCACTGGCAATACAACTATAGTTTCACCCATCATAAGATTGGCCATATTGGCAACCTCAGCCCAACTTGTTTAAATTTAAACAAACCTTAACAACTAACTATGAATTATCATCTAACTGGTATATCCTGTGGCCTCAACTTGCCAATTAGCCCACCTTTCATCCTCTTTTCATACAATATTAAAACATTGTTCCTTTTATATTGGTATTCTTGTAAATTGCACTGATGGTTTCAACATGAAAAGGCTTAACAAAATATCTCTTTTTTTAGCAATACTCAGTACCATTATATACACAATAATGATTTGAGTGGTGGCTGTGACAATGTGCAAACAGGTCAAGGTCAGCTGCTGATATAACATGCATTGAGAGAGAAATCAAGATTTGGAATGGAAGAAGAATTTTCTGCTTGGTAAATGATAATAACTCAATGTTGCTTTGCTATGTTGGAGCAACAAGTTGCATTGGAGATTACATGTTCTGGGCTGGTGTGTTTTCAAAATGGCAAGGCAGGGAAAATAGATTGGGTGGCTAGCCAATGACCATCAGCACCACCTCTACTCACAAGTTCATTCCCATAATATGGAGAATGTGCATACACCAAGATCAATAGCCCTATATATTGAAGAGTCAATTGAGCCTGTTAAAACTTTAATTGAACAGAATATTATCCTGCACATACGATGAAGTGGTTGATAAGAGTAGTGAGACACCCCTCATATCTAAGATTTTACACAAGTGGGAAGGAAGAGGAGAGTTCTATCTTTGAAGTGTATTCATTGCCATCTGCTGCAAATTCCCAATTCCCCCATCCTTCCCATCAACACTGACTTTAAAACACATCCGTCTCCTGAAAGTGGCAAAACATTTCCTTTCTAAGACTTCCAACTTTCCTTGTTTCATTTGGCTTCCTTTATGGACTTCCCTGCAGTCCTGGCATTCGTCACTGTGGAACTCAGCCACTGCTGAGACTATTGCAGCTGCAAACCAGATTGACTAGCAGCTCCAGAAGGTATGATGCCTGCCACTGAGGTGTAGAAACCCCACTCTGCACTAAGTTAGCTCACCACAGTATTTTATGGTTGTGGAGCAGGCCTGTACTCCACCTATCAGCTAGCTGGTGACTTTTCTTCATTAGGCCCAAATGAGCCATCTTCCCAATTCAAATTCACAGAATCATAGAAGCCCTGTCGCGTGGAAGCAGGCTATTCAGTCCATTGGGTCCACACCGACCATCCGAAGAGCATCCCACCTAGACCCACTTCCCTGCCCCTGTATTTCCCACAGCTAATCCACCTAGTCTGCACATTTTTGGACTGTGGGAGGAAACTGGCACACCTGGAGGAAACCCATACAGAAATGGGGAGAATGTACAAACTCCACACAGACAGTTGCCTGATGTTGGAAATGAAATTGGGTCCATGGCGCTTTGAAATAGCAGCACCAACATGTAATGCCAAATCTATATAACCAAGTGAATAGCCTCATGATTTTGTCCAGTTATGGTTATTGAATCACATTGGGATCAAGGTTGTACCTAAAGGAAAGAGTTTTGTTAAGTTTTAATCTACTCAGTGCAGTATCATATAAGACAGTTTTGAATGTGAATTATCTTGAAATTACACAGAATCTCCTATTAGAAAGACATCTTTTCCACACAATTGCTCACCAGGCCACACATCATCTTAATCAGAAACTAATCAGAAATTTCTGTGCCTTTACTGTCATTGGGTCAAAACCCTTCAACTTTCTCCCTAATAGCACTGCTGTACCTATATCATACGGATTGCAGCAGTTTAAGAAGTCTTCTTCTCAAGGGTAATTAGAGATCAGCAATTAATGCTGGCCCATCTAGTAATGCCCACATTCTTTGAATGAATGTAAAACAAATTAAGGCTCACAATAACATTGCTGGAATTCTGTGGAACATTGTGTTTTCAAGTAATAGAGAACTTTACTTGTTCTGGTAGCATTGCAATTCTGAATAAAATATTCATCAAAGCATGCCAATTGAATTGCACAGCTGAGCATTCTGGATCAAACTGGAGTGAATTTACCTCGAGTCCGAGAGGATAGATTAGCAAGATTATACTGTTAACTGTGTGATATCTGTCACATTCCCGTCTTAGTTATTATGAATCAAAGAGTTTTTTTTTATTATGCATACTCTAGGGGGAAATCATTTATTCCTACCTACTAACTTCAGGGGGACAGAGGATTCGCAGCAGGATAAATCCTTGCACTCAAGATGCCATGATTATTGATTTGCAGCACTTAATTTGTCATTGAACTCTGAAAGTATATCACTAATAGTTCTGTACTATTTTCAAAATTATTGCAAGGGATAAGTTTAACAAGGAAATTACTTTCAATAAGGAGTGAGTTCTTTAATCTCCTTGTAACAATCAACATCTTTATGAAATTATACTCTTGTAGAAGCAGTCTTTCAAGCTTTTTCTTGACAAGGCTTCACTAATGGGAGCACAGTGATTATAGTTGTCAGGGAAAAACAGGAAACATGTCAAGAACCCAGAGAATCAAAGCACCGAGATTTGTGAGAAGTTCAAAAGTTGAGAGCAGAAAGCGAGCATTAATGCACAATTCTTAAAAGTGAGAACTAACTTAAAATAATGGGTAAGCTATTATGGAACTGAAGGTTTATGTGAAAGAATAGTTTATAGATTTACACTTCATGTTTCAATAGAGCTTTAATATTCCAAATTTTACATGATGTTCAATTTTAAAAAAAGTGGCTACAATTCTGGCTAATTGCATAAGCAAAGTGCAATTCCTTATACAAAAACAAACAAGGGAAAGAGTTGACACATATATTGGGAGATTCTAAGATGGAATAATATAAAAAATGTCAGGACAGTAAATTTTATAATCCTGCCATGCTATCCCTGAAGGTGGACAAGGGAAGATGACTGCAACTGAAGATATCAATGGGAAAAACTAATTTTTGTGAGTTAAATTGTAATCTTTAAAATGACACTAACCTTTAAAAAAACTAGCAAGTTAGTCAGGGCAGGCTGGAACAGAGAACCAGGTAGGACTGATAAATTGAATTGCATTTATTTCAATGCAAGAAGTCTAACAGGGAAGGTAGATTAATTCAGGGCATGCTTAGGAACATGGGATTGGGATATCACAGTAATTACAGAAACATGGCTGAGGGATGGACAGGACTGACAGCTTAATATTCCAGGATACAAATGCTCTTGGAAGGATAGAAAGGAGGGCAAGACAGGAGGGTGAGTGGTGTTCTTGATAAGGGATAGCATTACAGTTGTACTGAGGGAGGATATTCCTAGGAATACGTCCAGGTAACTTATTTAGGTGGAACTGAAAAATAAGAAAGAAATAACCACCTTATTGGGATTGTAGTATAGACTCCCCCCACCCCCACCAATAGTCAGTGGTAAATTGAGAAACACATTTTTAAGGACATCTGTGAATGTACCTACTAGAGAAGATGCAAAACATGACCACCTCTTGGGAAATAAGACAGGCTAGGTGACTCAGGTATCAGTGGGGAATCACTTTTGGGCTAGTGACCATAATTCTATTAGTTTTAACAGAGTGATGGAAAAGGATAAACTGGATATAAAAGTTGAAGTTCTACATTGGAAGAAGGCCAATTTTGACAGTATTAGGCAAGATTTTCAAAAGTTGATTGGAAGCAGATGTTCTCGCAGGTAAAGGGATGGCTGGAAAATGGGAAGCCTTCAAAAAATAGATAATGAGAGTTCAGAAACAGCATATTCCTATTAGGATGTAAGGCAAGGCTGGTAGGTGTAGGGAATGCTGAATGATTTGAGAAATTGAGGTTTTGGTCAAGGAAAAGAAGGAAGCATCTGTCAGGTATAGACAGCCGAAATTGAGTAAATCCTTAGAAGAGTCTAAAGGAATGTACTTAAGAGGGAAATCAAGAGGGCAAAAAGGGGACATGAGATAGTTTCGGCAATTGGGTTAAGGAGAATCCAAAGGGATTTTATAAACGACATGAAGGACAAAAGAGCAACTAGGGAGAGAATAGGTCCCCCTCAAATATCAGGAAAAAGTGAGGACTGCAAATGCTGGAGATCAACTGTTCATCAACTTCACTAACACCTTCCACCCTGACTTTAAGTTCGTTTGGACCATCTCGGATACCCCCCTCCCCTTCCTGGACCTCTCTGTCACCACCCCGGCAACCGACTCAACATGGACATCTATTTCATACCCACTGATTCCCACAGCTACCTAGACTGCACCTCCTCCCACCCCACTATGTAAAAACATGATCACTTACTCCTAATTCCTCCGTATCTGCTGTATCTGCTCCCAGGAGGTACAATCCCACCCCCGACATCCCAGATGGCGTCCTATTTCATGATCCGGAACTTCCCCTCTCACATGATCAACAATGCCTTCCAGCTCATCTCGTCCACTTCCCTCACCTCAGTCTTTGAATACCTCCTTCAACTGCAACAAGGATAGAGCCCCCAGTCCTTAGCTTCCACCTCTCTAATCTCCCGATACAGTGCATTATCTTCCACCATTTCTGCCCCCACCACCAGGGATATATTTCCCTCCACTCTCCTTTCAGCGTTCTGCAGAGACCATTCCCTCTGTGATTCCATCGATAGGTCCACGCCCCGCCACCAACCCACCCTCCACTCCCGGCACCTTCCCTTGCCACCCCAAGAGGTGTAAAATCTGTGCCCACACCAAATAATTCCACCACCCTGTGGCCGACCACTTCAACTCTACCTCCCACTCTGCCAAGGACATACAAGTCTTGGACCTCTGTCAATGAAATCCAACCCACTGGAGGAAGAATACCTCATTCTCTGCCTTGGGACCCTTCAACCACACAACATCAATGTCAACTTCACCAGTTTCCTTATCTCCCCTTCCCCAACCCATCCCAGATCCAACCTTCCAACTTGACACCACCCTCTTGAAATGCCTCACTTGTGCATCTTCTTTCACACCTATCTGCTCCTCCCTTCCATACGATCTATCATTATCACTCCCCACCTACATCCACTTATCGGCTTCCCAGCTACCTTCCCCCACCCTCACCCCCACACTAACCATCTTATTTGTCTCTCAGCCCCCTTTCCAACCACCAACCCCCACACATTCCAGATGAAGGGCTTAAGCCTGAAACATCAACTCTCCTGCTCCTCAGATGCTGCCTGACATGCTGTGCTTTTTCAGTGCCACACTTTTCAATCCCTCAAACATCAGTAAGACAGCCTTTGTGTGGAACCTCAGGAGATGAGGAGATACTATTTTGCATCAGTGTTTACTGTGGAGAAGCACATGGAAGACAAAGAAGGTGGGGAAATAGATGGTGCCATTTTGAAAAATGTACATTTTCAGAGGAGGAGATATTGGATGCCTTAAAACATATAAAGGTAGATAAATTCCCAGGACCTGATCAGGTGTACCCTAGGACTCTGTGGGAAACTAGGGAAATGATTGCTGGGCTCCTTGCTGATGTATTTGGATCATCAATAGTCGCAAGTGAGGTGCCAGAAGACTGGGGCTAACGTGGTGCCACTATTTAAGAAAGGTGGTAAGGAAAAGCTAGGGAACTATGGATTGGTGAGCCTGACATTGGCAGTGAGCAAGCTGTCGGAGGGAATCCTGAGAGACAGGACTTAAAATATTTGAAAAGGCAAGGACTGATTAGGGATAGTCAACATGGCTTTGTGCGTGGGAAATCATGTCACAAACTTGATTGAGCTTTTAGAAGAAGTAACAAAGAGGATTGATGAGGTAAGAGCAGTGAACATGATCTATATTGACTTCAGTAAGCCATTCGACAAGGTTCCTCATGGGAGACTGATTAGCAAGGTTAGATCACATGGAATACAGGAAGAACTACCCATTTGGATACAAAACGGTTCAAATGTAGAAGACAGAGAGTGGTTGTGGAGGATTGTTTTTCAGACTGGAGGCCTATGACCAGTGATGTCCCAGAAGGATCAGTGCTGGGACCACTATATTTTGTAATTTATAAGAATGTTTTCGAAGTGAACATAGGAGGCCAAATTAGTAAGTTTGCAGAGGATACTAAAATTGGAGGTGCAGTGGACAGCGACAAAGGTTACTTCAGAGTGCAACAGGATATTAATCAGATGGGTCAATGGGTCAAGGAATGGCAGATGGAGTTTACTTTAGATAAATGTGAGCTACTATATTTTGGAAAGGCAAATCAGGACAGGCCTTATATACTTCATGGTAATGTCCTGTTGCTGAACAAAGAGATTTTGATGTGCAGGTTCATAGTTTCTGGAAAGTGGAGTTGCAGTTCGACAGGATAGTGAAGAAGGCATTTGATAAGCTTGCCTTTATTGGTCGGAACATTGAGTATAAGAGTTGGGAGGTCATGTTGTGCCTGGTTAGGACATTTTTGAAATATTGTGTGCAATTCTGCTCTTCCTCCGAGAAGAAGGATGTTGTAAAACCTGAAAGGGTACAGAGAAGATTTACAAGGATGTTCCCAGGGTTGGAAAATTTGAGCTGAAGGGAGAAGCTGAGTAGGCTGGGGCTGCTTTTCTTGGAGTGGAGATGGGGGGTGGGGGCAGCGGAGGGGGGATGTGCGGTGGTGTGGTGATCTTATAGAGGTTTATAAAATCATGAGGGTCATGGAATGGGCAAATAGTTAGGGTAAATAGGTCTTTTCCCCAGGGTGGGGGATTCCAGAACTATAGAGTATAAGTTTACAGTCAGAGGAGAAAAATTTAAAAAGGGTCTAAGTGGCAACATTTTTATGCAGAGGGTGGTGTGGGTATGGAATGAGCTGCCAGAGGAAGTGGTGGAGGCTTGGCCAGTTACAACCTTTAAAAGGTATCTGGATGGGTATATGAAAAGGAAGTGTTTAGAGGGATATGGGCCAAGTGCTAGCAAATGGAACTAGATTAATTTAGGATACCTCGTCAGCATGGATAATTAGAACCGAAGGATCTGTGCTGTACATCTCTATGACTCTGTGACACTAAAATTATATGTAAGGAAAGCAGAGGGGAATTTTCTTCACACAAAGCATTGTTGAGATCTGGATATTCCGCATGAATGTATTTGCTTCTGTTATGTAACATCACAAAAACCCTTTTCAACATAGATTAGTCTTTATTTATTGAGGAGGAAACTCAGTTACTGCAGGAAACTTAACAATTGGTTAATGCACTATCATGTGTTGCTGCAGGCTTTTAAGAAGCTACAACAGTTTGAAAGTGGTGTTCTGTCATTTTTTGTTTGTGGCAAGGAAGTGACACCAAACTTGCTGGAAGATGTCCTGGGTAAAAACTTTTGAATGGAACTTAATACTGTTAGATCCTGTTTAGTGGAGAACATGCTTGATTTTGAATAACATAAAAAGATTTTGTGATTTCTCTTCTCCTATATTTGGCTCTGAGTTGACCTTTTACTAAATTATGTTCTTCCAAGTACCTGTGGTTTCTTTGGGTTTGGTGGAAATTTAATCTTCTTCAAGCCATTGAAGATGATCTGATAATATTGATATACTGACCCTGGTAACCAGCTTTAATTTAATGTTATATCCATTTACTCCCAGTTTAACATTCCAGTATTCATTCCCACAATTGTTGAGTATTTCTGAATTGTTGTTCTGTTTTTATGATTTCTTAAACCTATCTTGATTTTACAGACTATATTTATTTTTGGCATTCTGATTTGGAATTCTTCCAACGTATCTAAAATGTTCCACTCTGCTACAGTTGTGGCATCATGCTCCCCCTCCTTGGTAGTCATGCCATTCCCATCCAGTCATGCATGATATCATTCATAATGGCCTCCACCACATGCAGTAATGTGCTGATCTAGTTCTCTTCCCCTCTTTTGTCTAAACCTTGCAAATATTCTCTTCGAAACTTGCCATTCCTGAGTTGTGTGCAGTTTGTCAACCACCTGGAATGCTACTGGGAGTGCCATATTACTCTCGTTGTCTGTGCTTATCCTACTTCATGTTAATTGGTGTTCATTACTATCTGGTTAATGACTCTATTTTCCAACCTTTTACACAGCCTGCAATGTCCCCTAACTTCCTGTGACTCATTAAAAAGTTAACTTTTCTCCTTCCTCAGCAGAAGTTTCATTTTAGTTGTTCTTTCGAGCTTCTGACTCCTTTCATTTCCCTCCATACAACAATGTGATACTGACATCATAATTCTATCGTTGTATGCCATCATTGTTGTATGTTCTGATAACATCACATTACTCCGCAATGTGAGAATGCACTGTCACATGTTTTACTTTGTCAGTTACCAGCAAAGAGGTTGTGTGAAAGTGAGTTTCAAAACACTGCAATGTAGAATCACTGAGCATAAATGCATGTGAACAGCTAGAAACAGCAGGGAAGGCTAAGGGAAGAGGCAGCTCACACTGGGTCCTTCTAAATAGGAAAGAGAGAAGACTATAAATGACCAGAACCTGAAAAAAAGGGATTTCTGCATTCTAGGAATTGCTGAAAACACCAAACTCTGGGTAGCTTCTGAAATCCACTACTTGCTCAAAACTTGTGTGAGTTCTTCTGATTAATCTTGGCATTCTGCAGTTAACTGTGGATTAGTGGTCGTCTCATGGTCAGTGTAGCTGAGTCCAAGACACTAACAATTGTATGTTTCAAGATTCGTAGAGTTGTACCATGCATACTTCTATTCTACACTAAACAGGTTGTGAGGGTAAAGGTTTAGCGAGTTGGTGAATTGACAATAACCTTTACAGAGAAAGACTAAGTTAATGTAAAGTCAATGAATAAAATAGGAGGAATCCAGAGGTGGTCATTTGACATCCATATGTACCGGATGGATTTGGTACCAATGGAACAAACTTGTCAATAATAGAACAGAACAGCAGCATGGTTTCTTCTCCCAGAATAGACAGAACAGGAAATTGAGGCACACAGGTACAAAAGATTACATCTGGAGAGAATCTTTGAGACTAGAGTATCATAATGGGACAAAGAAAGAATACCATCTCGAAAGACTAATGTTTCTCAGGAAAGCAATTGGAAAACCAAATTGAATAATTGACTCATAACATATGATTAAAGTATTATTATAATTTGTTATATTTTGATGTGATTTATCTCAACAGCATGTCATTAGAATCAGTACTCTTACAAATAAATCCTAAAATAAACAAACTAAGCACCAATTTCCTGAGTTTCCCCCAAACTGTCTAATGTTACTTCACCGAAGAGTTAGAGAAACCCTGGAAAATTATGTAAATGCAATTTGCACTATTTCATCAGAGTTTCCTCAGTTGATCCATTGAACCTATAACAAGGAATCTCAAAAAAACCCATGGAAATTCTCTCTGAAAATTATGAATACAGGTACACAATCCTTTATCCGAAATCCTTGGGGCCAGCTGTTTTTCGGATTTCAGAATGGATGACATTTTCACAGTGAAATTTTAGAAAATCTTAGAGTTTTGAGAAGATTTGTAGATCGGGTTGAGGTTTTGGATGTTGGTTTGCTTGCTGAGCTGGAAGGTTCATTTCGCGACGTTTTGTCACCCTACTAGGTAACATCTTCAGTGGGCCTCAGACAAAGCACTGCTGATAATTCCTGCATTCTATTTATATATTTGGGTTTCTTTGGGTTGGTGATATCATTTCCTGTGGTGATGTCATTTTCTGTGGTGAAGTCACTTCCTGTTCCTTTTCTTAGGGGTTGGTAGATGGGGTCTAACTTGATGTGATTTATCTCAGCAGCATAGATAGAGTTCTGGCTGGAATGCAATGCTTCTAGGAATTCTCATGTGTCTCTTTATTTGGCCTGTCCTAGGATGGATGTGTTGTCCCAGTCAAAGTAGATAAGGTTGATCTTAGATTAACATAAGTACTCGGCACAACCTCGTGGGCTGCTGTACTGTTCTATGAAAAACACAGCAGGTCAGGCAGCATCCGAGGAGCAGGAAAACACATGTTTCGGGTCGGAGCCCTTCATCGGTCATTCCTGATGAAGGCTCTGGCCAAAATATCAATTTTCCTGCTCCTCAGATGCTGCCTGACCTGACATGCTTTTCCAGCAACACACTCTCAACTCTGATCTCCAGCATCTGCAGACCTTCTTGCCTCCCTGTGTTGTTCTATGTCCTATGTTTCCTTCATGAGTACAACCTCATGTAATTATGAGGATTATAGAGACAGGCTTTGAATGGGAAAGGTTCTCAGATAGCCCTAAACAATGCACTGAAAATATTAGTTTGCTATGATCTTGGTGAGACAGAGAGGAGCTATAGGCAAGTCACTGTGGTTTATCAGGCAGAAATATGAAGAGGTTAAATTCATGTGGAGTTAAAACGAGTTGAGAAGATGCACCTAGTTTGTACTCAAGAGAAGATCTCAGGAAAGAAATCGAATTATTGTGAAAACCAGTTTTGAGATGAAAGCAGAGAAAAACAAAGAAAAGGACTAACCCCTCAAGAATTCGCACTGCTGCCTCACAGCGCCAGGGACCTGGATTCGACTCCAGCCTCGGGCAACCGTCTCTGTGGAGTTTGCACATTCTCCCCATGTCTGCATGGGTTTCCTCCAGGTGTTCCGGTTTCCTCCCACAATCCAAAGATATTCAGGTTAGGTGAATTGGCCTTGCTAAATTGTCCATAATGTTCAGGAATGTGTAGGTTAGATGCATTCATCAGAGGTAAAATATAGAGTAATAGGGTAGGGGAATGGGTCTGGGTGGGTTGCTCTTCATCGGTTCAGTATGGATTTGTTGGGCCGAAAGGCCTGTTCCAAAATGTAGCGATTCTGTAAGAAAAAAACTAAGAACACTTTGGACTGAGTCCAGAAAGTTTGAATGTCAACTTAAAGAACACTGTAAAGTATTTCTGTGAAAGTTAATTTCTGTAGTGCTAAGGGGGAAAGGTGAACAATTGTTTTGTGGTTTTAAGTATAAATTTCCTAAAAATAAAGTATTTAGTTAATAGTCCCTTTAGTCTTTTATTACATATAAAATTCTTAAATAAGATATCATTTTGAGTCATCATGCCAATTATTAGTTGTAAGTTTTTAAAAACTTATTATTTTCCACTACCAAAACTTCAAATTGAGTTTTGACCATTTTTCCACAAACACTCAAACAATGTCACGTTACCATTAGAATATATCCATTAGAATGCATATAAATGCAAATAAATAATGGAACCAATGGAAATAATTGAGGTTCAAGGAAATGCTAAACTCATGTCATTGAATCATAATCTTTGAATCTTAAAATGGAATATTTCAACAATATTAAACCATCATCATGCTACAGAACTGACAAGTAGAGAAGATTTATTATTTTTAACGGCTTTGCCATAAGAATGTATTGTGGACTCTGGACTTTGTTCACTAGGTCAGCATTTATTGCCCTGTTGTACTTGACGCAGTGGTGATGAACTGCTCTCTTAAGCCACTGCTATCTATCTGACGTAGGTACACCCACATTGCTGTTAGAAAGGGGCTCCAGGATTTTAATTTAGTGACAGCGAAGGATCAGAGATATATGGATTAGTGGTGCTGGAAGAGCACAGCAGTTCAGGCAGCATCCAACGAGCTCCTTGGATGCTGCCTGAACTGCTGTGCTCTTCCAGCACCACTAATCCAGAATCTGGTTTCCAGCAATTGCAGTCATTGTTTTTATCTCATCAGAGATATATGTCTAACTCAAGAAGGTGTGTCATTTGCAGGTGGTCTTGCAGGTAATGTTCCCATGCATCTGTTGCCTTTACCCGAGGTTTTAAAAGTCAAAGAATTTGCAGGAGCCTTGGTAAGTTACCAGAGTTCATCTTGTTGATGGTACACTATGATGCCACAATTAGTCTCTTGTACAGACAATGCATTTTAAAGTGGGGTTCCAATCAAGCAGCTTACTGTTTCCTGGATCGTGTCAAGCTTCCTGGGTGTTATTGGAGATGCAAATATCCAGTCAAATGGTGATAGTGATTTAATGTTTTTAAAAAATCAATAGTTTACAAGTAGAATATCAGAAAAATAACTTTATTTCAAGTTGACATCAAAATTCTGATTGAACAATGGAGAGACTCCATTCCCTATTTCCATTTGGGGATAATGGCATTAGGAATGTGATTGGCTTTGTAGACAGAAGTTCAAAAGTGAGATGTGATAGATGGACATCAAAGATTGAAGACGATTAAGCCTATTGTTGTTAAAAATGAAATGTACTTATGCTTAATATTCTGCCATCAGTTAAGTTACATTTTTTGTTTCCAGTATGATTACATGTGGATCTCAGAAGACATTTGGAAAAGGTGGTTATATCTTAATCGTGTACACAGTCTGATCAAAGGATATGAGACGAGTTGGTATCAGGGTACAAAAGAGTAAGATTCCTTTTTCATAAATTTCCCATTGGACCTTTGGCATTGGAAGCTTTCCGGTTGCTCATTAGATTGTTAAAGTTGTACACAGTACATGAAAGCAACCAATTAGATAAAGCAATATTTCTGGAGGTGTCAATAGGTCTGTTAATTTTCTTAAGGCACAGATTGTTTCAGTCAGATAATTTTATTCATTTCCTAAAAAAAGCCTACTTTCTTATGTCGACAATTGCTTTAAATGAGAATATTTTGCATTTAAGAATTTTACCAAGTTATCTAAGGCAGTGTTCAATTAATTGCAGAATTAATCATGTGGAAATTTCCATCAAGTCATTTCTTGCTAATTGAGTAGCTTGTTTATCACAGAATTTTAATCATTTATCAGAATAAATGGGTGCAGACTGAGGGTGTAATTTACATAATGCAGATTGAAGTGCAATTTTCATAATGCAGATTGGGATTTGGTTATAGCATAGCAGAAAAAAATGTTGTTTTACTTCTAGATCTTGGGATCAGCTCAACAGTGAGTACAGGTGTCAAAAAGGGCTCTTTCTTCTTATCATGTGAAAGGAGCATGCAATCTATTAATCATTATTGTAAGAGCTTTTATTCCAGGAATGCTTAATGAATCCATATCAAATTCCTCTCTCCTCTCTTTTAATGGCGATATTAGATATTTCCTGAGGTGAGGAATTTAAATTCGTGCATTAAGCATTTGAAAATAATGGTACTCAGACATATCTGTGTTCACATCTTGAGGGAATACTGAATGAGTGTTATTGGAAGCCAAGGAAATGAATTAAGGATGCAATGTGAAAGGCTAAGGGAAGTAATGAAACAAGAGGTTAGTGAGTAGACAAGAGAAAGTGTACATGGGAGTAGGAGAACAGAAAGGCCACCATTATGAAATAATGGGATAGGGTGAGTGTGAGATGATTGGTAGTGAGAAAGTAAGGGAATTCTCCCATTATTCTTACATCAACCATGCACCATACCACACACAATGACTCCTCCTCTTCCTGTGCTAATTCCAAATACTGTTGAACTCTTCTCCCATATGAGAAGCACTTGTCTCACTTTTCCCATTTCTATTCAGTCCTTTGCTCAAATAGTAAAACTCTGTCAATGCTATGAAATGTAAAATGAAATGCAATGAAATGTCCTTCAGAGTTCCCAACGCGCCCTCATCCCATGTACTTCTCGTGTAGGCGACTTCTACTGCCTTCCAAAGGTACACAAAACCAACACACCGGGATGTCCCATCATGTCGGGCAATGGGACCCTATGTGAGAATCTCTCCGGCTATGTTGAAGGCATCTTGAAACCTATTGTACAGGGGATCTCCAGCTTCTGTCACGACACTACAGATTTCTTACAGAAACTCAGCACCCACGAACCAGTCGAACCGGGAACATTCCTCGTCACAATGGACGTTTCCGCAGTCTACACCAGCATCCCCCACAATGATGGCATCGCGGCAACAGCCTCAGTACTCAACACCAACAATTGCCAATCTCCAAACACCATCCTACAACTCATCCGCATTATCCTTGATCACAACGTCTTCACCTTTGACAACCAGTTCTTCATCCAGACACATGGAACAGCCATGGGGACCAAATTTTCACCCCAATATGCCAACATTTTTATGCACAGGTTCGAACAAGACTTCTTCTCTATGCAGGAACTCCAACCAACATTGTACATCAGGTACATTGGCGACATTTTCTTCCTCTGGACCCATGGCGAGGAGTTACTGATAAAACTACACAGTGACATCAACAAGTTTCATCCCACCATCAAACTTACCATGGACTACTCTCGACTATCTGTCTCATTCTTGGACACATGCGTCTCCATCAAGGATGGACACCCCAGCACCACTCTCTACTGCAAACCCACAGACAACCTCACAATGCTACACTTCTCCAGCTTCCACCCAAAACATATTAAAACAGCCATCCCCTGTGGACAAGCCCTACGCATACACGGATCTGCTCAGATGAGGAGGAACGTGACGGACACCTGGAAGTACTCAAGGATGCCCTCACAAGAACAGGGTACGATGCTCAACTCATCGACCGCCAGTTCCGACGTGCCACAGCAAGGAACCGTAATGACCTCCTCAGGAGACAGACACATGCTGCAACCGACAGGGTACCCTTCGTTGTTCAGAATTTCTCAGGAGCTGAAAAATTATGCCATGTTCTTAGTGATCTGCAACACATTATCAATGAGAATGAGCACCTCACCAGACCTTCCCCACACCTCCACTACTTGCCTTTAAACAACCGCTAAACCTCAAACAGATCGTTGTTCATAGCAACCTGCCCGGCTCTCAGGACAACCCCATACAATCCTGTCTCGGTAGGCACTGCAAGACGTGTCAGAGTGTGGACATAGATATTGCCATTATGCATGGAGACATCTCCCACCTTGTACATGGCAGGTACTCATGTGACTCAGCCAATGTTGTCTATCTTACACATTGCAGGCAAGGATGCCTAGAGGCATGGTATATTGGGGAAACCAAGCAAAGGCTACGACAACGGGTGAATGGACACCGCACAACAATCAACAGACAGGAGGGTTCCCTCCCAGTTAGGGAACACTTCAGTGGTCCAGGACATTCAGCTTCGCTCCTTTGAGTGACCATCCTCCAAGGTGGACTTCGGGACAGGCAGCAGAGAAAAGTGGCTGAGCAGAGGCTGATAGTTAAGTTCGGTATCCGTAGGGAGGGCTTCAACCGGGACCTTGGGCTCATGTCACATTACAGGTGACCACCATTGCACTATACACACATATAGATACTCCTACACACACACACACTCTCATACACACATAGGCACTCCTTTACACACATACACACAGACACACATACACACAGATGCGCACACAGACACCCACACACACCCTTGCAGACACACACACTCCCACACTCACACATGCACCCCCTCACAGACTTAAGACACTCTGCACTCACTACACACACACACACACATACAATTTCTCACACTCACAACCCCCACCCCAGACAGACAGACACACACAGACAAAGACCCATATGCACACATATATTTTGTGGGGTGAATTTGTACTTGCAGGATTACATTGTACTTTGCTCAAAAACTGCATGCATTATGTAGAACTCTGAGCTCAAAAACTGCTTGAATTTATGTAAAACAGATCACCTACTTCTCATACAGCTACATTCACCACAATACTAATTGGAAGCACACCAGCTTTTGGAGCGACGCTCCTTCATCAGGTGATAGTCCTGATCATAGGATTGAGTCCTCCACTATCACCTGATGAAGGAGCGTTGCTCCGAAAGCTAGTGTGCTTCCAATTAAACCTGTTAGACTATAACCTGGTGTTGTGTGATTTTTAACTATGAAATGTAAAGACTGAGATGAGGTATTTTTGCTAAACCTGTGGATGCAAACAGGTTAGGCAGAAAAGTATGTGGACATAAGGAGGATGAAAGATGATACAGATTCAGTGAGTGGACAAAAATCTGGCAGATGAAATATAATGTAAGAAAATGTGAAATTGTTCTTTTTTGGTATGAAACAGATGTTCTTGGAAAAGCTCAGCAGGACTGGCAGCATCTGTGAAGAGAAATTAGCATTAACATTTTGGGATGAGTGATGCTTCCTCAGAACTGATGGTAGCTAAGAAAATGTTGGTTTGTATGCAGAACATGGGGTGGCGGGAGCAGGTAAGGAGTAAATGATAGATCAGGATAGAGCTCAAAAAGAGAGAGAAGAATAGTGAGACAGACAAAAGAGCAGATAACGATCTGGCTTGGAGGGTGAATAGCTGTTAGAGGAAACTATTAGTGGCTAACAATGGGTAGTGCATAGGCAGGCTCTGTGATTACTAGACCTGGTACGTGGGGTTGGAGGCTAGGGCAGGGAGGGTTCAGGCCCTAAAATTATTGAACTCAATATTGAGTCCAGAGGGCTGCAGTGTCCCCAAGCAGAAAATGTGGTGTTGTTCTTCCAGCTTGAGCTGAACTATGCTGGAGCACTCAGCAAGCCTGCGACAGAGATCTTGGCCAGGCATCAGGCTGATGTGTTAAAGTGGCAGGCAACTGAAAGCTCAGTGTCGTTTTTGCAGGCAGGGCATAGATGTGGTCAGCCAATCTACGCTTTGTTTCCCTGAGATGTTAACTTTGATTTCTCTTCACATAGCCTGGGTGGCACGGTGGCTCAGTGGTTAGCACTGCTGCCTCACAGCACTAGGGTCCTAGGTTTGATTCCAGCCTCGGGTGACTGTCTGTGTGGAGTTTGCACATTCTCCCTGTGTCTGTGTGGGTTTCCTCTGAGTGCTCTGGTTTCCTCCCACAGTCCAAAGGTGTGCAGATTGGGTGAATTGGCCATGCTAAATTGCCTGAAATGTTAGGTCAATTAGTCAGAGGGAAATGGGTCTGGGTGGGTTACTCGTCGGTGTGGACTGGTTGGGCCAAAGGGCCTGTTTCCACACTGTAGGGAATCTAATCTAATCAAATGCTGTCGGACATGATGAGCTTTTCCAGCAGCTTCTGATTTTATTTCTGATTTACAGCATCCGCAGTTCTTTCAGTTTTTATAACAGGGTATTATGCTTCAGTTATATTGGGACATTGGTAAAAGCACAACTCAAATCCGGTGTGCGGTTTAAATCTGCCCATTTAAGGAAGGATGAATTTGTGTTGGAGGCGATTCAGAGGAACGGACACATTATCTTATGAGGATGCTTTGGACAGGCTGAGTTTATTTCTACCAGAGTTTAGAAGAGTGAGAGCTTACGAGATTAAAGTGTATAGGATTGGTCTTGACACGGTGGATGTGGGCAGTATGTTTCTTCTTGAAGGTGAGTCCAGAGTTTGAGGCACTGATTTAGAATAAAGGGCTCCCCTGTTTCGACATTTTCTTTTCCTTTGGAGAATTGTATAACTTTTGAACTCTGCCTCAGAATGCAAAGGAGGCAGGGCTATTGAATCTATTCAAGGGATTATTTTCAGACAAGAGAATCAAAGGTTAGGGGAGGTAGACAGGAATGTGGAATTCGAAAAAACAAATTGATAAGCCAATATCTTATTGAGTGATAGAATAACCTTAAGATGCTGAAGTGGAGACAAAAAAACCTGCAGCTGCTTGAATCCAAAATAGACAAACAAAAGGCTAGAAGATCACTTTGACTTCTCCACCTCCTAGTCATAGAGTCACAAAGATGTACATCATGGAAACAGACCCTTCAGTCCAAAAAGTCCATACTGACCAGATATCCCAAATAACCTAGTCCCATTTACCAGCACTTGGCCCATATCCCTCTAAACCCTTCCTATCCATATACCTATCCAGATTCCTTTTAAATGTTGTAATTGTACCAGTCTCTATCACTTCCTCTGGCAGCTCATTCCATACACGCACTACCCTCTGTGTGAAAAAGTTGCCTCTTAGGCCCCTTTTATATCTTTCCCCTCTCACCCTAAACCTATGCCTTCTAGTTCTGGACTCCCCTACCCCAGGGAAAAGACTTTGTCTATTTTTTCTATCCATGCCCCTTATGTTTTTATAAACCTCTATAAGGTCACCCCTCAGCCTCCGATGCTCCAGGGGAAACAGCCCTAGCCTATTCCCTGTAGGGAATCCTCCAACCCTAGCAACATCCTTGTAAATCTTTTCTGAACCTTTTCAAGATTCTTGCTCGCAATATTCCAAAAGTGGCCTAACCAATGTCCTGTACAGCCTCCCTGTAGCTCAAATCCTCCAACCCCAGCAACATCCTTGTAAATCTTTTCTGAACTTTTTCAAGTTTCTTGCTCGCAATATTCCAAAAGTGGCCTAACCAATGTCCTGTACAGCCGCAACATAACCTTCCAATTCCTATACTCAATGCTCTGACCAATAAAGGAAAGCATTCAAAATGCCTTCTTCACTATCCTATCTACCTGCGACTTACTTTCAAGGAGCAATGCGCCGACGCTCCAAGGTCTCTTTGTTCAGCAACATTCCCTTGGATCTTCGCATTAAGTGTATCAGTCCTGCAAAAATTTGCTTTCGCAAAATGCAGCATTTCACATTTATTTGAATTAAACTCTACCTGCCACTTCTCAGCCCATTGGCCCATCTGCTCCAGATCCCGTTGCAATCTGAGGTAACTTTCTTCGCTGTCCACTGCATCTCCAATTTTGGTGTCATCTGCAAACTTACTAACTATACCTCGTATGCTCACATCCAAATCATTTATGTAAATGAAAAAAAAAGGGGACCCAGCACCGATTCTGACGCTGCCTGGCTTGCTGTGTTCTTCCAGCTTCCTGTTTGTCTACTCAAGACACTGAATGAACTACTTCTGCTGATGGTTGTTCCGTTTGTATGACAATTTTCTGTTGTGAGTCTCTGAAGGTGGGTTCTCCTCTCACCAGTTTCTACCCACTGAAAATTTGAAACCCACTGCCAGAATGGGTGAAAATGGAGGGGGTGATAAAGCAATACTCTTCTTCTTTGCGTTGCTATGCCATTTTACCACATTCTGCAGTCCTCCTGCACAGAATCCAACAGAGTCATGTTAATGGCCATTCAATGGCCTCTTTCTATTATCTCTGGAATTTTACCAGTTGCAGCTGGGCCCTCCACTTTCTCAGGATGTTTTGGGGATACCTGGAATTCTATGATTCAATAATTGAAACCTCGTCCCCTTTCTGGGGGTCTTGAAATGAGGGGAATTTTAACTCCTTTGGACCTTCTGTAGCCCAAAGAGTGATGCTCTGGCAGCAAAAGTCACTTACAAGGCAACCATCCCTTCCTTGTCAACCAGGCCTCTACGTCCATGTCCCCACAACTTCCCAAACCCCTGCAAGAGCTGACCTGACTGAGACAGTGGAGGACATAATAAAGGATGCTGATGAAGTCCAGCCATTAAATTTGACAGGATTTTACTAGTCCTTACATTTCTAGGTTTCTCCTTTATAACCATACTCTCCTGCTTCCTCTACATCTCCCTGAAAATTTTGAAATGAGTCCTCTTGTTGGTTTCAACATATATTAAAATTATTTATTCATAGCTACATTCATGTATTGTTTTGGACTACTAACACTTTGAACAGTTCATCCCTGAATCCTTTATAATCAAGGGAATAAAAGACAAATATATGTTTGCTACATATATAATTTAATTCTCTCAAATTCAATATGATTTACATTCCTTCATGATCAATGCATCCTTTCTGAGGTGTGTTTCCAGAATACGGACAATATATTCTAAGTAGGATGTTCTGTTAATGTTCTCTCAAACTGAAACAAAGCTTCCTTCCTCTTGTGTTATAGTCAACTTGAGATGAATGCCAACATTTTTGATCCTTTTATACTTGTCCAGTAATTTTCCATGATTTGTCTGCTTAGATATCCAAATTCTTTTTGATGCACCACAAAGGACAGTGCAAGGAGGCAGGCACATGTTTACCCCACTTAGAAAGAGAATCAAGCCTTTTTGGCATTTTCCAGAATCATACATTAGCTGGTCCTTAATTGAAGCTTTTAATATTTATGGTGAAAAGTTGATAATTCAGAAAATGTTCCCAGTGGTATCACTGTTGCACCCTGTCAATTGATTTAATTAGACTTTTTGTCTGATGGAGGTAAGAAGCTAAGGAGGGAAAGTAAACTCCTGAGGTGACAGTGCTGCGGACAGTGGACACTCAACAAATGTTCCAGAGGTGAACAAATGGACACTTAGTGAAGTTTATTTCAAGTTGGAATAGAATCCCTAGAATCCATATTACACAAGCGTATCTCGATTTTACAAAATGTAATATTCAAGGGATGCAGATGTCACCAGTTAGGTCTGCATTCATTTCTCATCCCTAACTGTTCTTGAATTCAGCAGCTTGTTAGACTGTTTCACAGGACAATTAAGATCAATGACATTGCTGTGAGTTTTGAGTCACATGTAGGCCAGACAAGGTAAGGATGGCAGATTTTCTTTTCTAAAAGACACTACTGAGGCAGATGA
Source organism: Chiloscyllium plagiosum (assembly GCF_004010195.1). NCBI lineage: Eukaryota > Metazoa > Chordata > Chondrichthyes > Orectolobiformes > Hemiscylliidae > Chiloscyllium > Chiloscyllium plagiosum. Next base: position 48,560,628 of record NC_057724.1, read on the forward strand.
TGTTTGAAAATGACTATTGACAATGGTTACATGGTTGTCACTGGACAAGCTTTGAATTCCAGGTTTTTGTTGAAATCAAATTTTGATATCTGCCTTGGTAGGATTCAAACCTATGTTCCTAGAACATCCGTCTGAGACAGTCACTAAGCAGGAGAAAGCGAGGACTGCAGATACTGGAGATCAGAGTCGAGAGTGGGGTGCTGGAAAAGCACAGCAGGTCAGGTAGCATCTGTGGAGCAAGAGAAACAACATTTTGGGCAAGAGCCCTTCATCAGGAATGAAGCTTGAATGAAATCTGTCCACTTCTTCGGCTTCTCCTATTCCTTGGATGCTGCCTGACCTGCGGTGCTTTTCCAGCACCCCACTCTCAACAGTCAGGAAGGAGAATGAAGCTAAAAGCAAAAGGATAATATATTAGGTGGAAACTGAACAACAGGATCGAATTTTTCACTTCGTGAGTAGCATGAGCAATGGTGGGAATGTGGGAAATATAGCAACAATGAAAAAGATGGAATTATAATATTCTGAGTGTAAAATCATCAGCTTTACAGGGCAGTTCCTGGTTAGCATCATCTGAAGTGGTGTGCAGCTGACCATTAAATTTTGCGCCAGCAGCATAAATACAACAAGGTCCCAGCAGCAGCATGCACTTCTGCCTCTCCTGTCAGACAGTTCCCCAACATAGGGATCATAGAATCAATAATACATAATTAATGAGATGAAGAGCAGAAGATTGCATGAGGAAAATAGCAGGCCAGGTGCCTCAAACAAACACTTTACCTGAATTTAGGAAAATTCAGGCAACTGTTCTGACAATTTTCAATTCAAGAAAGTGCTTAATCTCCCAAAAGTAGACTGGCAGGAAAAGTGATCATAATAAATTGAGAGTGATGATGAAGAGGCAGAAATTGTTATCATCAACAGGCAGTATGAAACTCTGGTAAACTTTTCTGAGGAGCTAAGACAAAGGGAAAAGAAAAGCACACAAGAAGAAATATTTTGGCCACTCTCTATTAAGAGAGTGAGTGAGATTACTGCTTCATTTTAACTGTTTTCCATCAAAAATGCTGTGCTGTCCCCAGCCCTTCGAGTTATGAATCTCTACTTTCTGGCTCAGCATGTTCTCCATACATTTGTGTGAAATGCCTTGAAGCATTTTTGATGTTAAAGAAAATACATAAAGATGAATATGAGAAGCAAATAGATAAAGCTGATAAATGGAAATGCTAGACAATAATGGCCCAGATTTACTGATGACCAGATAAGTGTAGATGAGATTGTGCATGGGGTCTCTGTGGAACTTTCATTATCATAGACTCCAAAGAAATTGTCTGGGAAATTGAAGATTCTGCTGAACAATTCCCAAAAGTCTAGAACCTCCTGAAAATATCCAATTAAATTGGAAAACTTGAATAAACAGTTATTTGGGAAGATTAGATAATTAAATACAGAGTCCAACTTCTGAGTAATGATTCAATTGACTCTCAACTTACCTCGCACACTCCCACCTAGATTTACCTTACAGCCCTGACACTACTACAGTCCCTGAGATAATACCCCACTACGGTATGCAACACAAAACCCAAGGATCAAATACCTCTTCATTACCTCTGGACTCAACCTCACCCCTTTCCCCCTCCCCCACCTTCCTTCCCTATCACCAGAACTGAACTCTCCACTGATCCAAACACAGCAGTTCCCCTTTCCCAGTACTGTCAGACCTGACCTCCTGTACCCTACTGCGAGACCTGATCACTCCAATTCCCACAGAACTCATGCCACCCTCTTGTGCCATCACTGGAACCAGTATCCAGCACCCATTCAAAGCTACCTGACGTATTCCATTGCTTGAATCCATCGAGTCAGAGTCATACACCATTCAAACAAGCCCTGTGGTTCACCGTGTCTATAACAATCAAGAACCACCAAACAACATAAATTCCATTTACCTTCACTGGGTCCATAGCATTCTCCAGCATCTTAAGTGCTCATCCAGATGCTCCTGAAATGTTGCAGAAGTACCTGCCTCCACCACTCTCTTAGGCAGCACATTCAATGTTTCTATCACCCTCTGCGTGAAAAATAAATCCTCAGACACCACTTAAAACACTTACTCCCCACCTTAAACTGCCTCCCTCTGGTTTGAGACATGACTGCCTTGGGGAAAAGATTCTTACCCTATCCATGACTCAATCAGATTCACCATGCCCCCACAATCAATAGCCTCCTCTGCTCCAGGGAAATAAAACCAAGCCTATCCAGTCTTTCTTCATAACTGAGGCTTTTCCTCCCAGGCAACATCCTGGTGATTCTGTTCTGCACTCTCTCCAGTGCAATCACGTCCTTCTGATAATGTGGTGACCGGAACTGTATATTGTATTCTGTCAACAGCTGAACTAATGCTTGATAAAGTTGCAACTGGACCTTGCTGTTCCTATATTCAGATGAAGGCAGGCATCCCACATGCCTTTTTAAGCACCCTGTCTCAGGAACTACCAATCATTGCGTTAATTATTCCCTTACTATACCACCCAAAATGCAATATTAACACTTATCAGGATTAAATTCCATTCCTCTGCCCAATTTATCAGTTGACAGATGTCAGATTATAGCCTGAGACCATCCTCTTCACTGTTAACAACACCACCACTATTCTTGTCATCTGCAAGCTTACTAATTATATCTTTACATTGTTATGTACATTAACGACGTGGTTGTCAAACAACAAGGGTCTCAGCTCCGATCCCTATGGTATACAACTGTTCACAGGCTTCCATTCACAAAAACAACACTCCACCTCTACCTTTTGACTCCTATTTGTAAGCTATTTTTACCCCGGATCCCATGGGCTCTTATGTTTTGGAACATCCTCCCATGTGGAACCATGTCAAAGACATACCTAAAGTCCATGTCAACCACATCAACTGCACTACCTCATCAAGCTTCTGGGAGAGGTCATCCACCACAAACTTCCTTGGACTCTTCATATGGACACACTGGTTACGAAGGCCCAACAACATCTCTTCTTCATCAGGCAGCTGAGTAAATTTTGCATGACAGCGAATACGCTTGCCAATTTTTATAGGTATACCATCGAGAGCATTCTGTCTGGATGGTATGGCAACTATACCATTCAAGATCAGAGACAGTAACAGAGAGTGGTGAACTCGGCCCAGACAATCACAAAGGCCAATCTCCCATCTATACAATCCATTTACCAGGCCCGCTATCAAGGAAAGGCTGCCAGCATTCTCAAAGATCCATCACATCCTGGCAATGTTTTTCTACAACATCTACCATCAGGGAGAAGGTACAGAAGCCTGAACACACGCACCAGCTGGATTCGTAACAGTTTCTACCCTACTGAATGGACTCTCAAACTCTTCACATTTGCCTATATCTGTGTTTTTGGTTTTGGCCGCTGTTTACCTATTATTTACTTATCTATGCTACTTATCCATGTGACTTGCCTGTAATGCTCAGAAGACAAAGCTTTTCACTGTGCCTCAGTATTTGTGACAATAAATTAAATTCAATAGTTTTTCATAAAACTCAGTTAAATTAGTCAGACAGAATTTTCCTCCATCAAGATTAGAGTGGTGCTGGAAAAGCATAGCAGGCCAGGCAGCATCCGAGGAGCAGGTAGATTGCGTTTTGGACAGGAGCCCTTCATCAGGAATGAGGTTGAAAGCCTCGGGGGTGGAGAGATAAATGGGAGGGGGTGGGGCTGGGGAGAATTTAGTTGAGAGTGCAATAGGTGAATGGAGGAAGGGGTAAAGGTGATAGGTTGGAGAGGAGGGTGGAGCGGATAGGTGGGAAGGAAGATTGACAGGTGGGACAGGTCATGAGGATGGTGCTGAGCTGGAAGTTTGGAACTGGGGTAAGGTGGGGAGAGGGGAAACGAGGAAACTGGTGAAGTCCAAATTGATGCACATTGAAGGGTTCTGAGGCAGAAGGTGAGGTGTTCTTCCCCAGACTTCGGCTGGTGAGGGAGTGGCAGTGGAGGACTGCCATGACCTGCATGTCCTCAGCAGAGTGGGAGGGGGAATTGAAATGTTCGGCTACGGGGCAGTGGGGCTGATTGTTACGGGTGTCCCGGAGATGTTCCCAGAAGCACTCTGCGAGAAGGCGTCCATTCTTACCAATGTAATGGAGACCATATCGGGAGCAATGGATGCAGTAAATGACATTTGTGGAAGCGCAGGTGAAACTTTGATGGATGTGGAAGGCTCCTTTGAGGCCTTGGTTGGAAATGTGGGGGGAGGTGTGGGCGCAGGTTTTGCAATTCCTGCGGTGGCAGGGGAAGATTCCAGGAGGGGAGGGTGGGTTGTTGGGGGTGCATGAACCTGACCAGGTATTCATGGAGGGAACGGTCTTTGCAGAAAGTGGATAGGGGTGGGGAGGGAAATATATCCCTGGTGGTGGACTCCCTTTATAGTTGGCCGAAATGTCAGCGAATGATGTGGTTTATGCGGAGGTTGGTTAGGTGGAAGGTGAGGACCAGGGAACCTTTAACCCCAGGGCATCAGTGTGGACTTCACCAGTTTCCTCATTGCCCTCCCCCACCTTACCCCAGTTCCAAACTTCCAGCTTAGCACCGTCCTCATGACCTGTCCCACCTGTCAATCTTCCTTCCCACCTATCCGCTCCACCCTCCTCTCCAACCTATCACCTTTATCCCTTCCTCCATGCACCTATTGCACTCTCAGCTACCTTCTCCCCAGCCCCACCCCCTCCCATTTACCTCCACCCCCAAGGCTTCCAGCCTCATTTCTGATGAAGGGCTCCTGCCCGAAACATCGATTTTCTTGTTCCTTGGATGTTGCCTAACCTGCTGTGCTTTTCCAGCACCATTCTAATCGAGACTCTAATCTCCAGCATCTGCTGTCCTCACTTTCACCTAATTGATTTCCCTCCATCAAATCCATGCAGACTATCCCTGATCAATCCCTGCCCTTCCAAGTGTTGATAAATCCTGTACAACAAAACATTTTCCAAAACAAATTCCCTATCACCAACATTAGACTAAGTGGTCTGCAATTACCTGGCCTCTCCCGGTTGTTCTTCTTCAACAAAGCGACTACATCAGCTATGTTGTGGTCATCTGCCACTTCACGTGTGGCTAGAGAAGTATTAAATATCTCCACCAGGGCCCTAGAAAACTCCTCTCTTGCCTCCTGTAACAGCCTGAATAGCAAGAAGATGATATACACTCCACCTACCACCTTCCCTCACCATTATAGAGTGCCCCTACATCCCAGTCCTTCCTCAAAGTGAGGGTTAAAATTCAACATAACAGCTTATGGCAGAGCAGGAAAGGGTACATGAGCTGAAGGAATTGTTCCACATTGTCTTGGTCAATTCACAAGGAGCTTCCCAGAGGGGCATTCAAAAACCTCAGGCCAGCCATGTGACCCTTTCACCAGCATGATTACTCTTTTAGGGGTTAATCAGCAAATCAGACAAAAGGAACTAAGGCCTTTCTGTCAGAAGTGCATTCATATTTTAAATCAACTTTGTGTGACCAATTCCTATCCCATGCATGATTTGCCATAAATCCAGTAACTTTATTAAAGTGTGCATGTTAAAATTTGCTGGGTTTTGCACTGATGATGTCAAGATTATGTAGTTCATCCCATTGCCCACTACTTACTCAATTTCCTACTGAATTTTAAGTTGAGGATGCACTTTCTCCTGATTTCCAAATGAATGCCATGCTGGACAGCTTCAATTATTGGTCAAAAAGTGTGGCATTAGAAAAGCATACCGAGTCAGGCAGCATCCAAGCAGCGGGAGAGCTGATATTTCAGAATGTTTGAAGGGCTTATGCCCGAAATGTCGACTTTCCTGCTCCTCGATGCTACCTGATCTGATGTGCTTATCCAGCGCCATGCTTTTAACTGTGATCTCCAGCATCTTCAATATTCACTTTCTCACAGCTTCAATTATTAGCCGACTCCGAGGATCTGAAGTTCTCCTGTTTTGCACACAACTGGATATGCATCAAGGTTACAGTTTGGATTCTCCAATGTGAGAATTCTCCACTCATTTGGCTATATCAAGACAGCTGCAGAGAAGTCTGAAGATGGAGAAGTAAATTTGATGAAAGATGTTCACTTTTAATCACATTTTGATGAGCCATCTTGAAAGATCACACAATAAAATACCCTAAAAATTTGAGATGGCATAGTGGTTAGCAGTACTAAATTACCCCATAATGTCCAGGAGTGTACAGGTTAGGTAGTTTAGCCATGGAGTAAAACCCCATGTGTGATTATAGAGTGGGGAGAATGGGGGGATGGTGCAGTCTGGTTTGATGCAGATGCAATGGGCCTAAATGGCCTCTATCTGCATTTTCAGAATTCTATGATTCTGATTCCTTTCTCATAGCTATGACTGTAGAAACAGACCTTCAGCAAAGAGACTATCACCATACACTGTGCGTATTTGATTGGAAAAAATTGCGTCAGTAAAATCTGTCTTTCTAATATTTGTAAATGCAATAACTTTAAAACAAAATAATCAGTTATGGTGCAACAGCAACCTTGCTAATCGACCTTTAAGTTGAGCAATGTATTTTATGCAGAAACAGGTATTTATTGATTAGAGGAGACTAAGGGTCAGTCCTTCACTAAGACAGGGATATACTTATTTGACTGACTCATGAGGCATGATTAAAAAAGACAATTCCTTTTTTAGGCTTTAACACACTGGTAATTAAGGATTCAAATATGAAGTGGTGGAGGTGAACCATGAATTTCGGGGGAGATGTTGGCTTGGTTGTATTATCGCTGGACTGTTATTCCAAAGACCCAGGTAATGTTCTGGGGACCTGGGTTAAAATCGGACTATGAAAGATAGTGGAATTTGAATTCAATTTAAAAAATACACTGGAATTAAGAGACTAATGATGACCATTGTTGATTGTCGGGGAAAAACCCACCTAGTTCACTAATGTCCATTCGGGAAGGAAATCTGCCGTCCTTACCTTCTCTGGTGACTCCAGACCCACAGCAATGTGGTTGACTCTTAAATGCCCTCTGGACAATTAGGGATGGGCAATAAATACTGTTTAGCTAGTGACACCCTCATCCTGCGAATGAATAAAGAAATAAAATCACCTGCAGCATACCAGCGAGTGCCTGAGGCACCACAAATGTGATAGGTCCTGAAAAATATTTTTCTTCCTCAAGACACACATGCAATCCTTTGTGTGAACAGCAGTACAACATGCAGAATATTCTGACAGTGCTTGAATAACATTCCCTGACTGTTTTCCAGCGTGTAATTTTCCACACAAGACTTTCAACCTCAAATTTTATCAGAATTCCGTGATTCTTCAGAATGCTGGCAGAACACTCTAAGAAATGCAAAGACGTGGATATGCCTGTTCTGCACAGATAGTGAGATTTTTTTCAGACCTTTCTAAAGGAAAGAAACTCTGTTTGCCCCTAACAAAGCAAGGCTAAGGCTGAGATCTGAACCAGGGACTTCCTTAGAGAGGAGTTTGCTCTCCTCTTTCATATTAGGGATTTGTGTGGCAGTGGAAGTTGGTACGCCAAGTGAGGTGAGTCGATGAAGAAGTACAACTTTTATAGAGGTACATGGAATCCCACGCAAGGCCCATTGGTTATTCGAGGCCACGCAGATGCCCTAATCTCAATGGAGGATTTCTCTCCATTAAGCCCAACTGGTGTTCCTGCAGTATGTCCCAAACTGTCCTCATTAATGATGCATGATACTCCTATTAGCTATAGGTGGAAGTTCTCACCACTGCTGTGATACCCCATGATCTCTGGCACTGGCACCTTCCAGACAATTACCCATGAACTGGCACAATTGCAACATTAAAGAGGCATTTGGACGGGTATATGAATAGGAAGGGTTTGGAGGGATATGGGCCGGGTGCTGGCAGGTGGGACTAGATTGGGCTGGGATATCTGGTCGGCATGGACAGGTTGGACCAAAGGGTCTGTTTCCATGCCGTACATGTCTGACTCTATAATGGTACAGTGGCTTCACTCCTTGTCCCTATGCTGTTAGCTCTGGAGTTTCCCAAAGATTTAGCTTTGACCTCTTCAATTTCAAACCTGCATGCTGCCCACCTGCAAAACCTTTCAAAAGCATAACATTTGTTTTCACGTGTATGCTGATGAGGCCAACTTTTCCTCATTGCCACCTCTCTCAAATCCTCTAATGTTTCACCATTTTGCATACTGCCTATCTGTCATCAAGTACTGGTAGAGTGGGGATTTCATCAAATTACATTTTGGGAAGACTGAAGCCATTGTTTTCAGTCCTTTTTCCAAACATTGTCGACTGCAATTTGAGAGGAAGAAGGGAGAATTGGAAGTGTCAGTATTGCAGTTGAACAAACGGAACTATGGAGCTATGAGGAAGGAGCTGGCCAAATTCAATAGTTCAATACTCTAGCAGGGATGGCAGTGGAACAACAATGGCAGGTATTTCTGGATATAATGCAGAGGGTGCAGGATCAGTTCATTCCAAAGAGGAAGAAAGATCCTAAAGGGAGACAGAGGCAGGCATGGCTATGAGGGAAGTTAAGGACTGCATAAAGATAAAAGAGAAGAAGCTGGAGGACTGGGAAACTTTTTAAAGTGCAACAGAGGATAACTAAAAATACGCAAAGGTAAAAATGAGGTACGAAGGCAAACTGGCCAAAAATATAAAGGTGGATAGTAAAAGCTCTTTCCGGTATGTGAACAGAAAAAAAAAAAGGTTAAGATTAAAATTGGGCCCTTGAAGACAGAAACAGGTGAATTTATTAGGGGGAACAAGGAAATGGCAGAAGAGTTGAATTGGTACTTTGGATTTGTCTTTACTAGGGAAGATGCAAGCAATCTCCCAGATGTAATAGTGGCTGAAGGACCTAGGGTAATGGATGAACTGAAGGAAATTTATATTAGGCAGGAAATGGTGTTGGATAGACTGTAGGTCTGAAGACTGATAAGTCCCTGAGACCTGATGGTCTGCATCCCAGGGTACTTAAGTACATGGCTCTAGAAATCATGGACTCATTGGTAATCATTTTCCAACATTCTATAGATTCAGGACCAGTTCCTGCGAATTGAAGGGTGGCTAATGTTGTCCCACTGTTCAAGAAAGGAGGGACAGAGAAAACAGGGAATTATAGACTTGTTAGCCAGACGTCAGTGGTGGGAAAGATGCTAGAGTCAATTATAAGAGATGAAATTACGACTCATTTGGATAGCAGTTACAGGATAGGTCAGAGTCAGTATGGATTTATGAAGGGGAAATCATGCTTTACTAATCTTTTGGAATTTGTTTGAGGATGTAACTATGAAAATGGACAAGGGACAGCCAGTGGATGTAGTGTACCTGGACTTTCAGGAAGCCTTTGATAAAGTCCCACGTAAGAGATTAGTGAGCAAAATTAGGATACATGTTATTGGGGGCAAAATACTAACTTGGATTGAAAATTGGCTGGCTGACAGGAAACAAAGAGTAGTGATAAATGGATCCCTTTGGGAATGGCAGGCGGCAACCAGTGGTGTACCACAAGGTTCAGTGTTGGGACCGCAGCTGTTTACAATATACATTAATGATATAGATGAAGGTATTAAAAGTAATATTAGCAAATTTGCTGATGACATAAAGCTGGGTGGCAGGGTGAAATATGGGGAGGATGTTATGAGAATACAGGGTGACTTGGACAGGCTAGGTGAGTGGACAGATGCATGGCAGACGTAGTTTAATGTGGATAAATGTGTGGTTATCTATTTTGGTGGCAAGAACAGGAAGGCAGATGACTGTCTAAATGGAGTCAGGCTCGGTAAAGGGGAAATACGAGATCTATGTGTTCTTGTACATCAGTCAATGAAAGCAAGCATGCAGGTACAGCAGGCAGTTAAGAAAGCTAATGGTGTGCTGACCTTCATAACAAGAGGGATTGAGTGTAGGAGGAAAGAAATCCTTCTGTAGCTGTACAGGGCCCTGGTGAGACCACACCTGAAGTATTATGTGCAGTTTTGGTCTCCAAATTTCAGGTAGAACAGTTTGGCTATTGAGGGAATGCAGCGTAAGTTCACGAGGTCAATTCCCGGAATGGTGGAACTATCATATGTTGAGAGATTGGAGTGACTGGGCTTGTATACACTTGAGTTTAGAAGGGTGAGAGGGGATCTAATTGAGACATATAAAATTATTAAAGGATTGGACACTCTGGAGGCAGGAAGCATGTTTCTGTGATGGGTGAGTCCAGAACCAGAGGACATAGTTTAAAAATAAGGGGTAGGCCATTTAGAACAGAGTTGAGGAGAAACTTCTTCACCCAGAGAGTGGTGGATATATGGAATGCTCTGCCCCAGAAGGCAGTGGAGTTGAAGTCTCTGGATACTTTCAAGAAAGAGATGGATAGAGCTCTTAAAGATAATGGAATCAAGGGTTTTTGGGATAAGGCAGGAACAGGATACTCATTGTGAATGATCAGCCATGATCATAATGAATGGTGGTGCTGGCTCAAAGAGCTGAATGCCCTACTCCTGCACCTATTATTTATTGTCTATTGACTAGCAACTTTGGTAACAGTCTGAGATTAAGCCAGTCTTTTCAAAATTTTCATGTCTTATTAATCTTTTGACAAGATTCTAAACTATTTATTCATGCCATCACTGAGATGGTAATCACGATGTGGTCCTTAAGCCCACCAGTTGCTGACTCTGTAGCATCATCGAAACTTGTCTCTGTCTCAACTCATCTGCTGCTGAAATCCTCATTCATACTTCAAAAAACTTGAATCTTGACCATTCATTTGCATCCTTGCCTGGTGTCACATATTTTACTTTCTGTTATCATAAGTTCATAAGATAAAGGAGCAGAATTAGGCCATTTGGCCCATCGAGTCTGCTCCGCCATTTGATCATGGCAGATATGCTCCTCAACCCCATTTTCCTGCCTTCTCTCCAAAACCCTTCAACCCATTATCAATTAAAAATCTGTCTAACTCCTCCCTAAATTTACTCACTGTCCCAGCATCTACTGTACTTTGGGGCAGCGAATTCGACAGATTCATAACCCTTTGGGAGAAACAATTTCTCCTCAACTCTATTGTAAATTTGCTACTCTGTATCCTAAGACTGTGAACTCTCATTCTCGAATGACCCACAAGTGGAAGCATCCACTCCACACCTACTTTAGCCATACTTTTTATCATCTTGAATACCTCAATGTGATCTCCCCTCATTCTTCAAAATTCCATACAGTACAGGCCTAAACTATTCAAACTTTCTTCAAATGACGAACCCGTCATCTCAAGGATCAATGTCATGAATCTCCTCTGAACTGCGTCCAATGCCTCTACATCTCTCCTCAAATAATAGAAGCAAAACTGTGCACAATAATCCTTAATTATCTTTAATTAATACAAAACTCTGTTGTTTGCGTTTTAATTCACACCAAGTTCCACTCGCCTATCATTCTATCCTCTAACTCACTTTGGCTTCCAATCCAGCAATATTTTGATTTAAAATTCTCAGTTGTCTCTAGATTTCTGCATAGCCTAGTCCCTCCTATTTTTGCATTCTCCAGTCCTCCTGATATCTGTGCTTATCTAATACTGGCCTCTTGAGTACCTCCTGATTTTAATGGTGGAGGCCTGGTGTAATGTTGACATTATTGGATTAGTGTATCCTGAATCAGTAAATGTTCGGATAACATGGGTGTAAATCGTACCGTGGTGGGTGATGAAATATGAATTTAATAAAAATCTAAAATAAAAGCCAACCTAATAGAAACTATATAATCACTGCCATTTTTACAAGACAAAAACATCTGATCTATAGAGAAAGAAAACTGCTATCCTTACCTAGTCTTGCCACATATGATTCCAGATCCACAGCAATGTAATTAACTTTTAACTGTCTTCTGGGAAATTAGGCATAACTAGCAATGCCAACATCCCCTTAATGAAGCGCAAATAATCACTCAGCCTGTAGTTACCTAGGCTGTAATCTCTAAATTACAATCCCCATAAGCTCTCCATTTTTTTTATATTCTTCATTTTAGCCACTTGCTTAGTGTACCTCTTTGACCAAGCATTTGGCCATTTGAACTAATGAGTGGAATTTAATCAGAGGGAAGTCCCAATGTCATGACTATGAGATAGTTGCAAGCATTACAAAATTCCAGGAGGTTGGCAACTCTGAATCTTCAACACATCGACAGAGACAGGTAGAAGCTGCTGAGAAAGCAATTGCCGCAAGCAGATCATGTAAATTTGAAAAAAACGTTATCTGGCTGAGGGCAGTAATCTCTTCTGCTCGGTGGGAAAAGTGCTTCAGTGACAGCATTACAGTTTTGGGGGCAATATTTTATTGCGGCTGCCAGCTCTCAAGGTAGTGGAACATCTGTCTTTGATATCCAATGGGATGTTGCGAAGAGGCAACTTCCAAAGCAACTTACTAGTATTTTGCTAACTGGCAGGAGTTTAGGCACTGTCCATTGCTGTAAAAAAATACTTGTGTCTGAGTACATTATCCTTGAGTGGCCAATTAACTGTTTAGATTGGCTGTTGAGAGTGTGTTGCTAGAAAAATATAGCAGGTCAGGCAGCATCCGAGGAGCAGGAAAATCGATGTTTAGGGCCGGGTCCCTTAATCAGGAATGAGGCTGGGACCCTCCGGGGTGGGGAGATAAATGGGAGAGGGGTGGGGCTGGGGAGAAGGTAGCTGAGAGTGCAGTAGGTGGATAGAAGTGGGGGAAAAGGTGATAGGTCGGAGAGGAGGGTGGAGCGGATAGGTGGGAAGGAGTACCATTAAAACCAGGAGGTACTCAAGAGTCCAGTATTAGATAAGCACAGATATCATGGAGGATTGGAGATTGCAGAAATAGGAGTGACAAGGCTATACAGAAATCTGGAGACAACTGAGAATTTTAAATCAAAATATTGCTGGATTGGAAGCCAAAGTGAGTTAGAGGACACAGAAATGATAGGCGAGTGGAACTTGATGTGAATTAAGATGTAAACAACAGGTGGGACAGGTCATGAGGATGGTGCTGAGCTGTAAGTTTGGGACTTGGGTAAGGTGGGGGTAGGGGAAATGAGGAAAATAGTGAAGTCCACAAATTGATGCCCTGGGGTCAAAGGGTTCCAAGGTGGAAGATAAGGCGTTCTTCCTCCAGGCGTCGGATGGTGATGGAGTGGCGATGGAGGAGGCCCGGGACCTGCATATCTTCGGCAGGGTGGGAGGGGGAGTTGAAATATTCAGCCACGGGACGGTAAGGTTGGTTGGTGTGGGTGTCCCGGAGGTATTCTCTAAAGTGTTCTGCGAGCAGGCGTCCAGTCTCCCCATTGTAGAGGAGGCCGTATTGACAACAACGGATACAGTAAATGACATGTGTGGAAGTGCAAGTAAAACTTTGATGGATGTGGAAGGCTCCTTTGGGGCCTTGAACAGAGGTAAGGGAAAAGGTGTGGGCACAAGTTTTGCAACTCCTGTGGTGGCAAGGGAAGTTGCCAGGAGGGGAGGGTGGCTTGTTGGGAGACGTGGACCTGACCAGGTGGTTGCGAAGGGAACAATCTTTGCGGAAAGCGGATACAGGTGGGAAGGGAAATATATCCCTGGCATGGGGTCCATTTGTAGGTGGCGGAAATGTTGGCGGATGATGCGATTTATGCAGAGGTTGGTGGGGTGGAAGGTGAGGATCAGGGGGGTTCTGTCCTTGTTGCAGTTGGAGGGGTGGGGTTTGAGGGTAGAGGTGCAGGACATGGATGAGATGCATTGGAGGGCATCTTCACCCATGTGGGAGGGGAAATTCCAGTCTTTAAAGAAGGAGGCCATCTGGTGTGTTCTGTGGTCAAACTGGCCCCCCGGAAGTAGATGCGGTGGAGGCGGAGGAACTTGAAATACTTTGCGGTAAGAAGGGTGGGTTTTTTTGTGGTTGGAGGAGTGGGATTTAAATTGGCTGCCTGCTTCTGTTGGTGGTCTACCGTTCTGGCATGTAGCTTGTCACCAGAAAATCTGCCCAGCGTGATTGAATCACGGTGTTTGCCTGACATTACTTCTGGGTGTTTTACCGAAAAATCTGCCTGCTAGCTCTTCATTCTGGTGTCCATATAATCCCAGCCTTCTTATGTGATTCAGTATAATAGTTTATTTTACAGTAATCCATTAAAGTGCCTTGGCATATTTGATTAGATTAAAAGCATTACATAAATATAAGTAGTTGCTGAACTAATCATCCCTTAATACTCTGAATTTTGGGAAAACAGTCCTAGTTGGTTTAGTATCTCCTCATAGTTCAATCCTTGAATGATGAAAGTTGTTTGGTTTATACAGTAATATATTTGCACTGTCATTAGAGTTTGGATTTCAAACTAGGGGCACATATGTGTTCAGGAGAAATGGAACAGTGACATAATCCAAAAAGGAGCAGATGATTGCAAAACCCTTAGAATGTCAATGGAAGATTGGTGATACATTGTGGTTTATGACATTCACATTGAAGACATTCACATTCGTTTGGTTTAGAATCATCAAAGATTTATTTTAGCAAAGACAACCAGGTTTGTAAACTTTTGGGGCATTATTGGAGGAAATGTGACTGGCATATGAAGTAAATGTAGTTTATTTCATTAAAAAAATGTTTTTTCACAGTGCTGGGAAAGCCCTGCAACTTAGTGTAAAAGTTTAGCTTGTGAAACCTCCAGCTCAGGAGCATTTGGTTAGAAACCAGCAGATTATTAAAAGACTGAGAAAGTCTAGGCTTTCAGTTTTGTGAACATTCAAAGAACAAAGAATAAAGAACAAAGAAAATTACAGCACAGGAATAGGCCCTTCGGCCCTCCAAGCTTGCACCAATCCAAATCCTCTATTTAAACCTGTTGCCTATTTTCTAAGGGTCTGTATCCCTCTGCTCCCTGCCCATTCATGTATCTGTCTAGATACATCTTAAATGTGCTATTGTGCATGCCTCTACCACCTCCGCTGGCAACGTTTTCCAGGCATCCATCACCCTCGGCATAAAGAATTTTCTACACGTATCTCCCTTAAACTTTTCCCCTCTCACTTTGAACTTGTGACTCCTAGTAATTGAGTTCCCCACCCTTGAAAAAGCTTCTTGCTATCCACCCTGTCTATACATCTCATGATTTTGTAGACCTCACTCAGGACCCCCCTCAACCTCCATCTTTCTAATAAAAATAATTCTATTCTAGTCAAGCTTTCTTCATAGCTCGCATCCTCCACACCAGGCAACATCCTGGTGAATCTCCTCTGCACCCTCTCCAAAGCATCTACATCTTTTTAGTAATATGGCAACCAGAACTGTACACAGTATTCCAAATGTGGCCGACTCAAAGTCAGATACAATTGTTATATGACCTACCAACTCTTGTACTCAATACCCCGTCCAATGAAGGAAAGCCTGCCGTTTGCCTTCTTGACCTCTATTGACCTGTGTTGCCAACTTCAGGGTACAATGGACCTGAGCACTCAGATCTCTCTGTACGTCCATTTTCCCCAGGGCTTTTTCCATTTACCGTATAATTCCCTTTTGAATTGAATCTTCCAAAATGCATCATCTCACGTTTGCCCGGATTGAACTCCAGCTGCCATTTATCCACTCAACTGTCCAACTATCTATATTCTGCTGTATTCTCTGACAGTCCCTTTCACTATCTGCTACTCCACCAATCTTAGTGTCATTTGCAAACTTGCTAACCAGACTACCTATACCCTCCACCAGATCATTATGTGTATTACAAACAACATTAGTCACAGCACGGATCCCTGTGGAATACCGCTGGTCACAGTTCTCCATTTTGAGAAACTCCATTCCACTACTACTCTCTGTCTCCTGTTGCACTTCCAGTTCTCTATCCATCTAGCTAGTACACCATGGAGGCCATGTGACTTCACTTTCTCCATCAGCCTACCATGGGGAAACTTATCAAATGCCTTACTAAAGTCCATGTATATGACATCCACAGACCTTCCTTCATCAATCACCTTTGTCACTTCCTCAAAGAATTCTATTAAGTTGGTAAGACATGATCTTCCCTGCACAAAACCATGTTGCCTATCACTGATAAGCCCATTTCTTTACAAATGTAAATTGATTTTATCCCTCAGTGTCTTCTCCAGCAGCTTCCCTGCCACTGACGTCAGGCTTACCGGTCTATAATTACCTGGATTATCCCTGCTACCCTTCTTAAACGAGGGGACAACATTATCAATTCTCCAGTCCTCCGAACCCTCACCAGTGTTCAAGGATGCTGCAAAGATATCTGTTAAGGCCCCAGCTATTTCCTCTCTCACTTGACTCAGTAACCTAGGATTGATCCCATCTGGACCTGGGGACTTGTTCATCTTAATGCCTTACAGAATACCGAACACGTCATCCCTCCTTTTGCCAACTTGACCTGGAATAGCCAAACATCCCTAACCTCAATATCTGTCATGTCCCTCTCCTCAGTGAATATTGATGCAAAGTACTCATTACAAATCTCACTTATTTTCTCAGACAACATGCATAGCTTTCCTGCTTTGTCCTTGAGTAGGCCAACCCTTTTTCTAGTTATCCTCTTGTTCCTTATTTAGGAATAAAAGGCTTTGGGATTTTCCTTAACCCTGTTTGCTAAAGATATGTCATGACCCCTTTTATTCCCCTAATACCTCATTGCAGATTGATCCTACATTCCCGATATTCTTCCAAAGCTTCATCTATTTTCAGTCACTTAGTCCTTATGTATGCTTCCTTATTCCTCTTAGCTAGTCTCGCAACTTCACCTGTCATCCACGGTTCCCTAATCCTGCCATTTCTATCCATCATTTTCACAGAGACATGTCTGTCCTGCACTCTAATCAACCTCTCTTTAAAAGCCTCCCACATATCAAATGTAGATTTACCTTCATACCACATCCACATTCCCCAACTCCAGCCGAATTTTGGTGAAGTCGGTCTTCCCCCAATTTAGCACTCTTCCTTAGGACCACTTATGTCTTTGTCCATGAGTACTCTAAAACTTATGGAATTGTGTTCACTATTCCCAAAGTAATCCCCTATTGAAACTTCAACCTCCTGGCCGGGCTCATTTCCCAACACCAGGTCCAGTATGACCCCTTCCTGAGTTGGACTACTTACATACTGCTTTGGATGCTCCTTACAAATTCTGTTCCATCCAGACCTTTAACACTAAGTGAATCCCAGTTAATGTTGGGAAAATTAAAATCTCCTATCACCACCACTTTGTTGCTCCTACATCTTTCCCAAAATCTGTTTATATATTTGTACCTCTATCTCACACTCGCTGTTGGGAGGCCTGTAGTAAAGCCCCAACATTGTTACCACACCTTTCCTATTTCTGACCTCTGCCCATATTGCCTCACTGCTTGAGTCCTCCATAGTGCCCTCCTTTCGCACAGCTGTGACATCCTACTCTTGCAGGGTGCCTTTGCAATTTATGGAGCAGAACTGGGGAGACACAGTTAAGTTGAACCTAAATAAATGATATAAAATGATGCTTTCCTTGGATTTAAGCACTCTAAAGTGATGGTGTTGGGGAGAGACTTTGTTTTGTTGTGTATTTTACGATATTTCAAACTTTGTTCAATTTTTTGATTGCTCGATTTGTTTATTTAAATTTCCTTTTATGTAGAAAACTTCTGTTTTATTGTTAAAGAAAATCTGAAGCCTATTGTGGCTATGTTTTAGTGAATGATGGCCACATTAAGTTAAAGAAAAATAAGATTTAATTCTGGGATATTCATTCAGTATTTCTGTTAACTAGGTTTATAAAACATGGATTCCAGGTAAACACTAGTAAATGTGCACTGCACTGCTTGTAAAGCAATATATCTTTCCTAAGGTACAGTGTTCAGAACTATCTAAAATATTCCAGATGTAGATTATTCAGACTTTGTATAGCTGAACTTTGACTTCTATCTTGTGAGTAACTATGAGCACACTAACTGGTGCAGTCATTTCTTCACTGCTGACCACAAAGTCTGGACTGTAAACTATAAGTTCTATGTTTGATAATAACCAAGTTTCCATGTTTGTTTGCTTGTTTTGTTAAATTTTGCTCAACATATCATTTTTTGTTAATAATACTGAATATGCTATTAATAAAAATAATTTACTAAGCAATGAATCAGAAAGTTTAATAATGAGCAAACTGGAACTTTTTGGGCTCCATTGGAAATGCTCACTTTCCTTACAGAAGATAAATTCTTTCTGACTGACTAAGTGTGATTAAGCATAAAATTAACTCATTCCAGACTCCAATGTTTATTCCTATTGGAAGGAATGTTGATTACTTTATAAAAAGCAACTTAAACTTCAAGGTTAGCTCATGGCTTAAATCTCCATCCCTGCTATTTGTTTCAGCTCATGCTGATATTTTGATTGCTCATTATTCAGACTGTACACTATCGATAATATATCCTTGGTCAGAACTCATTCACCAGCAGCAGTGAAGAAAACAAGTGCAGATTTATTGATAGTACTTTTCATGACCAGCATGTTGAAAAATGATTTATTCTGGGGGAATATACTTCATTTTTAATGTTATTTCTCTTAAATGTGAATACTCCAGTGTGAAATGTAAATCAGAATCACTCATTGCTCAGGCTCTATGTGTTTTCATTGGTATCCAAAATGGCACCTGCTTTTGGTACATACTTTTGGTATGCCATTTTATTGACAGCGTTGGTACAGGAACACTCAATGCCTGCTGGATGCCTGTAGAGTATACAGATCATAATCATGTAATGCTGATTTGACTCCATCACAGACCTTGACACTTCATATATCACTTTCGTTTAATCTGTCATAGCAACATATTTTCAGCAAAAGGATCACCGTCTAGTTAAAGGGATGTCAACTACTACTTCTAGGTATGATGATGGTTAATTTGTGGCTGTTGCTTCAACTCCACAGCATTTACTTCAATGATCTACAGAGAGTAATATGTGGATGACGGAGGAACTTCTCTGTATAACTTCAAAGCTTTCTACAGAAATTGGTTGCTACTGTTGCTTAGAGGAAGCCGTTGGCAATCTCTAGTCATTGAGACACTGGTACGGTTAAATAAATTTGCGAAGGTAACAAATATCTTATTGATTGGTTTAGAGTAACATTAACTGTAGTTTAAAAATACATTAGTTCACAGATATGAATGCTGTTGGCTAGCCCTGTATCTATGGCTCAGAGTTATCAAGGGTAGATGGAGTTCAGATCAAAAAGAGATCAGATTTGATCTTATTGAATTGTGTAGTAAGCTTGAAGGGCCAAATATTCTTTTCTTCGTAATTCATAAATACATATGTTTACATTTCTGCTCCTAATTCATCTGTTCAAATGCTTGTAAGTTGCTTCAAATCTGGTTAACTTTGATCTGTTTGAGCTCCTTTTAATTTTCTAATTTAAGCAAGCTCATCATTGGTTTCTGAAATCTTTTACCTCATTGACATCCATGACGCAGCAGTGGCCAGGACTACGAATAAGCACTGGTCTTGGTGTTGTGTCACATTCATGAGATTCAAACCTCAATTAATATGACGGGAAAATCCACACGATTCAATAAAATCAACTGAAGTTTCAAACAGTGTTCAGTTATATTTTGGCCAGAGCCAGTGCGAAATGTTGCAACTAGCATGAGTCTAAGTTGATGTAACTGGCCCTCCAGCAGTGGATGGAAACTGTGAGGAAGGGCAGCTGGCTCAATGAATCAGACTCGTTGGAAAGAAAAGGGTTCTTGCGGTGGAGGCAGTGTGATAGGAAGGGGTTGCAAATGGACGAAGGAATTTCTCAGCCCAGTGTAAACCATATGGTTATTCCATGTATCTAATCGTAAATAGTTCCTTATTCTTCTTTAATTTCCCCTCACTTTAACAATGATCTGAAGCCAGTGGAATAAAGGAACACTGTTTCATGATCTTTGGACTATTCTTATGTTAAAATCTGTTTTCTGATTTATTCAGTTGGATCCCCCACACAGGTGTCAGACATGGTGGATGAGGTTGAAAGACATCTGGCCAAGATGGAATGGACAGTGGAAGAATTGAAACAAGTAATGCCTGTTATGGAAACTAAACTTCATCAGGATATATTAGAGGCTCAGGTACTGACACAGGGATTGGGACCATCAGGTCACATCCAGGTAGAGGCTTCTCATTGGCATTCTTTTGATGCTATGGAGGAAGGAAAGAGTACTCCATATTGAATAGTGTGCTTGCCAATGACTAGTGTGCTGGACAGATCCTAGGGAAGACATGAAACATATGATAGCTATCGTCTGAAGAGTAGATTAAAGATATGTAGCAACTTATCGCATCTAGGGGTCTCAGTGCAAGTGAGCAGGCAGCAATTGTGATGGAATATCTGTGTGAGTAAGCCCATTGGGAAATCGTATGAAAACATTCAAAGAAGTCCACAGTAGATCATTGAAATGCTGACAAGGGATTTTAGGGACAGCATTATCCACCAGAAAAGATGCAACGGGTACCTTCCCCCGTAACCGAAAACAGATGCAACAGGTACCTTCCCCCACGACTAAAAAAGACGCAACAGGTACCTTCCCCCACAACTAAAAAAGATGCAATAGGTACCTTCCCCCGTAACCGAAAAAGATGCAACAGGTACCTTCCCACTGCAACCGGTAAAGATGCAACAGGTACCTTCACAAGTCACAAGTCACAAAGAATCCCCAATCCTTGCTCCAACTACAATAGATTTTGCCTTTAAAATCTACCAGCTAGCAGTGTTGGCTACTTTTGGCTGGGGCATACCTTCATTGGGTCCCTGTTTGGACATCTAACAATTAATAGCAGGACTACTTCCGGACATACACTGCAATCATGTAAACCAGCAGGTAGCACCAAGTTGATGGGCTGCATGCATTGCAATCAGCATGCACAGCATGCACATCCAATTTTGCAAACTATCCAAATGATAGTTCACTTATCTATAGGGCTATAACATTTTAATGTGACAGTAGACAGAAAGGAGATTCATGGAAGTGATTAGACTGAAAGTGATTGATAGGATATATTGCAGAAAAAAACAGATCAAGGAAGATTTTCCACTGGTGTTTTCAGAACACATCTGTTGCAGATGTAGGTGGGAGGAGGAAAAGGGAGCTATTCATCTGGAAATCAGTGGCTTGCTGCTGCATTCAAGATATTCTGTTGTGAGCAGTAGAAGATGTTGAATGCACCTACCTGAACACAGTCAAGCATATGCAAATGACATGTTAATGACTTGAAAATGTCATATGATGTACATCTTATAATTAATGCCCAAGCAACCCTGAGGATAAGAATGCTAGTGTGTTCCTGAAGCATATTATTACTATGGCAGGTAAAGGGAGATTTCAAAGTTAAATTATTTGATCAATTGCAGTCTTCATCCCCAAGAAATTTTAATATTAAAAACAAAATTATCAATGTGTTGAACAAAAGATTGATTATTATGTCAGTCAAACAACTTAATGTTGTTTATACTCTTGTAAAAATATTAGCCCAATTTCTCATATATGTAAACTTGTTTGGGGACATTTTGTCTGAAAACTCACAAGATTTAACCCAAGATTCCCATGAATATATCACCAAAAATGATGACATAATTCTTTACTCCATGAACTTCACCAAATTCACTATTCTATTTTTAAAAATACCTTTTTTTCAAAAGTTACAAGTTTGATTTTGAACGATAGACTGTTTTATATTAGATTGTACTTGAGACCAATTTATTCTGATATCTGAATTAGTTGTGATTTATTTAAATGGGAAATTTTAAACACTTAAACAACACAATTAAAAACAATAATTATCATTGAGAAAAGCTATTTCTTGAGCATACTTTATTTCATGTAATTTAATCATGAGGAAATTATGGTTAAGTTCTTTTAAGCATGGTGGTCAGTGGATTTGAGCCAGACATCATGATTTCAATATATAATCTCTGTTTCGTGTGTCCAACATTCGGTGTCTAGTGAAGTGAACCTAAGAGGTCTGCCTGCAGGATGTATGCCTCATGCTGGTGGTCACCTGATTGCAGCTCTAGGATAGGTATCTGCATATCGCATTATAATTTAATCCAAACTAATAATCAATTCCAGATGCCGGTTAGCATCTTAAATCAAAAGACTTAACAATTTATTAATAAAGGCAATATCTTTATCAGAGCAAAAATTGGACAACAGTTTAATCTAATTAGTATATGCTTTACAATTATAAACCTTTATTTTCAGGAACATTCACACAAAAAGCAGACAGGCAAACAAACACAGTTAAGGGACAAATTAAATAGCAAAACAGGCCAGATTACTTCAGTAGTTTTCACATTGTATTGTTACACAGACATAGATGATGACTTATAGGTTAATTTTCACCTTTACAGTTTACTCAGATTAAGGCAATAATACAAATATCTTTGTTTTGTATACTTTGAGCATCCATAAGCTGTTCATAGGAGGTTAGACAACTTTTAAACCTTCATGCTGTAGCATCAACAGCTGGACTCTCGTTTTTCACAGAAACCACTGTTCAAAAACTAGTTCCAATGTAAGCCCCTCCATGACAGATTTATTGTCCCATCCATGAGGTCCCTGTTACCATTCAATATCTGCCATTTGATGAACATAACTTTTTTTTCCAGACTTGCTGGAACCAATTCCCAGGTGCTGACGTTGTTAATAGCTAACTTACATTATCTGTTCAAACATAATGCTCTTCTCTGGTAATGAAGTTGTCAGCAGAAACCTTGTTATCAGGAACCAACTTGTAATTAACTTCCAGGCCTGGCCTCCCTTTAGATCAAGCTGTTACCCACAGTCCAAAAGGTATTTTTGGATCAGAGTTTGAAGTTCACAGCTCCAAATTAAAATTGATAGAAGAAAAATAATTACAAAATGAAAAATATCATTGAGGATTTTAATAACACATGACTGTGCCTGTGCATTAGCAGTTTGCTATTCCTATTAGTCAATGCATATGCATTGCACACAGTCTTTAAATTTGTGGGTCTCTTGATTGGGTGCACACAAGTTGTTCTTCATGGTTGTTGATATTGTTTCTCCAGGAACTGTCAGATCCTGTGTCATTTGTTGTTGCCACAATATTGGTTGTTGTTATATTTCTGTTATTGGGTTCTGTGGACATCTGTCAGTGTCGGGGTGGGAGTGGACAGAGTTGGGGCGGTGGGGGGTTAGATGGACAGAAATCTAGCACTGCCGTGTGTAAGATCAGGTTGGAGTGCCAACTCAAGACTGGGGAAGTAACAGTGAGAATGATTGACAGAGTGTCAGTTCCAGGAGTACAGTTTGTTCTTGGGAATGATTTAGCAGGATCTAAGATGGGAGTGACACCCTTTGTTGTGGAGAAGCCCAAGGAAGACCAGGAAAATGAGGAGTTAAAAAAAAATACCCTGAAAGTTTTCCAGACTGTGTAGTAACAAGATCCCACTATCACAGCATGAAGCAAAAACTAAAGAGAATGATGAAGGACTTGAGGTTCAGTTAGTGGACACCCTGTTTGATGTAATGGTGCAGGAAAAATCTGAACACACAAGAGGGTCAGGTGAAGTCAGGCAGAAGAAGGCCAATGGACTTTCAACAGAAAGACGAGACAATAAAAGATGCACAAATATATTGATGCGTACTCAGAAATGGAGTTAGAACATATTCCCGAGGGCTATTATCTTAAAGAAAGAATCATAAAATGAAAATGGAGACCACAGCAGATTAGTATAGAGGAGAAGTGGGCAGAAGTGCAGCAGATTGTGTTGCCGGTAGCATACAGACAGGAAGGGTTACAGGTAACACATGAAGGAGGTCACTTGGGTGTGAGAAAGACTCGATAAGGTACAAAAGCATTTCTATTGGCCTGGACTGCACAAGGATGTGGTTAAATTCTGCTGCACATGTCATACATACCAAATGGTAGGTAAGCCACTGGCAGCAAAAGAACCAGCACCTTTGTTGCCAATTCCAGCATTTGAAGAACCTTTCATGCGGGTAATGATTGATTGTGTAGGTCGTCTTCCTAAAACTAAAACCTGTACTTGATAACCATAATGGATTTGTCTAGCAGATTTCCAGAGGCAAATCCATTATGGAGTATTGAGGCAAAAAGGACAGTAGAAGAGTTAATATCTTTCTTCACATAGTATGGGTTACCCAGAGAGATAGAGCAGAAGTAATTACTGCGTGGTTATTGGCAGGTACTTTTATCTGAGAAAGCGAAAGAAGTTTGTGTGTTTGTAACCCAAATGGGCCATATCAATTCAAAGTGATGCCTTTGGAATGAAGGATGCACCAGCAACATTCCAAAGACTCATGAACAGAGTTGTGGCTGGGTTAGCAAATTGTGCAGTTTATCTGGAAAATGTAGTGATCTTTAGCAAGTCATTAAACGATCACATCGTACAGTTGGAAGAGCTCTTTGAACAATTAAGAAAAGCAAAACTGGTAATAAAGAAAACAGAATTCGCAAAGGCAGAGGTGATGTTGTTGGGACATAACATCGGTCAGGGAAGGTTGACCCCAAGGAATGCCAAGACGAAGGCCATCGAGAAATTTCCACAACAATCCTCAAAGAAAATGTGCTTCGATTTTTGGGACTAGACGGATTGTACCAGAAGTTTGGTCCAAACTTCAGTAGCATGGTGGCACTGCTAACAGATTTACTGAAGGAGAACACAAAATGTTGTTGGACAGAAAAATGCTAGGAAGCCTTTGAGAATTTAAAAGCAGTATTAGCCACCACATCAGTTTTAGCTGTACCAATTTTTTTGAAAACTTCCGAAGTTTCAATTGATGCTCATGATGTAGCAGTTGGAGCTGTACTGCTACAGGAAGATGATAATGGAATTGAAAGGCCAATTGGCTACTTTTCAAAGAAACTCAACACCCACCAGAGAAAATACTCTACCATCAAAAAGGAATTATTGCGTTATTGTTTATGTGACGAACAATGTGTTGTGTACATGAATCACAATCTCCTTATATTCTTGGAATGTTTTAAAGACAAGAATCTGAGACTATTTCATTGGAGTCTTATGTTCAAGACTTTTAATTTACAAATTATACATGTTGCGGGTTGTGAAAATGTGATAGCAGATGCATTATTTCAGATTTAAAGGATAAAGTATAGATAAGATTGAACAGATTCCAATGTTACATATTTGTGTGTGCAGAAAATAATATGAACTTAGATTAATGTCTTATGTACTTAATTTTATTGGGATTAAAAATTAGAAAAAAAAATGAAGCCAGCTTTTCATTATGATAGTTCATTTTTTCTTAAGGGAGGAGGTGTTATGAAGTTGAAGGTGTGTACAGTACCTTTAAGAGAGTGTGAATGCTATTCTGAACTGAGACCTTACAAACACCTGTCTTATGACTAACTTGCAGTCTCAGAGTGTAGTGGAAAATTGAAAATATATAACATTTGGCTATGAAATGTATACCCGAGTTGGTTGCTGTTTTCACATTTAGTTTAAATTATGCCTCAGGATAATAAAATCCAATCGAGTTTGAATTTATTATTTTGCCAACCTCAAACCAATGAGGTGATCCAATGAAGGGGGTATAAAAAAGGCAGGCAGTTTGAAAGTCAGTTAAAGTAACTGCCATCGAGAGAGCAACAGCCATCTTGAGAGTAACTGCCATTGAGACAGCGACTGCCTTCAAGAGGTTAACTGCCATCGTGAGAGCGACTGCCATCGAGACAGTAACTGCCATTGAAAGAGTAACTGCCATCGAGAGAGTAATTGCCATCGAGAGAGTAACTGGCGTCGAGAGAGTAATTGCCATCGAGAGAGTAACTGGCGTTGAGAGAGCAACTGCCATCGAGAGAGCGACTGCCATCGAGAGAGCGACTGCATTCGTGAGAGTAACTGCCATCGAGAGGGTAATTGCTATCGAGAGAGTAATTGCCATTGAGAGAGTAATTGCCATTGAGAGAGTAACTGCCATTGAGAGAGTAACTGCCATCGAGAGAGTAATTGCCATCGAGAGAGTAACTGGCATCGAGAGAGTAATTGCCATCGAGAGAGTAACTGGCGTCGAGAGAGCAACTGCCATCGAGAGAGCGAAGGCATTCGTGAGAGTAACTGCCATTGAGAGAGTAATTGCCATTGAGAGAGTAACTGCTATCAAGAGAGTAACTGCCATTGAGAGAGTAACTGCTATCGAGAGAGTAACTGCCATTGAGAGAGCGACTGCTATCATAAGAGTAACTGCTATCGAGACAGCAACAGCCATCGAGAGAGTAACTGCCTTCGAAAGCGCGACTGCTATCATGAGAGTAACTGCCTTCGAGAGAATAACTGTCATCGAGAGAGTAACTGCCGTTGAGACAGTAACTGCCATCGAGAGAGTAACTGCCATTGAGAGAACAACTGCTATCATTAGAATAACTGCCATCGAGAGAGTAAGTGCCATCGAGAGTAACTGCCATCGAGAGAGCGACTGCCATTGTGAGAGTAACTGCCATCGAGAGAGGCACTGCCATCGAGAGAGTAACTGCCTTCGATTGAGTAACTGCCATTGAGAGAGTAACTGCCTTTGAGAGAGTAACTGCCATTGAGAGAGTAACTGCCATTGAGAGAGTAACTGCCATCAAGAGATTAACTGCCATTGAGAGAGTAACTGCCTTTGAGAGAGTAACTGCCATCGAGAGATTAACTGCCATTGAGAGAGTTACTGCCATCAAGAAAGCGATTGCTATTGAGTGAATAACTGCTATCGAGAGAGTAACTTACATTGAGAGAGTAAGTGTCATCGAGACAATGACCTCCATCGAGAGAATAACTGCCACCAAGAGAGCGACTGTCAATTGAAACACTCTCCAGCAAAGGTACCTTTTCCAATGAAACATATTCACGAAAAGAAAGAAGACAACCCAGGGGGATCTTCAGCAGGAAGAAGCTAGACACCAATGATGACAGCTGCTGTTTGGTTGTGAAATTAAGTTGCTGTAATTTTAATAAGTGGTTTATTGGAACAGTACATATTGTTATAGAGTTGGAGGCAGATAATTAGCAGTTAAGTGAAAGCGGTGCTTAGATTTGTTTGATGTTCACTTTTAGAGTCAAAAAGTAAACTGATATTATTTTATTTAAATAGAGGAATTTGGGAGTTCTCTATCACTCATGTTTTAACAGATTATGAGGCAAGGTTAACTTCTCTGTATGTTTGGTTCAAGTAACAAAGGGGTTCACTACTGTGTTGTAACAACGTACTTTAAAAGAAAAAATGCAATGTAAAGTGAACGTTGGTCTTCTAGAGAATGAACATAGGGAGCTAAATATAAATAATGAAATGGTGGATGAAATGAACAAATACTTTGCATCACTCTGCATTATAGGGAATACAAATAGACACTCCAGTAATT
Organism: Chiloscyllium plagiosum; assembly: GCF_004010195.1. NCBI lineage: Eukaryota > Metazoa > Chordata > Chondrichthyes > Orectolobiformes > Hemiscylliidae > Chiloscyllium > Chiloscyllium plagiosum. Next base: position 48,588,007 of record NC_057724.1, read on the forward strand.
GTTGTAAATCAGGAGGTGGAAGGCAAGAGGACTTATACAAAGCACTAGTCAGATCTTACCTTAAGTACTGTGAAGAGTTTTGGGCCCCTTATCTAAAGAAAGATATACTGCCATTGGTGGAAGTCCATTTCAGGTTTATTAGGATGATACCAGATATGAAGGTCTTCCTTCTGAGGAGACCCTGTACTTTTTGGAATTTCCAAGAATGTGGAATTACTTTACTGAAACATATGAGATTCTGAGGTGACTCGACAAGGTAGATGCAGAAAGGTTGTTTCATTTTGTCTTTGTGAGAGTCTACAATCTATTGGAAAAATCTCAGAATAAGGGGACACAAATTTAAAACACAGATGAAGAGGAACTTTTTCTCTCAAAGAGTAGTGTAATTTTAACTACAGAGGGTTAATTGCGGTGGGGTCATTAAGTACACTGAAGTGTTTTTAATCAGTAAAGGAAATAAGGGTTATGGGGAAAAGGCAGGAAAATGGAAGTGAGGATTATCAGATCGGCCATGATCGCATTGAGTGGGGGAGCAGAAACAATGGGCTGGATGACCTTCTTCTGCTTCTACACCTTACAGACTTGCGAATGTAGCAAAATTATAATCACAAGAGAAGTGGTACTAAGCAAATTGATGGAGCTGTGGACTCACAAATCTCTGCTCCAGATGAACCTCAGTCCAGTATCTTCAAAGAGATTGCTAATGAGGTAGTAGATATGTTGGTGTTCATTTTCCAAAATTCTCTAAATTCAGGAAAGGTTCTATTGGACTCAAACATAGGTAATGTAACCTTTCTATTCAGGAAGGGAGGAAGACAGATAACAAGAAACTATAGGTCAGTTACCTTGTCGCCTGTCATGGGAATGTATTAGAAAAGCTTATAACTGCATGTTTGAATAAAAAAATCAAAGTAATTGGGAAGAGCTAAGATGGTTTTGCCACATATTGGAGTTCTTTGAAGTGAGATCTCATGCATTGGATAAATTCGAGCCTATGGACATAATATATTTGGATTTCCAAATACATTCAATAAGGCAAAATCACAAATCACATACTAGCAGAAGATTGGCTGGCTGGCAGAAAATAGAATCTGGATCTCTGGCTGATTAGCTGGATTTGATATGAGTGCCACAGGAATCAATGCTATGGCCTCAACTTTTTACAATTTACAGTAATGACTCAGATGAAGAGAATGAGGGCATGATAAATTCATAGATAATAGCTAGATTTGTAGGAAAATATGTTGCAAAGAAGACATTAGAAAGTTTGTAGATGGTTTACAAATAGTTTAAGAGGGCACTCAGAAATTTGGAAGATGCAGTATAATGTGGGAACATTGAAGATTTAGATATTATTGTCATGTGTACTCGAGTATAGGAACACAGGAATAAGCAAAACATGTATAAAGTCATCATTGTCCAGCGTCATCTTAGTATACAAAAGGTAGGATTAAAAACCAAAGCAAAAATAAAAAAAAACAGCCAGAAGAAAAGGAAATATCCAGATCACTCCCTCGTTTCTGCCATGAGTCTTTGCCACCAGATAACAAAACCACGAAGTCCATCCCTCGAACTGTAAACACTCAAGTACTCAAATCCCCACATACCAGTACAGCTGGAACACCACCACCTCCACCATCAGGAGCCAGGCCCAACCATTTACTGGAGCAGCTCCACCGCGACTGGAACTGTGTGGCCATTCTTTGGGGCCAGCTTGCCTCCATTGACATCATCATCAGCATGAGTCTACTGAAGCTGCCAGGTTCTGAATTAGTCTGTAGATTTTTACTTAAATGGAGAACAACTACAGAATTTCAAATTGCATATGGCTTGAGGTGCTATAGCGCATTAGCCATAAAATATCAGTATACGGGTAAAGCAAATAAACTAGAATGCTAATGTGATGCTTCCCTTTAACCTGGGAGGAACTGAACATAAGATTAACAATGTTATGTTTCAGTTGTACAGGGCATTGAGGAGATCACATCTTGAATACTTTGTGCTTTTTGGTCTCCTTATTGAAGGAAATATGAAAAAACATTGTGGGGGTTCAGAAGAAGTTTACTTGATTGATACTGGGAAAGAGCAAGTTTTTTATTTGGCTTTCAAGGATAGATTGGACAGTCAGGACAACGTTTCATTGGACTTGAGAAGAATAAAGGGTGACTTGAATGAAGTGTGAGAGTCTGAATGGTCTTGACAAGGTTTGCATGGAAAAAACAATCCAGAACTAAGGGGTGTTGTTTTCCAATTAAAAGTTGTCCTTTCAGGACAGTGATGAGAAGAAATTTATTTCTGTCAGAGGGTTGTGAGAAATTGGAACTCTTCAGCTCAGAAGGCACTGAAATGATGTTATTGAATAATTTTAAGACAGGGGTGAATCAATTATTGTTAGACAGAGAACCCAAACATTACCAGCAGTAGATGGAAACTAGAATTCGGGACAAAAGCTGATCAACTATGATCTTATTGAATGTCCAGAGCAAATTTGAGGAACTGAATGATATATTTCTGCTCCTATTTCGAATGTTTGTAGGATCATATCCAAGGCCATTTTGTGTGATAACAATCCAGTCTTTCTGATTATAGATATTGTCTGTCAGCCATGTTTAGGATGTCTTAGTTCTATGATTTTAGCTATTGGACTAAAAATGAAAGGGATATAAGTGATTCATTCACATTGAGTTGGTTTCTTAATTATTTTTCAATTTTGCTCTGTAGCATTTGCTTTTTTAAGATCTGTTTACTCAACCATTAACTGAAACTAGAATCTCCTGGATTGCATGTTTCAGCTGCACGCTGGCATTACCAGTTGAGCCAGTCAAGGCAGTCATTTTATGCACCACTTCTCCTAAAGTGCTCTAAAATGTAATGAGCAGGTTAAATTGTTACACGTGGCTAACTCAGAAAACAAATCACTTGCTGATTAAATTCAAATTACTGTTCTTAGAGACTTCATATTTAATAGCTTGTTGTCAAAGTGGTGAAAGAGCTTAACCTTAATGAGCACATGACTCTTTAAAAACTGCAAAATGTCCAATCACTCCTGTCAGTTATTCAATCTTCAGTATTGTACAAAGCTTGGCATATTCATGAGCACTCTGCATATATAAAGGTCACTAAAAGTGATAAGAACTAGTAGGTGATGAAAGATCAGTTAATTGAGTTTCAGAGCATAAAGAGAGAAAAAAAGAAACAGTTTGTCTTTCACATGGGCTCAGTTTAACACATCACAAGTTGTGACAATGCTTAAAAGTGATTTTTATCACCCGTGGCAGTGGCTGGAGGTTATGAATCAATATTAATTGAGAAACTGTACAGTAATTAGTGTAGGTCTTTCATTGCCCTCGAGGACACCTCACCATAGAAACCACCTTTGTCGAATTTCACTGATGAGAAAGCATACATTTAGACTAATAAATGAGGCTCTTCAACATGGTATTTATGCTTTTTACCTCAGTGAACTTTTGAATGATGTGCAAAGACATAAATCTCACATGTGTGACTTGTATTCAGTTTGAAGCAGGGGTTGGATGAGATTCCTGAAGTCCTGTAAATGGTGTCACGGTTGACAACTTAGAGTATGAACAGCTCAGGAATGAGAAAAACAGTTGTTTTAAATAAATTCAGCTCAGTTTCTACATTGTCAGCCCAAAAATGAAATTAATTAAATATGTAATCTTTTTCCCCTTTTTATGCATAAGCTACCTCATTGAATAAGTAGTATTGATTTCAACAAATTAACCACATTAAAATTGGCATTATTTTAATTCTTGCTGTTATAGCTTTCAGTTTAGCAATATTTTACTTTCCCATGTTACATCTATTTTCTGCTCATTGGATACACAAGTTTTATACTTGCTGCCTTTTTCTCTCATTCTCCTCACAATGTAAAGATTCTTTCTCCGTGAGCCAAACCTTTTTGAAACCATACAAACTTCTAAGGCAGTCAAAAGTGGGAGATAGGACCTGATTTTGGGATTCTTGTCCTCATGCTTGCTGCCAGATGTTTGCCAAAGTCCAGAATAAAATAAACCACAGCACTGTCTCCTGCCCTAGCTGACCCCATTCCAGGAGTAAGAATTAGTTAGCATAAAACAATTTTCATGGAGTTGAGTCAGTTTCTCCATGACTTGTGGCTTAAGGCAATGCAAAGGACTAGCAAATCATATTCTGGATTTGGGAATCTTTTGAAATATAAGTTCAAAAGCACTTACTCATGATCTCCAGCCACACCCCATGGCCTCTGCTATTATTCATGTCCTCAGATCACATGCTCTCAACAACTGCTATGACCCCTCATACTTTGCATGCTAATTCATGTTTCTTCTCCATCCATTCACCACTGTGCACAATGTACATATCTAATGAATAGCAGTGGAAATGCTGAGAAAAAAAAACCCATTTAGCAATGATCTTTTTAAAAGAACTGCTGTTCTGCCAGACCTATAAAATGTATCATTCAGACACATGATTAAAGTATCAGTAAAAGAGACTACAAATGTTTCACACCTCTTAATCTTGTCCAAATAAACAATAAATTACCATATCATAGAAATGGTCATTTATTATAGCAAATTAAATATGTCAATCAAGCAAAGTCAACAATTCATTTCACATTTCAAAAATAATGCCTGCTGAGCTCATGCTTTTCTTGTTCTGGGCTCTTAGTGAGGTCTCAGTAATGAGGATACATGAAACCAGACAAAGATTAAATCTCAGCCATTCTGGCGACATGACCAGCATAATTTAGTTATACTGATTCAAACTGTCATGTGCTTGTTCATTTCTGAAGTGGCAGTGAGTACACAGTTAATAGACAGTAGGAAATCATGAAGTATGTCCTTGAACGCCTTGCCCTTTGCTCAGAGTTGTTTTAGAATGAACAAAGGTGTACGTGTGTTATATCTGATATCAATTCCAAGATCACCATCATGGAAGGCATTGGAAAATATTGCAGAGAAATCATGCTAAAGATAACTGTTGCCAGAACACAACTTGGTTAGCTCCATTATTGACTGCGAATGACTCTGAAAACTCATTATCAACAAGGACTAGTTGAACATATCTACTCTGCTCAACCATGCATTGAACATCTCAGAGCGGCTGAATTTCTCCATTATTCTCCCGTCTCAAACCATCAAAAACCAAAGACAGCTGAGACTGACAGAATACTGAATTGTTTGGACAGAGTGGTTGTTGGCAAAATGTTTGCATTGGCAGGAGAGGCGAGAACTCAAGAGCACAGCCTTAAGCCTTAGAGTAATGGGAAGACCTTTCAGAATGCAGATAAAGAGAAACCTCCTCAGCCAAAGAGTGGTGAATCTGTGGAATTCATTGCCACAGAAGGCTGTGGAGCCAACATCATTGAGTATATCTAAAACAGAGATAGGTAAGTTCTTGATTGCCAAGGTGATCAAAGGTTACATGGAGAAAGCAGGAAAAAGTGTTGAAAAAACTTTCAGCCATGATTGAATGCTGGAGCAGCATCAATAGACCGAATGGCCTACTTTCTGCTCCTGTGTCTTATGGCTTATGGACAGATCAATAAACTTTATTGAGTAGAGCCTATGTTCTGTTCTGTTTCTCTTTGATCTAGCTAACCATATACACTGTTTCACTGGTTCTTTTCTAACACCATACATACTTTCTGGTAGGAAAGCTTGATCCCAATATTGCACTAAATGACTTAGAAGAATTCTGGTTAGCATTTTGGAAGTTATAGAGAGGACCTACATCATTGTTGAAAGATTGGTGAGTTTCTTGCCACTTCTTTCACAAGTGAACAAAAATGGCATCTATATAGTCTTGTTGAATGGTACCTTACTTCGACATGGACTGAAATAGTTCAAGGAGTTTCTTGAACAAATATTAATGTCCAGTATAGGTCTCACCAGGAGCAATGTTAGGTCCTGGAACCTTTCAAACAGACAAGAGTTTGATTGTATTAATTGTTTCCAACAATGTGGAAAGGCCATCAGGGCAACAGTTGATGAGAGGTTGTTGTTTGTCTTCATTGATGAATGAAAACTGCATCATGTTACGTTGAATTGGTCTGCTCACCTTTTGAGAATTTGAGCTTTTTCTATGAGCAGTATTGACCCATCTTCACCAAAGAGTAGTGACTGGAGCCAATAGGCAGAATTCAAAATATTTCCAGACTTTCAGATCAGGACACCACTGAGGTTTATCTGTTTTCTGATTCAGCCAAGTGAGTTGTAACTCTCTTAGCTTGCACTGGGGGACAGTCTAGCTAATGTTTTGATAGGCATCATACTTGTTTAGTGATGACTTGTCATTGAGAAAAATCCTTTGTGGTGCAGTAATAATGTCCCGACTGCTAGAGTGGGTGGCCTGAGTTAAAGTCCCACCTGCTCCAGAGATATGTAATAACATCTCTTAACAGCTTGATTCAGAAAGCATAGTTTAATTTTAAAATAAAACAGACCCATACTGACTGCATCTCTTCTGCAGTAATGTTCATGTCTAGGTGTCTCCTTGAAGAACGGTATATATGTTTTCAATGCCTTCAGAGAGGCATGGACAGTGCAGGGGATACAGTGCTTTATTTCCCCCTCTAGCTCCATTTTGATTTAGTCACTACCCACTTTCCCTCCCTCCCTACCTCACACTTTTGACAGTTTGTATTGCCCATCATGAACTTTGCATGTTCACAATTGAATTAGCCACATGGGTGTTTTTACTGGTGGTGGAAAGTAGTTAAATAAAAAGCAAAAAGAAAAGACAAAGTTCTTTTGATGGTGGAAAGGCCAATCAGTTGACCATGATAACACTTTTATGTAGAGAAGAAAAAAACAGAATAAAGTGGACCTCTGGCCATAGGAAAATATTAATTGAGGGTGTGTTCAATGAAGTAAATGGTATTGGTCTAGCCCAAACACATTTTCTCAATGACTTTGATGCTTGGAACTGGATCATAGCCTCAACCATTCTTTATAGTTTTTATTTTATTTATCGAGTAATTGTCATTATTGTCATAGCTTTATTTTACTGACTGAAAGAGAAAGAGAAACTTTAGTTCACCATATGTTGGTTAAAACACTGTAGTTTTCCAGGGAAGAAATTTGAACTAGGATGCTTGATTATGCTGTGCTAAAGTATAAAGTTTAAGTAAAATGTTAATATTTTGTAAAAAAATATAAAGCGAACCCAGGAATGGGTCTGCAGAACTGGTTGTCCGAAGATGTTACCTAGTATGGAGGGAAGGTCTAATGAGGAAAGGCTGAGGGACTTGAAGCTGTTTTCATTAGAGAGAAGAAGGTTGAGAGGTGACTTAATAGAGGGACATACAAAATGATCAGAGGATTAGATAGGGTGGACAGTGCGAGCCTTTTTCCTTGGATGGTGATGGCTAGCACGAGGAGACATAGTTTTAAATTGAGGGGTAATAGATATAGGACAGATGCCAGAGGTAGGCTCTTTAATCAGAGAGTAACAATGATGTGGTAATGCCTGCAACAGTAGTATACTCGCCAACTTTGAAGGCATTTAAATGACTATTGGATAAACATATAGATGATAATGGGATAGTGTAGGTTAAATGGCTTCAGATTGGTTTCATAGGTTCGTGCAACATTGAGGGTCAAAGGGACTGTACTGCGCTGTGATGTTCTATGTTCTATATTCTATGAGGCTAGGACAAACCTTTGTACACTATGAGTATCTATTTTGTGTTCAACTGTAAATAATATTCCTTTTGAGTCAAGCTTTCTGAGTTATTACAGGAGACTATAAAAGTTTTAACCGATTTTTCAGAGTGTGGCAAAGTGACAAGGGTCTTGCACTTTCAATGGTACGAATTTCAACTTTTCTGATATCAGTTGATACTTTTATCGGCAGTGAGACTATTCAGTTGTAATTATGAACTTCGTCTACCATTGAGAACTTAGCTATAGCACCTCAGTAAACAAGATATCCCTTTTTCAAGGCTTTTACAATGTGATTAATAATATAAAAGTGGAAGTTCTGTGATTTTTAATTGATTACGTTCTGTGGAAACTTTAATAGTGCATTTTCTGGAAAAGCATAAAATCAGTGATAGAAAGATTTGGATTTCCACAGTTAACCACACGTGTGGACTACACAGTTGACAGAGGATATGTTGACAACTACAGATAGTTTTGCTGTCATTACTGGAACAACATCCTGACCGAGAGATAATGGTTTACATAGGAGAGGCATATTTAATCAGGATTAAGGGAAAAATAAAGAAGAACCTACACAGTACCCTCGATTTGAGCTTTGCTGCAAGGATAACACAGTAGCAGGAGATGCAATAAATTACAAGAGGACAAAATGAAGTGATGGTTTAATTGTCCAAAGTACTTTGTGACAAGGCCAGAGTTTATGAGAAAATTCAGCAGAAAGTAAGAGTACAGCAATGTCCTAAAATATAAATTAGACAGAATTTAATACAGCAGTTAGAATATATATTTCATAATTTTAGGGTGTGGCTAGCAATATAAGGCTACATTTATTGTCCCGAGTTCCTCTAAGAAGGCAGTAATGTGGCTTCTGCATTTACAACCTATAGTCACTGTTAAGTGAGGAAATTTTTTTCATTAAAATAAAGAGGTTATAGCTCCACTTAAGATAACTTGTGAGAAAAACGTGACTGGAAGACAGTAAATGCATACATTGTTATTTTAGAGCAATTATTGAATAATGTCATTCTTCCAACTTCCTTTGTTTTATGTCTCACAGTTAGTATGAGCGAAACCATTAACAAACATGCTCAGGATATCATCACTATTTAGTTCTTGCATTACAGGAGCTATCATAAGTATCATCACATCAGGTATGAATACTCTATAAAAGCATTTCTACAGTAAATCATGAGAGCAGAAGGTATCAAGGTTAACTGTGGTGTCTGTTCATAAAGAAACAAATCCCAGATTCTTTCCTTACCCACTCTGCAAAACCTGACATTCAATATAATAAAATGGACATGGTAATCTTGATTTTGTGACTTCACATACCTTCCTAATTTTAAGCAAGCTGATCTAATGCAACATGGCATGCAAGATCAATGATAAATGGCTGTCACTTATCAAAATAAGGCCATGGCACGGTGTTCACAGATAAGATCTTTTCAGATTGTCACGCATTGAGCAAACAGTGCTGCCAGCTGTAGCTAATTATGACAAAAGTGATTAATTTCTTTCAATCATCCATTAAGAGTTAATTTACATAAAGAAGAAATAAATTTATTAATTAGAAAATAGATCAAACAAATGCAGAAGATGGTAAGTAAAATATAAGTTTCTATTTTAACTGAACCCAGCCAGCAGAAATGTGATGGCGGAGTGCTTCAAATCAAGGCATTCATTTATTACTCCATAAGTCGGTGAGCCAGAATTTTCATGGAGAATTGAAATATATTGCAAGTGTGTCTGATGGAAAGCAATAGATACACTGCATTTATTTAATTCTGGTATCAATTATATCATTGGAAATCCGGGACTATTTTAACATGGGCCAGTCCACTCAACAAGGCACCACAATATTGACACTGTTTTTCCTGTCCATCAAAACCTGGCTTCTGTCTGATTTGTCTTCTCTACCTCTAAAATATCATCCATCTTTGTCTCACTTGTGTGATCATTTTGTCCCTTTAGGAACTTGACATGCAAATCAGCCAAGACCTTGAATGTTATCACATAACCACAGACTCTGCTCTGCAGCACTTGAGGCATAGGCTACAGCTTACTCTGTATTGTAGATGTTAGTTTAACTGTTAATAAAACTCGGAGTGGTGTGAGTTTGTCTCCAACAGGATGTTTTATCTGATGTAGCAATGTTTAAGTTAAGTCCCATAAGTATAAAAGAATTTTACAATCTCTATCTCTGTATAAAAAGAGGTTTCTGTTATCCAATGTTTTCACTTGTTCAATGCAAGCTATAATTAGAAATGAAAAGGATGTTCAGATATTGCACTGGGAATGATATCCCTTTAAGAGAACAACATATAATAGACAGGGCTAAGCAATCCAACTAACATATCATGTCTAAGCTCTCCAATTCTGTACACATCCATTCAAGAATGGTGGTGGACAATTAAACAACTCATCAGAGGAGAATGGTCCAGAAATATCCCCATCCTCAATGATGGAAGAACTAACACATCAGTGAAAAATATAAGGCTGAAGCATTCACAGCAATCTCCAGTGACAAATGCCAAGTGGATGATCCATCATGGCCTCCTCCAGTGGTTCCCAGCATCACAGATGCCACTCTTCAGCCACTTCATTTCTCCCTGTGTAATATCAAGAAACTATTGGAGACACTGGATACTATAATGGCTATGGGCCCTGACAATATTCTGGCAAAAGTATTGAACACTTGTGCTCCCATAACTGAGCTATTTCAGTACAGTTGCAACATTGGCATCTACTCGGCAATGTAGAAATTGCCCATGTAAGTCCTATACACAAAAATCAGAATGAATCCAACATGGCCAATTACTGTCCTATCAGTCTACTCTCAACCTTCAGTAAAGTGATGAAAGGTGCCAACAACAGTGCTATCAAGCAGTACTTGCTCAGCAATAACCTGCTTTGTAACCCCCACTTTGGGTCTGCTGGGGTCACTTTGCTCCAGATCCTCATTACAGCTTTGGTTCAAACATGGCACGTATGAAGATAATATGTGCAGCACAGTGGCTCAGTGGTTAGCATTGCAAGAACTCAGGTTTGCTTCTACCCTTGGGCAACTGTGTATGTAGTTTGCACATTTTACTTGTGTTTGTGTTTCCTCCGGGTGTTCTGGTTTCCTCACATAGTCCAAAGATGTGCAGGCAAGGTGGATTAACCAAGGGAAACACAGGGTTACAGGGATAGGGTAGGGGGTGTGGGTCTGGGTCAGCTGCTCTATGAAGAGTTTGTCAGGATTATTTCGGCCGAATGACCTGCTTCCACACTTTAGGGATTTATAGTTTGATGATAGTTGTGGTTGTTGGAGGTCAGTCATCTCAGCTCCAGACATTTCTGCAGGAGTTCCTCATGATTGCACAAGATTCAGCATCATTCTCAACTCTTCAGATACTGAAGCAATCTATGTTTAAATGGAACAAGATCTGTTCAACGTCTAGACTTGGGTTGAGAAGTGGCAAGTAAAGCTCATGCCACACAAACACCAGACGATGACCATCTCCAATAAGAGACAATCTAGCCATTCCTCCTTGACTTTCAATGGAGTTATAATCACTGAATCCCCGACAGTCAACATTCTCAGATTTACCATTGACCAGAACCTCAACTGGACTCACTATATAAATACAATGTGAATAAGACTAAGTTAGAGGCTAGAAATACACCAGCAAGTAACTCACCTTCTGATTCCCAAAGTCTGTCCATATCTACAAGGCATAAATCAGGGGTGTGATGGAATACTCCTCACTTGCCTGGATAGATAGAGCTGCTATAACACTGAAGAAGCTTGAAACTATCCAGGACAAAGTAGCCCACTTTATTGGAAACCACATCCACTAGCATCCACTCCTTCCATCTCAGTAGCAGCAGTGTGTACTATCTATACAATGCACTGCAGAAATTCAACAAAGTTCCACAAACAGCACCTTCCAAACCACAACCACTTCTATCAAGTAGGATAAGGGCAGCAGAGACATGGGAACACCACCACCTGCAAGATCTCCTCCAAGCCACTCACCATCCTGACTTGGAAATATATTGCTATTCCTTGACGACTGCTGGCTCAAAATCCTGGAATTTCCTCTTGAAAAGCATTGCGTGTCCACCTACAGCATGTAGACTGTCACAGTTCAAGGAGTCAGCTCATCATCACCTACTTAACGGGAATTAGGTACAAATAATTACTGACGGCCACCCAGCAATGCCCATTTCCAACAGGTGAATTTAAAAAATACAATAGTTAAGTAGTCCTGTGTTAACATCCAATCACAGATACTCTACACTATAACATATTAAGCACAGGCTATGAGTGGAGATTATTCTATTTTGCATATACTAGTTCAGCTGTCGGGAACTTGAAGTAATGGAATTCACATTCCTTGCAGTGGTAGCAACCTAATCCATGCTTTCTATCCAATGAACTGATCTGTCATAACCTCACTCCTATTAAAATCCTGAGTTGTACAAAGGTAATTTTTTTACATGCGTATGTGCAAACTGGAGCTACAGAGAGAGTGATGTAGAAGCTTCAGTTTTTCTTTCTATTCATCAAATGGTTGACTGGGAGTCTCTCCCTGTCCTACCACCTGCCATTAGCATCTGATGAAAAGATTTGAAAGTTGATTTATTCAGCCACCAAGTCCTAAATTGGGTCTTGAACCCAGATTTCTGGCTCAGAGGTAGGGATCTTACCTGCTGTCCTACAAGATTTCTTCATCTGTTCTAATATCTCATTGTGCAATTCAATGTCTAATTCTGTTTGATAATTTTTCTGTTAAGCAAATTAGCATGTTTTTGAACAGTAAAGGTGCTGCATAAATTGATGTTATAGTTGATTGCTTTATTTTACCTGACCTGATGTTTTTAGCCAAACTGGGTGATACTTCTGTCTTTTTATCTGTGAGGCCAGGCTCATCTCTCATAAAAAAAAACATTAAATCACAACAAATAATAATGCTGAATAATGAATGAATTAAGACATTATTATAATACATCAATATTATTTTACATAGTATGAATATTCATAATGTTTATTCATATCATTTCTGGAATAATTATGGAAGAAAATGTGTATTATTAAATATATCGTAAAGCATGACTTTGCCTGGCAATCATCCAGTTTATCCATTCTTCAAAGAATATAAAGTTGAATTCATTACCATCTACTTTCAACTAAATAAGGGTAGTCTTGGTATAAATTAAATTTTGTGTTTAGTCAAGATTGTTATCTCAATATATCCTGCTATTTAATTAATATCAAAGGATCAAGTGAAAGTATCTCCACTTTGTCCCATGCCCTCTTAGTTCAAGACAACAATCCCATGAATTCCCTTTATTCTACTCCCTCTGGTTCACTTAATTATATTTGCAGCCTTGATGTTGAAAAACTGCAGGAATGGTTTGTATTAAAGGCCAATTTGCACTCAGGTTTAATGACGGGTAAAGGATGCACTGAGAGGCTTCTTTTATTCTATATACATGTCATCGCTGGATGGATGAGAATTTATTGCCCATTCCTAGCATTGAGATTGTAACAATGTCAGCCAGGTGGATTTCATAGATTATGTGTTTTTTCTTTGTGGCAATCAGGGTGCCTTGGCTGACAGATATAAACAGGAGTGAGACCATGTATATATTGGGTGTGGGCGTTTGCACTCCCTTTTTGATTTTCTGAAAAACCTTCTCCTCTGTTTTTGGCTGCACTTCAGTCCCACGCTCCTGATCTTCGGGCACCCAGTACGGAGGAGGGAGGGCAGGTCTGAAGACCTCCTCGTGGGTCTGCTCCTGGGCCTGGCCAAACTGGCCATCAACAGTTCCAGGCAGAGGGCCGTGGAGGAGGTCGTTAGGGCCGACTGCCTGTCCCTCTTCCGTGGTTACGTTAGGGCCCGGGTGTCCTTGGAGACAGAGCACGCGGTGTCGACCAACACCCTGGAGTTGTTCAGGGAGAGGTGGGCGCCGCAGGGAGTGGAATGCATCATTTCTCCCTCCAATTCTATTTTGATTTAGTCCCTACCCTCCCCCTCACTGTTTTGATCACACAGCACTGCCCTTTGATGTGAAGGTCAGTGTTTGTCACTGGCCACCCGGGTGTTTTCCTATCTTCCTGGTGGTGGAATTTGAATAAAGATTCGTGCACTTTGTGTCTTTCACTGTGTCTCACACCTGCACACACACACCATGGGTGCTGCGGAAAAAAATAAGCACTACCGCACTTAGGTGGTAGTGTGGGGGTTAAATCATAAAGGGAAAAAAAAAGAAAAGAAAAAGATAAAATATAAAATAAACAGGAGTGAGACCATGTATATATTGGGTGTGGGCGTTTGCACTCCCTTTTTGATTTTCTGAAAAACCTCCTCCTCTGTTTTTGGCTGCACTTCAGTCCCACGCTCTTGATCTTCGGGCACCCGGTACGGAGGAGTGAGGGCAGGTCTGAAGACCTCCTCCTGGGTCTGCTCCTGGGCCTGGCCAAACTGGCCATCAACAGGTCGAGGCAGCGGACCGTGGAGGGGGTCGTTAGGGCCGACTGTCTGCCCCTCTTCCGCGGTTACGTTAGGGCCCGGGTGTCCTTGGAGAAGGAGCACGTGCTGTCCACCAACACCCTTGAGTTGTTCAGGGAGAGGTGGGCGCCGCAGGGAGTGGAGTGCATTATTTCCCCCTCCAACTCTATTTTGATTTAGTCCCTACCCTCCCCTTCACTGTTTGTCACCGGCCCATCGGGTAAAAAGAAAAAAAATAGAAGAAAAAAAAACAGGAGTGTCAGAGTTTTGGTTCATTCTGACAGTTGGCTCTGAGGAAATCAGAGTGTCAAGTATTATGAACATGTAAATAAAGGGTGACTTGGTGATGGGACACCAGTCTCTGTGGGGTTATTTCACCTAGTAACTCTTAAGAAGGTGTTGGTGAACTGCCTTCTTGAGCAATTGCAATTCATGTGCTGTAAGTAGAACTGCAATGCCATTAGGGATGGAATTCCAGAACTTTGATGCAGTGACATTGATGGAATGGTGATGTATTTTCAAGTTAAGATGGGCAGTAGCTTGGAGGGGAGCTTGTATGTAGTGGTGTTCCCATGTATCTGCAGCCCTTGTCCTTCCAGTTGCAGTGATCGTGAGTTTGGAAGTTGCTGTCTTTGTATTGTCCGGATATTGTCCAGGTCTTGTTACATTTGTAGATGGACTGCTTTGGTGTATGAGGAGTACTGAATGGTGCTAAATATTGTGCAGGTCGAAGAGGTATAAGCTTTCACCTTTGGTACCTGTGGAAATATTCTATCTGGAACTATGGCTCCACTTGTCCTCAATGAAACTCAACATAAAAGACTAAATTTACCTTCAGTTCCCAATCCAATAACTTTGCACATGTGGTAAAACTGATTGAGTACCCTCACCTAATTTAAATGATGAAATCACAGATTGGGCAATGATCAACATGATCAGTGTCCAGCCTACAAACTTAAAGAGAACCTTGACAAGCAGATGAGCTTGTCCTGCAAAATTGAACTCAGACAGATCAGGACAGAAAAAGGAGCAGATGAATGACCCATTCCATTTCCACTGCTTCCTTGCTTCGTTTCAGCCAGGCAAGGAGAGTTAAATCAAGGTCAAAGTATAAAGAAGACAGCCAACCAAGTACTCCTGGACTGTGGCCTACACAAATGATACTACTTGATTTTAAGTTAACAAGACATCAGTTTTAATTCTGTAATGTTTTAAACATGGTAATTTGATGAAAAAGAAATAAATAAGTTTATCATTAATCAAACTACTAGAGGAGGACTCTTTTTGCTTTTTTCAATACTTTGCCTGAACAACTGAAAAGGGAACACTTCTTTTTGGAGCAGAAACAAAAACAGGAATTACTGCAAAGCCTCAGCAGATTTGGCAGCATCTGTAGAGAGAAATCAGAGTCAACCTTTCGAGTCATAGTCATAGAGATGTATAGCATGAAAACAGACCATTCGGTCCAATTCATTCATGCTGACCAGATATCCTAAATTAATCCAGTCCCATGTGCCAGCATTTGGCCCATATCCCTCTAAACCCTTCCTATTCATATACACATTCAGATGCCTTTTAAATGGTATAATTGTATTATCCTCCACCACTTCCTCTGGTAGCTCATTTCATACAAACACCAACCACCGTGTGAAAATGTTGCCCCTTAGGTCCATTTTAAATCTTTCCCTTCTCACCTTAAACTTATGCCCTCTAGTTCTGGACTCCCCACCACACAGAAAAGATCTTGTCTACGTACCCTACCCATACCACTCATAATTTTGTACACCTCTATAAGGTCACATCTCAGCCTCCGACTCTCCAGGTAAAACAGCCCCAGCTTACTCAGCCTCTCCCTATAGTTCAAACCCTCCAACCCTGGTGACATTCTTGTAAATCTTTACTGTATGCTTTCAAATTTCACAACATCTTTTCTATAGCAGGGAAACCAGAATTGCACACAATATTCCAAAAGTGGGCGAACCAATGTCCTGTACAACTGCAATGTAATCTCCCAACTGTTTTACTCAATGCTCTGACCAATAAAGGGAAGCATACCAAGCGCCTTCTTCACTGTCCTGCCTTCCTGTGAGTCCACTTTCAAGGAAAGTGATCTTTTCTCAGTGATGGTAGCAGGGAGAATTTTTTTTATGCAGATGACAGGGCAGGGGAAGTGGATAAGAAGTAACTGATCAGTGGAGATAAAGCCCAAAAACAGAGAAACACTGGACAGACAAAGGAGTGGGGAGCAGTGAGCCTGGGAGAATGAACAGCTACTAATGGGGGACTGTTAGTGGCGAACGGTGAGTTGTGTGTAATAGCAGACCATGTGATAACAAGGTTTGGTATGTGGGGTTGGGGTAAAGACATGGGGGAAGGTGCCTCAAGCCCTAAAATGGTTGAACTCGACATTGAGTCCAGAAGGCTGTAGAGTTCCCAAACAGAAAATTAGATGCTGATTTTTTTTCAGCTTAGGCTGAGCTGAGCTGGAGCACTGCAGCAAGCATGAGACAAAGGTGTTGGCCAGGGAACAGGGTGATGTGTTGAAGTGGCAGGCAAATGGAAGCTCAGGGCCTTCTTTGCAGAGAGAACATAGGTTATTCCCCAATGTACAGGAGACCACAATGTGAGCAGCATATGCAGTAGACTAGATTATGTGACTTTCAGGCAAAGTGTTACTTCACCTGGAAAGTATGTTTGGGTTCTTGGATACTGAGGAGGGAGCAAATGAAAGGGCAGGTGTTACACCTTTTCTGGTTGCAGGGGAAGTTGCCATGGGGCTGTGATAGGGTGTTGGTAGTAAAAGAAGAGTGGACTCGGGTGACTGGAGGCAACGCTCCTTGTGGAAGGCTGCAAGTGAAGGTGAGGGGAATATGTATCTGCTGATGGCATTCACTGGAGGTTGTGAAAATGGTGGCTAATGATCCTCGGGATTGTAGGTAAGGGCAAGGGGGACTCTCTTGCTGTTGTAAGAGAGGGCTGAAGTGTGGGAGATAGGTTTGACCCAGTTGAGAGCCTTGTCAATTACAATGCTGGGGAATCCTCAGTTGAGGAAGAAAGTGGATATTTTAGAGGCCAGCTTGTTGAACAGATACAGCGAAGGTGTAGGAACTGGAAGAATGAAATTGAAGGAGGGTGTGTAGATGTACAGCCAAAAGGCCTGTTCTACACTGTATTGTACCTGTGGGAATTGGTTGGTTTGCAGTGGATATTGGTGGCCAACTTAACCCCAGAAATGTTGAGGAAGGGAAGGGAGGACTCAGAGATGGACCAGGTGAAGGTGAAAGTGGGAGCGAAATTGTAAGTGAAACAGATAAACATTTCCAATTTTGGATGAAAGATGGAAATAACACCAATGACATACCCCATAAAGAGACAGGCATGACTGGAACCAATGTGGGTACCGGTGGCCACCCCTCTGACCTTAACAAAGTGAAAGGAGTTAAAGGAGTTAAAGGTTCTGAAGAAGGGTCACTTGACCCAAAATGTTAACTCAGATTTTTCTCCACAGATGCTGCCAGACCTGCTGAGTTTTTCCAGCAGTTTCTGTTTTTGTGTTTCAGTTAAAGGAGGTGTTCAACATGGTAGAAGTTGGAGACCGTTCAAGCCTTTACTGCAGGAAGAAACAGGAGCCCTGAGACCATTTTGTTGGAGGATGGATGTGTAAAGGGATTGCATGGTCATGGTAGAGAGGAGGCAGCTGGACCCCACAAAATTCTAAATATGACATAAAGCATCAGAGGAATTGCGGATCTAAGTGCAAAGGACCTGGACAAGAAAAGAAAAGATTGAGTCAAAGTAGGAAGAGATGAGCTCTGCAGGACAGGAGCAGGCAGAAACAATTGGTCTGCCTGAGTAGCTCTTTTCATGGATTTTGGAAGGAGATAGAAGTGAACTGTGTGGGGTTGGGTGACTATGAGCTTGGAGGCAGTGAGAGGGAGGTCACCAGATGAAATGAGGTTAGTGACAACTGTAGACACGATAGCCTGATGTTCCATGGTGGAGTCATGATCCAGTGGGTGAGAAAAAGAGGTCTCTGAGAGCTGGCATTCACCCTCTGCAATGGAGGGGTCAGTACACCAGACAACAAAAGCAACACGCTTATCGGCAGACATTATCACAAAATCAGTGTTGGATCTGATAGCATGGACTGCAGTCAGTTCATGGGGAGATATGTTGGAATGGGTGAGCGGGGCAGAGAATTTGTCACATTGACAGTTTTCAATGAACAGATCGAGTGCAGATAAAAGTCCAGAGAGAGGGGTCTAAGTGGAGGGAGAGTGTTGGAGGTAGCAAAGGGGTCTGTTGGATGGGGAGATGACTCTTGTCTAAAGAAATGCGCATGGACATGAAGGTGACAGAAGAAGAGTTCAACTTCCTTCTGTGCCCGAAATTCATTAAGCTGGGGACACAGAGATAAAACAGAGACCTTTGCTAAGTACAGAACATTCAGCCTCAGAGAGCAGAAGGTCAGAAGGGACAGTAAAGACATAACAGGAAGTGGGTTTGGGAGAGGGGATGAAGTCTACCGAAAGTGGGTGGAGGAAAGTTCTGTAGGACTTTGGGATTCTCTGAGTTTTTGCATCTTGCGTGTCATGATGCCTGAAAGGGAAAGGGAAAGGAACTGTTTCTTTTTCGCACAGCAAATGGGCCAGAGGATGAAGTGGAACTGAGGGAGCAGGGCAGCTCTGAGGCAATGTGATAAATTGCTCTTTGAGAGAGAGGTTGACAGTGTGCATGCGACAACGTATGACACTGAGTGTAGATTCCCGAGATGCAACGGGAGCAGCTGTCTGTTGAACGTTGAACATCACAAAGATGTCTATGATCCTAGGTAGATACAAAGCACAAAGGATGAAACTTGAGTTGTATTAGGGAGAGTTTGAACAAGAGGCAGTCACTGAGGAATGTGATTAAATGAAATCCCATCAGAGAAAGAAGCAGATCTTCTTAGAGGCAGGCATACCTGGAAGAGATGTGGCAGTGAGTTAAATACTAAATAAAAATAATAAAACTGCAGATGCTGGAAATCAGAGACAAAAACAGAAATTGCTGCAAAACCTCAGCAGGTCAGGCAGCATTAGTGGAGAGAAATCAGACTCAACGTTTCAAATCCAGTGACCTTTTGTCAGAACTGATGGTAGCTAGGAAAAGGGTTTTTTTTGCAGAAGATGTGGTGGGGGAAAGGGTTAAGGAGTAAATGATAGGTGTAGATAGCATCCAAAGAGAGAAAGGAAGGGTTGGACAGACAAAAGTGGAAAATTATCAGCCTGGGAGAATGAATGGCTGTTAATAGGGTCAATTAATGGCTAACAATGGGCTGCATGTAACAGCAGACCCTGTGATAACAAGGCATGGTATGTCGGGGTTGGGGTAAGGAGATGGGAGAAGATGCCTCAAGCCCTAAACCTTATGAACCCCATATTGAGGAGTAGAAAGTGAGGACTGCAGACCTGAGTTGAGAGTGTAGTGCTGGTAAAGCACAAGAGGTCAGGTAGCATCCGAGGACCGGAAGAAATAACGTTTTGGGCATAACCCTGATGAAGGGGCTTATGCCCGAAATGTTGATTCACCTGTTCTTTGGATGCTGCCTGACCTGCTGTGCTTTTCCAGAACCCCATATTGAGTCCAAAAGGCTGCAGGTTTCCCAAGTGCAAAATGAGATACTGTTCTTGCAGCTTGAACTGAGCTGCGCTGGTGCACTGCAGCAAGCCTGAGACAGAGTAATTGGCCAGATCAGCAAGGTGATGTGTTGAAGTGGTAGGCAACTGGAAGCTCAGGGTCTTGTTTTGTGGACAGAATGTGGGCATTCTGTGAAGCAATGTCCAGTCTAAGTTTGCCCTTATTGACAATTGACTCTTCCATTCACTCAAATCAAACAGAGCCTCTCTAGCCAAGCTCACGTCATTTATGTTTGCCAAGACCAACTAAAAAGTAGCATTTACTGGAATTAAAATAAACACTTGCAGACATTTTGTGTCACCTTTCCAGAATCTTGCAAAGCCATTTGAAAATGGACACTCCTAACTTGCATTTGCACATAAGCCCTACGTACTCTCTCCTGAGGGTCAATGGGGTACAGCCTATATTCTACCTTGAGCATTATTGCTAATAGCTGTTTTATTTATTCTACAATTAGGAGTCTCTGATTGGTAATTAAATTGGTACTATAATTGAGGCTCATGATTTACTCATGGAGTAATGCCATGAGATGTTCCACTATCCAATTTCTCACTTACATTGAGTTTTGTCAAGTGCATGGTCAAGTAGCTTTGTTCTATTTGGTTACAGATAATTTTGCTTATCTGACAAGAAGCTATAGAGTAATTTTTCAAAACTATTCAATTAGAAAGACCTATTATTATTGCAATGCTTTTACTGGTTTCCTACAAACGTGCATAATTTGAAGATTAGTGGTAACATGGTCTGGGCCTGATTGTGTAAGTAATGATTAATATTATTCAAAGCACAGTAGCACTGTGCATTAATTATGTGTCTGCTGGAAATGTTTTCTGTGAAGCTGTCCAAATTAGTTTGGGGCATGATATTGTCCTAGAACCTGAAGCCTGAGAAGGAGAACTGGTCTGCTGATTTGTAGATATAATTGAAGAAAATTGCTTGAGAGGGTTCTGACAGCATAAGAAAATAGACCAATTAGTCACCCAGCCCACCGGTCTCTGTGATAGATGATTGCCATCATTTAATTTTGCTCTCAGTGCTGTAAAGAGACAAGTACATTTTAGACATCAAAGTTTTATGCCATTTCTCCATTATAGTCTCCAAGGAGATTCTGGTGCTGCAGCTCCTTGTTTCTAATTGGTGGATAGAACCTCCAGTGAGAGTTCATTGGAAAAATAGCAGATGTCATATTGCTGCGATAGGGAGAATGAGATAGTAATATGTGCTTTGTAAAAGACGGCTGATGCACAAAACAGATTGTTATGTACTTGAGAATCAATTATATATGAGAATCAAGGGATAGCACAGTCATTCCATCACTTTTAATATTTGGTTCCCTTATAACAAACTGTGAAATATCCCGTTATTTGACTCTACAGCATCCTTTACATTTTCTTGTATTGCTCTGAAGGCATGATATTGCTAAAATTTTATATTGCCTCTGATGGCTTGAACCCACAATATGAAATTCTGGAACAATCATAAGGACATAAGCATTGCCTGTGCAATTAAATACATGTCCAAAATATAGCTAACCACATCAAGTATATGAAAATTTGTAAGGGTTGTTTTGAACAACACTGCCAGCTACATGAAACATGCGGGAGGTTATGCTAATGAGGAGGAGTTCACATCATGTTTCCGCCCTGCATAGAAATGCCAGTTATCACAGAGGAACAAAAGCTTAACTTAAGCAGCAAAATCACACGCCATTAGGATCATCAGGATCTGCATGTCAATTTAACCAAAGACCTGACGAAGGCTTAAAATGCAACCAAAGTAACAGTAAAGGCTAAGAAGGATACTGATCACAAGGAACTCAACAAAACATTTTATGATAAAATTCCTTATGGGTTAGGAGAGATGCAAGAATGTTCATCCGAGCCACAGTATTGGGCTTCCCATGTCCAGGCCTTCCTTTCCCAAATCACCCTTTCATACTCACCTGCAAAAGTCCATGATTACTTTGTCTGAGTCTGTTTATACTTAAACCCAGTTGATTTCTTGCCGTTCCCAATAAATTGACTCCTATCTGGTGATGGAGATGTCATGCTGAGACAGCAGTGATAATACTGTGGTTTAAGAATGTATTTTGTCCTTTTTTTTGTGAAGGAAGGTTGAGACAGAGGCCATGTGCTTTTTTTAAAAAGTTGGAACAATGCAAGGAGCCTGAATGGGTGGGGGCAAGCTCATACAGAACCAAGACTTTTAGTTTTAGCTCTCTGCAGTTGCTGGGATCTTGAAGCTGGATGTGGAAGTTTTTATTTCTCTCTCTGTTACAGCTAAAAGCTGGGGTTCTCTTCCTGTTGCTAGAATTTATTTTACTAAATTTATCTTTGCTAAGATGTTTGTCGGATGTTACCAAATTGCAACGGCTTATTAGTAGTAGTTAATATATATATTATTTTGTTAAGCATTTTGATAGATTTACAGTTAAGCCAATTCTTTTATTTTATTTTTATTTTGTCTTTTTTTAACTGTAGTGTAAAAATAAAGTGTGTTTTGCTTAAAGTGGATAGTTTGATCAATTGTATCTGGAATGCAATACTTTGCATTTACCTTTAAAATAATATTAAAAAGGGTCCAAATTATCTTAATATAATTTGAGGGGGTCTGTTCTGATCCTTAACACATCCTGCTGTCAGTCTCAGAGTTTTACAATCATTCAGGGAATGTAGTCTTGGCTGGGTAAATCCTTTATTTATTACTTATCTTTAATTACACTTGAGAAGGTCTATATTTAAGATCTGACAGTTGAACTTGACTGAGCATGATGTTCTGACTGAATGGATGTTTGTCCTCTCTCTTCACCTCTAGTGTTGCCAAGTTAAAATCAGCCCCTTAGGCCTAGAATTCGAGTTATGATGTTTATTAGGTACATTACATGGCATCCCCATCCATATTAGCTTCCAAGCTATGAACAGTGACAATATCTGACATGGAACTACCGGTGCCAAGTCAATTGACTCAGCAACTCCAGCAATGCTGCTGCTGGTGCTGTTTCTCCTTAGGTTGTGGCTTTTCAGATAGCAGCTTGTAGTTGTCTGAGAGTAGGAAGAGATGGTGGTAATGAGGGAAATGAGGTTGGAGTGGGAAGCAAGATGCTCATGGTCACGCAAAGTTGAATAGTTTGGTGGATAGTTTGAGTAGTGCAGACCTGATGGACTAAAGGACCTTTTGCTGCGCTGTAAACCTCTGAGTATCATTCTATGATGTGAGCAGATCATATGCTTTATCTTTGTTTACTAACCTTGTGTGGGATATCTCATAAAAGCTGACAATGTGTTGCTGGAGAAGCGCAGAAGGTCAGGCAGCATCCAGGGAACAGGAGAATCGACATTTCGGGCATAAGCCCTTCTTCAGGAAAAGCCTTCTGAATAGCATGCATACCATGCCAAATAACCGGACGACAGTGGCCTAGGAGTTGAAAAGGGCAAAAGACAAGAACATACCATGAACATTTATGTTCTCCATGATACCATATGACATTGCTGGTTGTAATGGTGCCAACAGTCATATCCTCCATGAGACTCAGGAGATGTCATTGTCCTTGTTCAAAGCACTGCTCTGCTTTGTTTCCTTTTATTTTGTATTACCTTGTCCTGAAAGAGACAGAATTCAGTGTTTATGAAATGTTTTGATTGCGCAATGTTCTTACTATAGCTGAATAGCTAGGAGGTATGAAGTTGCAGATTGATATGATTGTGAGGCAAGAAACATTAGTTAGTGTTTGATGAAACATTGTGATGTTAGGTTTCAGTTGTAAGTGCCAGTGAATGTTGCTGGGTGAGAGATAGGATGTGGTGCATTGAACAGTGCCAGAGATTGATGGTGGGATCATCATATAAAGGTGATTTCACTGACCTTGACAATCCATTAAATTTCTTGTGGCACAGTTGACTGGCCCTTGAGACAAAACACCAGCAATTGACCTTCCTGGTTGCCTTCTTTGACTCCATTCTCAAGATGATCCTTGAGAGCTTTGCAGATCCAAGGATCCTCTCTGTGCCCCTGATTTCACTTTAGCATCATTTAACCTGTGGTACTATTCTTCAGTGTAGCTTCCCTTGAAAAGAGATAATATATTCTGTTATGGGCAGGCTCACAGTACCACATGGTTCTGAATAATGCTACTGTACTCCTCGAAGTATTCCAAGACAGCTAGCAAACACATAGATGCTACAACCATGTAGGTGAGGTGGATGCATAAAATTCACTACTTGTTCAGTTCAATCTGACAGAACATACAAGGCAGTGGACCACATGCTGAAAAATGGAAGTTGAATAGTTTGGTGGATAGTTTGAGTAGTGCAGACCTGATGGACTAAAGGACCTTTTGCTGCACTGTAAACCTCTGAGTATCATTCTATGATGTGAGCAGATCATATGCTTTATCTTTGTTTACTAACCTTGTGTGGGATATCTCATAAAAGCTGAAAATGTGTTGCTGGAGAAGCGCAGCAGGTCAGGCAGCATCCAGGGAACAGGAGAATCGACGTTTCGGGCATAAGCCCTTCTTCAGGAAAAGCCTTCTGAAAATCCAAATGCATCTACTGTTGCCCTTTACTATTATGTTAGTCATAACCTCAAAAGAAAAAGATTCTGATATGCTTTTCAAATATTTTTCCAAATGTCCAGTTATCACAAACTTTATTATAGATCACAGCATTTTCCATAGACTTATTTCAAACTCTTGGTTTGTAGTTCCCTGTTTTCTTTCTCTTTCCTTTCTAAAGTACTGGGGTGACACTTCCTACCTTCTAATCTGTAGGAATAATTCCAGAATATATAGAATTATGCAAGTTACACATGAATGCATCCATCTTCTGTAAAACCATGTTTGACAAAACTTTGGATTGTCGATTATCAAGTCCAGGGGATTTATCAACTTTCAGGTTTATTAATTTTTCAGTACCAATTTTTGAATATGAATGTCTTTCAATTCCTAATTTTTAAATTCATTCATTGGATGAGAGCATCACTGGCTAGGCCAGCATTTATTGCCCATCCCCAATTGCCCAATCAACAGTTAAGACTCAACCACATTGCTATGGGTCGAGAGTCACAGGTAGGCCGGACCAGGTAAAGATGGCAGATTTTCTTCTCTAAAGGATATTAGTGAACCAAATGGGTATTTCTGATAATTAACAATGGATTCATGGTCATCATGAGAACCTTAATTCCTATTTTATATTGAATTCAAATTCTACCATTTGCCAAGGCAGGATTTGAAAACCAGGCCCCCAGAACATTATTTGGATCTGTCGATTAATAGTCCACCAATAATACCACTTGACGATCATCCCACCATCTGCCCCACCCCCTCCACCCCCCAATCCCCAACATTTCCTAGGTTTTCTAAAATTCTTACAGGGTTATTGTATCCTTAACAGTTCAATTTGCATTCAACATTATATTTTCCAATTCTCCTTTTCTTAGAACAACTGCTTCAAAGAAGAGATGCATAAAATATTAGTCAATAAACCCAGGGGCAGTAAATAAATTAATCTTGGGCAATAGTGCAAAAGAGACAAGAGGAAATTGGCAATTGCATTGTTATATAGCTGTTGGTTCAGAATACATTCTCCAGGGAATAAATTCTTCACTGAATGGAAATGAATTGAACTGCCAATAAAAGTAATAATAATAAAAACATTATGAGGAAAGTGGTGACTTACAAACTTTTCACTGTACTCATCTGAATGCATGTGACAATAAAGCTAACTCTGTTCAATTCTATTCTATTCATAGCTGTGATAGCTTGTGGATGGAATTTTGGACTATTCTGGCAGGAATCTTGCTTTCTGTCTTAAAAAACACTTTATGTAATTGTTTATGAGTGACATTTAACAATAAGTTGTATTTTAAATTAACTAATTGATTGTAAAATATAACAAGTGCATAGATTCCAGTGTAAACTTTTGTATCTTGAATATAACTTACTACCCATGTGGCAATCCATTTGTATCTCTAGTTGGTATTGCAGTTGAGCTAATGTCTTAAGAGTTACATTGTTTTACGGTATGGATATATAAAGAAATAAAGAATCAGAATTAAACCACATGACCGACTGACATGCTAAAAGAGATGCCTGTTCAAGAAGGTGATTCCCATGGGTCAGGTGAGGTGAAAGTAATTGCCCGTATCATTACTACTGCATTTGACTAGTTACCCTTGAGAAGGTGTGAACTGCCTTCTTGAACCACTGCAGTTCATGCGCTGTAGGTGGACCCACAATGCCATTTGGGAGGCAAGTCTAAGTTGTAACCCAATGACACAGAAAGAACAGCAATATTTTTCCAAGTCAGGATGGTTAGTGTCTTGTAGGAGAACACGCAGATAGTGAGGTTCCCGTTTATCTGCAGCTTTTGGCCTTCTAAATGGAAATGGTCATGAGTTTAGAAGGTGCTGTCCAAAAGAGCCTTGGTGAATTTCAACCATACATCTTGTAGATGGTGGACAATGCTGCTAGTGAGCATCAGTGGTGGAGAGAGTGAATATTTTTAGATGTGGTGTCAATCAAATGGGCTGCTTTGTTCTGGTGTGGTGTCAAACTTCTTCAGTGTTGTACATTTCCCCAAGGGTTGTTTTTTTATGTCCTAATGAGTTTCAAAAGCTACAGTTGTCTCTGCAGGGTATTGGAATTCACAAGGTGATTAACAATTTGAAGAACCTATGAAATGATTGCATGTCTTTGATAGAACATTGAACATAGAACAAGAGGCATTTGGATGGGTATATGAAGAGGAAGGGTTTGGAGGGATATGGGCCGGGTGCTGGCAGTATCTGATCGGCATGGATGGGTTGGATCGAAGGGTCTGTTTCCATGCTGTACATCTCTATGACTCAATGACTCTATGTGAAATCTGAATAAAATGTGTCTTTACAAGCACTGTGAAAAGGTTTCTTAACTTTCTTTTCACTTTCAGATGTTCAAGTTAAAGCTGTATTAGATGTTTATAATTTTCTGTTATTTTCATGTGGCTCTTGACTTCCAACCATGCTGGATACTGGATGAGTGGTTATAAAGGTAACAGAGGGCAGAATGATTGGGAATATGAAGTGGGTGTGGAGCTGGGAAAAGTGTTAAAGCAGCTAACAGCAATTAAAACAACTGCAAAGAAGTCCAAGAAATTTCAGTTGAATATTCTGGCAGGTTGACTTTTCTAACTATTCTACCTCTGCATTTACCTTCTCTCACCACTACCTGGGATTCCTTTCCAGGGCTAAAAAGGCCGAACTATATACCTTGCCCATATTCCTGAAGAAAACAGGAGGTCTAACAAATCCCTTTCCATCAAGGCAAACTGCTGCGATAGGAAATTTCCCAAACTCAAGCTATCTGCTTTGGTAGTCAAATCTAGCACTTAAGGTTGAGATTTACCAGAAATTGGCTGTTACCTTGGCAAGTTCCATGGAGGGTTCCTCTCCATGAGCCCAGACAAAGCCTTTTCATGGTATTCCTTGAAACTTGCCTCATTAGCACTGCATTATAATTCTATGGCTCTCAACTTGTTCTATTTTCCCTCTTACCACAAGATGAAATATTTGCCACTGCCCAGATAACCACAGATCCCTAACACCAGCACCAACCTTAAAGCCCAGTCATGCAGCAGGTTAAGTGCTATCAGTCAGTAGTTGCCCTTCACCATGCATCTAGTAGGAGGGGAACCAAAAATAATTGTGGTTGAGACCATTTAGGTGGCATGAGTGACACTTCACTGTAAATACAAATGTAGTTTTGTAACTTATTGCTATTTAGGAACAATGCTATACACCTTATCCATCCTTAGTCTCATCCCATCTTAGAACCCTATCAAAGGGATGGCTACTCATTCCCTCATGCTCCAACATCTTCTCATTGTTCAACACAAGAGCTTCACATACTGAAAAGTGTTTAAATGATTGAAAACATCTAATTTTATGTAGCAACAACAAAGGCGAACAATAAACAAATAAGCAGATTCTGTCCTAAGTGTCCACCCTGTGAGTGATGTCCATATTTTGTGCGTGAAAGAAATGGTCAACATCACTTTCGATAATATGGTGATACAGTCTTTAAAGTGTAAAAGAGTAATTTGCTATTCTTGCCATTCAAGATTTTGTTATTTTATTTCTAAGAACTTTTCAATGCACTTTTCTCATTGCTGCGTTGAAACCATTCTTACAAATAGATTCCTATTCTAATTCATTCTTCTGACCCAGTATTTTAGAACTGTGAAGGCCCTTATTTCCCTTAGTATGCCTTCCTTATTCTTGGGCTCCTAAAATCAAAGCTGCTGTCACCTACTCAAATTTGTGCTTGTATTTCACTGGCTCTTTTCAAACATTATTGGTGCAATACATGCTTGATTTTAATGTAATTTTGTTTCAAAAGAAGTGACTTTGCCTGCCTCAGGTTAGGTTATTTGAAATTCCTCTGCTGTTTACAACTGTTGCCACCTTGAAAAAGATCTATCCCCAAAAAGGACAGAGAAAGCAAGAAATGTAAGTTGCTGACAAGTGACTTTCATAGTTTTGCTGTTCAAAGTCAGTAAGACAAATGGACATTTCCAGCAAATGTTGTTCGATAAAGAATTGGTTTTATAGTTTATTTTTAAATTACATGATGAGGATTCCTTCCATTTATTGGTTCATTGCGTTACATTGGATAGATGAAGCCCTGGGGCACTATTAACCGTGACAGAAAATAGACCAGAAACTGACAAATTAATGTCCATGTAAATTACACAGACAGCCCTTTAGAAATGCATTAATTCTGAAAGGTTAGATGTACACTTCCTTTCATGACAGTGCCATTATATTTTAGACTTATCATTTGTCTTTGTGTCAGTTTGGTGCCTGGGATAACGTGGTATGAATGGCATCTTCACTAAGAGTAGTTTCATTTTCTTCAATGCTTCAAAAAGTGTTTTCAAACAACATAGACCAGAAATACAAAGTCATTGTCAACATCTGAAAGGAAAAAGAGACCTAAACAATTTCACTGAGAACTTTTTAATTAAACATGATTGTTTTCTTAACACTCGTCTTAATAGCATCTATATGCCATTTGGCCCGTCAAATTTGTTCTGCCATTCCTGTTACTTAAGAGACCTCTGATCTTCAAAACTGTGCCTCATAGTTCTCGATTCCCTTATGAGAGGAAAAATGCTTGCAACATCTATATTGTCCAGTCCCACAATATGCTATATGTAACTGTATATGTGAAGATACTTATCATTCTTCTAAACTCCTATGAGCACAGGCCCAACTTGTTTAACCTTTCCTCATTAGACATCTCCATCATTCCAGGAATCAGACCAGCCAACCATCCACAAAACACTTCTAATACAAGTCTATTCATCCTTATGTAAGATGACCGGAACTCTACTCAACATACTTGTGAGTAACTGTAGGTATTTCCAACATTTATACCTCATCCTTCTATCAAGAAAGGTCAATTTTCCTGTCAAAGTGTACAATCTCATATTATACTCCATCTGCCATTTTTTGTTCACTTATTTAACCTATATCCCTTGTCAAATGTTTTATATTTCCTCATAACATTTTTTCCTACTTATCTTTGTATCATTGGGCATCTTGACATTAATTAGCCTCTATGTGTAAGATGTTAAAATAGATTATAACTAGTTTGAGGCCAGCACTGATCCCTTTGGCGCACCACTTGTTAGGGTCATAGAGTCATAGATCTACAACATAGAAAAAGGATGTTTGGCCAATCATGTCCTTGCTGCTCAAAACAACCACCCAACTATTCTAATGTTATTTTCCAGCACTTGGCCAATAGGTTTGCATGCCTTGGCATCACAAGTGCACTTCAAAATACTTCTTTAATATTATAATGTTTCTGCCTCGACACCATGTTCTGGATGAAAAAGATTTTCCACACATCTTTAAACTTTTGTTCCTCACCTTAAAACTATGCCCTCAGTCATTGTTCCCTCCATTAAAGGGGAGAAGTTTCTTCCTGTCTACCCTATCTATGCCCCTCATAATTTCATTTATCTTAATCCTGTCCCTCGTCAATTTCCTCTGCTCTAAGGAAAACAGCCAAACAATATTCTAGTAAATTCTCCCTGCACCCTCTCCAGTGTTATCTCATCTCTCCTGTAATGTGGATTCCAATACTCTAACTGTGTCCTTACCAACATTTTTGTACAGTTCCTGCATAACCTCCCTCCATATAAACTCTATGCCCCAACTAATAAAGCAAATATTTTTAATCACTTTATCCACCTGTCCTGCCATTTTAAGGGACTAGTGAACATGTATAGATTAGATTAGATTACATTACATTACAGTGCGGAAACAGGCCCTTCGGCCCAACAAGTCCACACCAACCCGCCGAAGCGCAACCCACCCATACCCCTACATTTACCCCTTACCTAACACTATGGGCAATTTAGCATGGCCAATTCACCTGACCTGCACATCTTTGGACTGTGGGAGGAAACCGGAGCACCTGGAGGAAACCCACGCAGACACGGGGAGAACGTGCAAACTCCAGACAGTCAGTTGCTTGAGGTGGGAAATGAACCCGGGTCTCTGGCACTGTGAGGCAGCAGTGCTAACCACTGTGCCACCATGCCGCCCACTTGTTGCATTATAATCTGCAGTAACCCTTAAATTCTCTTTACTACCTCATGAGAGGTATACTAAGATCTCTCTGATCCTTGCTGCTTTTCAGGGTTCTACCATTCATCATTATTACATTGTCTTGTTTGCCCTGGCTAAGTACATCACTGCACATGTATCTGGATTGAATTCCACTTGCTGCTGGTCAGCCCATCTGGCCAGTCTGCCCGTACCCTTTTGTAATCTCAGGCCGTCATCCTCACTATTTATCACTTCACTATATTTTTGTATATTCCACAAACTTATTGATTATCCCTCCTACATTCAAATACAAATCATTTATACCAACTACTCACAACTATGACCTCAGTGGGAACCCCAGTGGACACAGACTTCCAGTCACATATTGCCCCCTATGGCCAAGACACACTGCTTCTTGCCAATCAGCAAATGCTGGATCTAATTTGACAGCTTTCCTTGGATTCCATTGGCACTTACCTTTGCAATCAGTCTTACGTAGCAGACCTTTTCAAAAGTCTTGTTGAAGTCCAAGTAGACTACATCAAATTTTTGCCCTCATCTGCACATCAGGTCACCTCTTTGAAAAGTTTAATCAAGTTAGTCAGACAATGACCTCCCCTTAACAAAATCATGCTTACTGTCCTTGACTAATGCCTGTCCCTCAGAATTGCTTCCAATAGTTTCCTCACTACTGAGGTTAGACTGACCAGCCTGCAGTTTCCTGTTTTATCTCTCGTTCAGTTATCCCAAAAGACTCATTTATCTTGATTGTCTGTATGATGTTAGTTAATTAATCCTCTATTCATGCTCAAATATCATGCCCCACAACATGAGTTCCTATTTGTGATATAATAATTTTCTGTGAAATGTTATTAACTGCATGTTGGAAATCCAAATGCTATATCTACTGGTTCCCTTTGTCCACTCTATTATCTCCTCAAAGAATCTTAGTAAATTTGTCAAGGGCAATTATTCTCCCAAAAAGCATATTGGCTCTACCTGATTATGTTACGATTTTCTAAACATCCAGCTATCACTCCTTAATAATGAATTATAACATTTTCTCATTGACAGTTGTGTTAACTGGCCTGTATTTTTCTACTTTCCGTTTCTCTTCTTTCTTGAATAGAGCTGTTACATTTCAGGGGACCTTCCCAGAATCTAGGGAATTTGGGAAGATTACAACCAATGTATTCACTATCTCTGAAATTATTTTGTTAAAGACTCTAAGTCCAGGAAACTAGCCTTTATTCTCATTGATATTCACTGTACATTTTCTCAAGTTATTGTGATTGCTCGAAGGTCCGCACTACATTTTACCTCCTAATTTTACATTATTCTTATTTTTGTGTCACACATTGGTGGAGTTGTTGTGGATTGTTTAAAAATGTTTTCTTATTCTGTTTGTAACTGAATTCCAGCATTGGCAATTTTGTTCTATCTGTCACAAACTCAGGACTGCTGCATCCTGCAGGGAAAAGTTTGGATTTTTCTTCAGGAGGTATTCTTCTAGCTTGGACCTAAAAATGAGAATTACATTTAGAGAACCAGAATTGCATTAATCAGAAGTAGCTCACTGTTGATGTCTTTTTATTTTTTTTCCATCTCACTTCCATGTTTTCTTCCCTTAAATTTCTTAATCTTCCTACATTGTGGTCACAGTGCTCTCAGTTGCACCACTATTCTTCCCACATGACCATTCTTTTTAATGTAAGTCCAGACTGTAACCATTGACAATTTTATAAGTCAAGTGGTTGAGGGATGGTGGGATGGTCAGACAGTTCTTATGACTGCTATCATATCTACAAATCATTTTATAACATTCATCCAAAAGTAATGTTGGATAATGTTAATAAACAATAATGAAGCCAAAATGCTGCCTTCCTTTTCCAACACCTGAGAGATACTGGCGCCAGTCGAAGAACTTCTCACATCACCTCAGGCTCAGAGCAAACAGCTCAATCAATGCAAATCTGGGTATACCGTAGATAGGATGTGTTCTTACCAATTTGGTCTTCATGAAACATCTTCAATAAATGTTTAAAAACTCAACATTGCACCGCAATGAATGTGAATAGAAATAAAAAACAAGGATCCTAATTGATTTTCTGCTGTCCTGAAGTCAATCATTGGTTTCCAGGTCACATGTGCAGTGCAAATCTCCACAAGTGTCCCTTAATTAGTGAGTACATCTGACCTCACAAAGCTCACTTGTGCGAACAACACATCAGTTCTCCAGGAAGATTAAGGATAAAGGCTAAATCATTCAAGCATCATCAGTCCCAATACCAACTCATTTTTTGGCTTGGACAGTAATCATTAAGCTCTGAATTATGTTCCAAGATTTTTTTTTCTTCAGATTCAAAGGTAGCAGGAAAATGGAGCAATGTTTACAGATTTTGCCTAAAATATTTATTACCCAGCCTTTCTGGTTTCATTATGTAGGCCAAATAAACATAATAATTTCATGAAACATGATTTGTTTTCAGTTAATAAGTACTTCATATTTTTGTGTGCAATCAGACCCTTGGTTTCTGTTACAGCACATACTCATACTGATCTAAAATAATTTCAAAGTTACAGTATATTCAACAAAATATTGATATGTATGGCTATTTCTATTATTGGTTCTACTGCTATTATATTGGTGAGAGTGCACTGAAACAGTTAGAAACAAGGACAATGCATGGAGATATTCGGAACCAGAGTCAAAAAGTGTGGCACTGGAAAAGCACAGATGGTCAGGCAGCATTCGAGGAGCAGAAGAATTGATGTTTCGGGCAAGAGCCCTTCACCAACCAGCCCAGTTATGAAATTCACACAATGGTCTTACATGACAGGAGCCTCTACTTAACATTATTAGACCAATTAAAAAGATGTAGTGCTTGGCCTGAAAATCTGAATGCTAGAATTCCTGCATCCTAAACCATTGTTATTAGTTGGCCAGATAGAAGCAGCTCTCCATTGAAATTTTGGAATTGTACTAATCCTCTGGTTTATGCACAATGACTCTGACTCCTCCATTCAAGAATGTGGGGAGATGGATTCATATATCATAAAAAGTTAAAATGTGGGTCCAGCAAGTACAGTATTTTGGAATGTTGCAATGTATTGCAAGAAGCTGCCCTACTCCAGAAATGTGCAGTAGCATTAGCGATTTTTGAGAAGATTTGTAGCTCAGGTTGATGATAAATATGAAATTTAGCTCATTGAACTTGAAGGCTTGTTTTCAGATGTTTCGTCACCAAACTAGGTAACATCATCAGTGACAGTCTCCGGTGAAGTGCTGGCGGTATGTCCCACTTCTCTATGTATAGGTCTTGCTTTCTTAAGGTGGGAGATGTTAATTCTGTTTTTATTTCAAAGGAAAGTAGATAAGATCTAAATCACTGTGTTTATTAATGGAGTTCTGATTAGAATGCCATGCTTCTAAGAATTCTTGTGCATGTCTTTGTTTCGCCTGTCCTAGGATGTGTGTATTGTCCCAGTCAAAGTGGTGTCCTTCTTTGTCTGTATGTCTGGAAACTAGTGAGAGTGGGTTGTGTCTTTTGGTGGCCAATTGGTGTTCATATATCCTGGTGGCAAGTTTCCTGATAGTTTGTCCGATGCAGTGTTTTTTGTAGTTCTTGCATGGTATTTTGTAAATGCTGTTAGTTTTGCTAGTAATATTTAATGGATCCTTTAGGTTCTTCAGTTACTGTTTAAGTGTGTTGGTAGGTTTGTGGGCTATCATGATGCCAAGGGGTCTGAGTAGCCTGGAAGTCACTTTTGATGTATCTTTGATGCAAGGTAATGTGGCTATAGGTTTTAGTTGCGTTGTGTCTGCTTGTTTGGGTTTGTTTCTGAGGAATCAGTGGATTGAGTTGACTGGGTATCCGTTTTTCTTGAAAACATTGTATAGATACTTTTCTTATGCTTTTTGTAGTTCTTGGGTGCTGCAGTGTGATGTAGCTTGTTGAAATAATGTCATTGTAGCTGATGTCTCTCCTATCAGCATTCCAAAGGATCCATTCCCACTGCAAATTCTTGGTCCACTTCTCAATCACCTCTAACATCTTAACTCTTTTTCTCAAGCACTTCCCCATGCAATTATTGGTAAAACACTTTTCCTCCCATCTCCTCACTACCAAACCTCCAAAGACTCCTTCCAGCTGAACCGGTTATTTTACCTGTATTTGTTTCAATTCAGTTTATTGTATTAGCTTTTCATGGTACAATTTCCTTTGAACCAAGGAGACCAAAAGCAGTTTGGATGAATATTTGGAGAACACCTCTGTTTAGCAAGCAAGCATTATCCTGATTGTGGCTGATTGTTATTTAAACACACAACCTTGTTCACATGCTCACATTTCTGTTCTGAGCACTTTGTGGTGTTCCAATGAAGGTCAATGTAAGTTTGAGGAATGGCAACACATCTTCTGCTTAGACACTTTGCAGCCTTCTAGACTCAATTTCAGTCAATGAGCTCTGTCCCCCATTTTGCTTTTGTTTTCTTGCCAAGTGTCACTTTGAATCTTGCAGACTGTTTTCATGTTCTGGCTGTCAGGCAGAGATACTCATCATGCTGACTTCCACACTCTTTCGAGACAATGGATACTGTGTACATTTTGAGTGATGTTTATTTCATACTATGCTAAGCCGAACAATTAAAACTTTACAACAGAATTGCTGAAAATTTAAATTTTTAGTTCTTACAGCTATTCTCAAATACCCTAAGGGGTGAGCCCTTTAGGACTGAAATGAGGAAGAATTTCTTCACTTGAGAGCTGTGAACCTGTGAAATTCTCTACCGCAGAAAGCTGTTGGGGCCAGTTCATTAGATATATTCAAGAGGGAGCTGAATGTGTCCCATGCAGCAAAAGGGATCAAGGCACATAAGGATATTGAAATATTGGTGTGATCATATTGAGTGATAGTGCAGACTTGAAAGGCTGAACAGCCGATACCTGCACACCTATTTTCTGTGTTTCTATGTTTCTAGATGAAGCTGCGTAAATATCCTGTTTACTATTCCTTAAGTAAATTTTGATAACATTGACTTGTTTGCCTGAGGTTGCCATGAAAATACATCCATCAAATATTTATCAGAAGCATTTGTAGCAAAATTAGTAGCCTTGGAGAGGGAAAGGAGCAGTCATCCTCTTAAAGAACTGCATAAAGGAGGGTCAAAAAAAGCCTGGAAGTAATTGTTGTTGTGGAGTGAAGAAATGCCACAATGTAGGATTGGGTTTCCAAATTTTGTGATGCATCCTTGAATGCATGAGTAACAAAGCTTGAATCCTGCTTGGAGGCCATCTTCCCATGGAAAACAGGAAGGCTCTGAAGAGAAGGAAGGAGAGTAGTCAAAGGCTAGACCAGAGGACACAACAACAGCATCGTAAGGAACTTACTAACCTGATGGGCATCATCATGATTGTCAGGAGAGAACATTGGTACATTGGGGCAGCACGGTGGCACAGTGGTTAGCACTGCTGCCTCACAGCGTCAGAGACCCGGGTTCAATTCCAGCCTCGAGCAACTGTCTGTGTGGAGTTTGCACATTTTCCCCGTGTCTGTGTGAGTTTCCTCCGGGTGTTCCAGGTTCCTTCCACAATCCAAAAATGTGCAGGTTAGGTGAATTGGCCATGCTAAATTGCCCGTAGTGTTAGGTGAAGGGGTAAATGTAGGGGGGGGGTGGGTTGCACTTCGGCGGGTAGGTGTGGACTTGTTGGGCCGAAGGGCCTGTTTCCACACTGTAAGTAATATAATCATAATGCACCGCTGAACATGCCTCAAGCTCTGTTGAGTTTTCATCTTGGTTTGTGGCACTCAATATCGTTACATGAAACATGACCTTTTATTATTCATTTATAGAATGTATTCATGAAATATCATCTCTACCCTCCCTGGTTCTTTGCTGTAGGGATACCCACTATTCTAGTAGAAAGGGAGTTCCATGAATTTTACCCGGTAATACAGTTTGAAGTCAACATGAGGTATGGCTTGGATGGGTCATACACATAATGGTTTTCCTGTCCATTTGCTGCCCCTTGGCTTTCTAGGTGGTTGAGGCCACAGATTTAGAACATGCTGTCAATGGAGCCTTGTTATGAGGTTGTAGTGTTTCCTGTAGATGTTATGCACTGCTATCACTTTACATTGGTAGTGAAGGGAGTGAATGTGCCAATCAAGTGACTACTTTGTCCTGGATAATGTTAAATCTCTTGATCATTATTGGAGCTGCACTAATCCAGACAAGTGAAGAATATCTTGTCATACTCCTGAATTGTGCCTCCATTATTTGTGCAAGATCAATAGGGAGACATGAAATGATTTACCCAACACTGCCTTCTTAGCTTCTGACCAGCTGTTATAGCCACATTGGATATACTGCTGGCTCAGTTCGATTTCTGATCAATGAAATCCTCCAGGATGTGGATACTTGGGGATTCAGAGATGGAAATGTCTTTGAATGGCAAATACACTTGAATAGATTCTCCCTTGTAGAAAAGGTCATTCCCTGGCATTTGTTGAGAGCGATTTTTAACTTAACAGTCTTAGCTGGATTTTGTCCAGGCCCTGTTGGATATGAACATAGATTGCTGCAGTACCCAAGCAATCATAAATTGTGCTGAATGATTTGTAACATCTCCATTTCTGCCTTAATTTAGGAGGGGGTGGTGGGTGGAGTAACTGATGAAGCGTCTGAGGCACTGATTCATTAGCTGACTTAGAGGTAAGGGGATATAGTAGATGGTAAAAAGCAGAAGGATTTCTTGACCATGTTTGATTAGATGCCATGATGTCATGGCATGGGGACCACAGTCAGAAATCAATATTGAAATTCCCAGGATAACTTTCTCCTGACTGTGTATCACTGTGTGTCACCATTTTTAGCACGTGTGACTTGCCCTTTGGACAGGGCATACCCAGTGATGATGGTAGTGGTATCTGGGATACTGTCTGGTGTTTCCAGCTTTCTATTTATATGTTTGGGTTTTCTTGCACTGGTGGTGTCATTTCCTGGGGTGACATCATTTCCTATGGCGATATCATTTCTTATTCTTTTTCTCAATTGGTGTTAAATGGGTGGTTAGTTACAAAATACTGTGCAAGAACTGTAACAAACACAGCATTGGACAAACAGGCAGAAAACTAGCCACCAGGATACATGAACATCAACGAGCCACAAAATAAAATGACCGTCTCTCACTAGTATCCTTAAATACAGATAAGGAAGGACACCACTTCGACTGAGACAACACATCCATCCTAGGACAAGCCAAATAGGGACATGCATAAGAATTCCTAGAAGCATGGCATTCCAACCAGAACTCTATCAACAAGCACATTGACTTAGATCCCATTTACCACACCCTGAGAAAAAGAATAGGAAATGACATCACCATAGGAAATGATGTCACCACAGGAAATTACATCACCAACCCAAGGAAATGTAAACATTTAAATAGAAAGCAGGAAACACCAGCAGTGCTTCATCTGGAGGCTCACAGAAAATGTTACCTAGTATGGTGACAAAACATCTGAAAATGAATCTTCCAGCTCAGCGAGCAAATCTACATCCAGAATGGAAAGAAGAGTTTGATTCGCAGACCTCCTGATCATCCAGTATTGATGCAGGTTCTTTTCCTTTTGAAGGACTGCGAACTTTCTTTGTACCGGTTATTCCTGGATAAAAAGATCCCATTGGCCACACTTTGGCAATATTTCCTTCACTTTCCCATTCAAACTCCTCTGTTTCCCTCTGGCACCTCAACATGATTTGGATACCAGGGAGGTACTAGCAGCTGTTAGACATTTGCAGCATGGTACTGTTTTGGGGAACATGATTTTACAATTTAGTTGGGGTGGAAGGGATTGTTTTGATACTATGAGACACACGGGTTTACATGTGCCTGGCCAACTTCTGCTTCGTTACATCATGGCTCTTTGATTGTGAAAGACATCTCCATCATTATCAGTTCCTTGGCATGGGAATAGTCCTGGTCCATATTTAATTCTGCAAAAAAACATGTTTGATAATTTGGTTCAGGTTTATTCCTTTCATTAAAGTTTGTCAGTCTTTCTACTATCTATTTCCAATTTATCAACCTGATTTTAATGTTTTTAAATACAGATGACTTCCCCTAAGCAAACTCAAATATGACAGGTTATTTTGAATCTGAATTCTGCTGCAGAACATTGCTGAAATGGTTCAGTAATTATAGCTTCTCCCATTTGTCTCCTGGATTTCATCCTGATAGTTAGCTGTATTAGGTGCTTCGTTGGTTATTCTAATTCTTGCGCAGTCTGGACAGAGTTCTTTTTTAATCTGGCATAGCCTATGTAAACACCTGTGGATTTACCTTTGTTTTCCCAATATGTGATGGCTCTTTGATCCTCTTCAGGAAGTTCAGGATATTTTCACCTCTCTCTGTAGATTGACTGAAAGCATTTAGTTCCCTTCTGTTTTACTTATTTCTTCAAATTGTTACTGACTCTCTGAGCACAGTAGCTGTAACCTTTATCAAACCTGTTCTCAGTAATATAGCTCATTTACATTGTAAAAATTTCCCCCTTTGTTAAAAGTGTACTTTAAAATTTGGGGTTTTAATTTCAGGTCTAGCATCTTTTGCTCTGTAATTTGTTCTTGCTTTTCTCTTTTCTGACTTACACTTCTTGTGCTTTTAATGCAATCTTGAGCATTTTTTTACTGAAAAGTCCTTCAATCCTGCTCTGCCATTCAATATGATCATGATGGATCATTCTACTCCAGCACCCTGTTCCTATTTATCTACATAACCTCTGATCGTTTTAGCATTAAGAACTCCTTCTTGAAAACATTCAATATTTTGACCTCAACTGCTTTCAATATTAAAGAATTCCACAGGATAACCACTCTCTGGGTGAAAATATTTCTCCTCATTTTACTCCTAAATGGCCAACTCCGCATCCTTAGACTGTAAACCCAGATTCTGGAATTCCCATTTATCAGAAATATCCTGCTGCATTTAGCCTGCCATGTCCAGTTAGAATTTGTTAGACTTCAGTGAGATCACCCCCTCATTTTTCTAAATTTTAGTGAATATGGTTCTAACTGATCCAACCTCTCTTCAATACTTAGATTACTGTCATAACATACCCAAGCTGTTCCAAAAACTAAGAAAAAAATCCACTGAAACCTAAAAATTACTTTTTAAGATTCTGTACCAAGATACTTGTTCCTAAGATGGCGTCTTGTGTGGTGACATTATACACTTTTCCCTGTACTCCTCTACTTTTGCACATGAGCACATGTGACAATAAAGTCAAATCAAAATCAAAAACCAAAAGTAGTAATAGACATGAATGAGAAAAGTTGGATGAATCAGCAGAAAGCCAAATTTCATTTGATAAAACTCATACATTTTTGCCATAATCTCTGCCATCTAGCTATACACAGTAACTCTGAACAACCAGATACATGCTTGCCATTACAACCATTTATGTACAACTAAAAAGGATGTTGCTACACTGCAGGTAGCTAATCAACAGATACGATCTCACCGTTTGCACAGGGTATTGAATAACCATCACTTTCGGATGTCCACTATTCTAAAACAAAAGATGTGAATGGTAAAACAATAAGTCAACAGTAATTAATGAGCAATTGAACTTGCCATAGGAAAGGCATTCCCCAGAGAAGAGATTTCACCACAGGAAGGAACAGATTTCAGATGAACAGCAATAGGCAACATGGATATGTACAATTAGGAGATGAGATTATGTACACAATTCATTAAGACACAACTTTATGAAAGAATGATCATTTTGCTTTGCTAATCATGGACTTTAGGTAACTTGGATAACTTGCAGCTCTTAATGGTAATGCATACAATTTTAAAGTATACTTTTAACAAAGGAGGAAAGTTTGGAGACATGCATTGGTATATAGTAAAATGGCTGCCTAGTCTTAGTCAAGTGACCTCTACCTTTGATGTCGTGTTTTCATTTTAAATTGTGGCAGCCATTAAGTTACATTACATGAAACAAGGATCAGTGAGTACATCTTGAAATGGTATGTCCAATTTAACACATCTTCTCATGTGTTTCAGTACATCACAGTCACATTGCTCCCCAACAGCTCTCAGGATTTACTCATATCATATAGATACTGTACTTTATCCTCATATCCCTTCTCATGTTGCCAGCTTCACATGCATCTTGACTTTACGTACTTCTAACAATTTAGCAATCAAAGTTACATTGTGTTTGTATAATGTGAAGTAAGCACTGACATTCTGTCCTCTGTCGCTTGCTGAAGAACATGGATCTTACAGCTGGGATTTAGTAAGGACCTAGCATGACTGCATCCTCTGATTCTAGTGGAGATGTTGCTTTGCATCTTCAGGCAAGTAGCAACAGCTATGTTACATCCAGCATCACTGAGACTATCCTGAATTACAATCAATGGCTGTCCTGTCTGTCCCTCAAAGAGAAATAATGCATGGAATAAAAACTACAGCTGGTGTGACCATGGACCTCCTGTTATTCTCCCTATGCCCCTTGTTCACCTAAGGACGTTTAGACCTTGAGATTCCCAAGAGTCACCACTTGAACAGCTTCTGTGCAATGAAGAGATAAAAGAGAATGAGGAAGAACAAACTCCCAACCATGATGATGAGGAGGTTCACCAGCTTCCAATTCTGGCATTACAACTCTCTAAAGGCTGTGATCAGCATGTGCTAGGTAGCCTGACATGAGTGGGCTCATTCAGGAGAGAACAGCTTATATTCCAGTTCCTTACAGGGCAACGTTATCAATGAATTCTGCTGCAGGACAGAATGTAGGAGAAAGCAGTTCAACATACATATTGAGATGATTGGTGCATTAGTAAGCCTGTAAGGCACCTCCTGTTGCACTTAAGA
Source organism: Chiloscyllium plagiosum (assembly GCF_004010195.1). NCBI lineage: Eukaryota > Metazoa > Chordata > Chondrichthyes > Orectolobiformes > Hemiscylliidae > Chiloscyllium > Chiloscyllium plagiosum. Next base: position 48,629,335 of record NC_057724.1, read on the forward strand.
AGCATGGACAAGTGAATCTAGATTTTGTCTTTAAACATTAATAGTCCCTATCAGCAATGTAACAATATCATTAGAGGATTAAAGAGTGCTCACTATCAATGTCACATTAAGTGCCCAGAAGGGAGGAACTTTAATGGCTAACTATCTGCTTAAATGGCCCTTTGTGTATCATTTAAGTTCCTGCAGCTGAGAAGGCTTCTTTCAGAGGTTCTATCTTCTCCAGACTGGGTTAATACCTGTCAACAATATGCAGCTTTCATTTCACGTTTCCTACTGCTCTTTTGTGCATTGTCTGTAAAAGTCATTTGACAGTGATTGTGATCAATATTCCTTCACACACACATCCATCACTCAAAGCAACAATGCTGTAATATGGAGTGTAACTTTCAGGACACAAAGGACAGCTGTAATTTATTCTGTCCTCTCACCTCTTGTCTATAGAAGCCATTTGTCTACATTTGTGATCAATACCACAGTTTAAATTTTCTAGGATTTTCAAACTTTACTTAAGAAGTACGGCTACTCAATTTAAAAGGTCAACAAGTCTGTTGCCTGACAAACTGTTCCACTCTATTTGCAAGCAATCAGAATGATCTGCTTTATGGTACTGATACTGCAATGTGGGGTTGGTAGACAGATGAGAAAATAAATCCACATTTACACCAAAAGCTATCGCTTTCTTAGAGAGATTTATTGGCAATCACCTCAGCAGATGAAAAAAAAAGCCATGATCATCCCAGAAATGGATTGCCAGTACAGCAATCATTCCAAACTTACCTTGGGATGATTTCCTCACTGTGTTAAGTTCTGAGCTTATACTTTATGGATCAGTTTATCATTTTATTAATCACATATGAGGAAATCCTCCTAATGATCCTACCCAACAATGGTGGGAAATTTGCCCTATTTACTGTAAATTTGTCTCATCATTTTAACAATTGCAAATCTGAGCCTGTGACTTGTTAAGAGATCCTACAATAAACACAACAGCTAATAAAGCCCCAGTAGAGCATCACATGGAACTTACAGATCTTCATTTAAGCTGCATTCCCTCAGGGACTTTCTTAGACAATATACGGAAACACTGAATAACAGTGCTTGTCCAATGCAAGTTGATCAGAAGCAAACTCTGTTTATAATGGACAAAGTCACAGTTATGCAACCATCAGATATCAGTCTATAGTTTCCATGCTGGCTCAATAAATAATATTGGAAAAGCGCAGCAGGTCAGGCAGCATCCAAGGAGCAGGAGAATTGACGTTTTGGGCATGAGCCCTTCTTCGGGCTCATGCCCGAAACATCGATTCTCCTGCTCCTTGGATGCTGCCTCACCTGCTGCGCTTTTCCAGCAACACATTTTCAGCTCTGATCTCCAGCATCTGCAGTCCTCACTTTCTCCTCAATAAATAATATCCCTAACTTATTGAACAATAATCCATTCAGATAGATCTGTGTAATATCAAATCTGTCTTTAATTAGCTGATTCCAATTGTGGCAAAAGTCAGGACTGCAGATGCTGGAGATTAGAGTCGAGAGTGTGGTGCTGGAAAAGCACAGGAGGTCAGACAGCATCAGGAATGAGGCTTTTGCCCGAAATGTTGATTTTCCTGCTTCTTGGATGCTGCCTTACCTGCTGTGATTTTCTTGCACCACACTCTCAACTCTGATTTCAGTAGTGGTCAGCAGGAATGGTGTGAATTAGCGTTGTGACTGAATTATAGCTCCTCTGGAAGTGAATGCCTATTGGCATAGATTCAGTAGGGTTTGCTTGGCTGTAGTACTGTTATCATTGAATTAGCTTTCAATAATTATAGTCCAGTCTCTGTCACATGAATCACCATTTTGGCAAGGTATTGAAAAGTGACCACTTCCTGAAGATTTACACTTCAGTTAGATCGCATGCCTTCAAAATTGAGGAAAATATGTTGTTAAGTATTTTCATTATTAGTGATAGTTTGGAGGTGGGGAGAGGATTTTTTTTTTCTTTCATTGCACTGATAACACTATGCCACCGTGTGGGCGGCACGGTGGCACAGTGATTAGCACTGCTGCCTCCCAGCACCAGAGACCCGGGTTCAATTCCCACCTCAGGCGACTGACTGTGTGGAGTTTGCACATTCTCCCCGTGTCTGCGTGGGTTTCCTCCGGGTGCTCCGGTTTCCTCCCACAGTCCAAAATTGTGCTAAATTGCCCGTAGTGTTAGGTGAAGGGGTAAATGTAGGGGAATGGGTTTGGTTGGGTTGCGCTTCGGCGGGTAGGTGTGGACTTGTTGGGCCGAAGGGTCTGTTTCCACACCGTAAGTAATCTAATCTAAAAAAAACCTAAATATAGACTAGTAATTGGGCCAAAGCTTGTTGGTGTTAACACTTAAGACTGATCATCTGCCTATCCTGATTCTTGGATGAAGCCTGAGCTCCTATCAGTTAGAAGTTAGAGCCTCATTTGTGCACAAGTCAACTGATGTAAAAGATGAAGTTTTGATTTAGTGCTCTCTCCATTACCCCAGTACCCTCTCTCTTCAGTTATAACAAGGAACCCATGCTGTTAATTTGTTCTACAATCCACCAGTACTGTTCAAAGGTCAGACAGGAAAATCTTACCATGTATTTCTTCATAATTTGAAATAATTAAGATGAAATTCTTCATTCTGGTAATGGTTACTCAACTCAAATAAATAAGCAATATTGCTCAGCACTCATGAGAAATATTTTATTAAATTCATGAGTCGGGAAATTTCAGGATCCTTGAGTTCTACAAAATCTAAAGGGTTCGGTCTATTGTTTAAAGTCATACATAGAAGTATAGAGGAACATGGATTATCCAGCATTCGATTGTCCAAATATCAAATTATCCAACGAGACTGCAAGGTCCCGATGCTTGGCTAAACTCTGTTATCCAGCATTCGATTATCCAGAATTTGATTAACCAAATGAAATACTCCCCCAGACAATCGAGGTTTGGATAATCGAGGTTCCTCTGTATACCAACTTGGTAAATAGTCATTGAAGTCATTTCATGAAACCAGTGTTATGCATAAGCAAAATATGCTGCAGAACGCATTTTATGATTCTTTACTATAAAATAATACAATAAATAAATATAATAGAACTGTCATTTCTAATGCCGAGTGCTTGGATAATTACAATAAGTCTTGTCACTGTTTTCAACCATTAATGTGAATACTCATTCAAGAAGACTGCTTGGTTAGGCATCTTTTCATTGCTGCAATATTTTATTTGTTTGTTTAGCTAAAAATGATTAGATAAAGTGAAAATTTTCTTCACCACAGGAATGTTCCCATTAGAATGCTATTACTTTTTTTAAAAAAAATGAGTGTTCATGTTTATGGATGTTTTGAAATGAAATGCTTCATATTCATAAGCTATTCCGTTAACAGTGTAGAATTGAAGTTTCCCAAATCATCAACACACAGGCAGTGAGCCTACTTACAATCATTCATAATTTTGAACAACCTGATTAATTTATAGCAATCTTTCCCTTCCACTGAGATAGCACCTGTTGCAAACTACCTGCACTAAAATTAGTTAGCAATTGATAGATACCCTAATTATATGGGGCAGATCTAGATCACTCAGCATATAAAACAAACTCAAGAGATGATGAGGTGCTTCGTGTGGGATGATAGCTTCATCAGTGAAACTTCATTTTATTGATCCTAACAGCCTCAACTTTACAACATAGGCTTTCCTCCTATTATTTGTGACAGTGATTGCACCTCTCACAGACTAACTAAGAATTTTTACGCCAAGGCTGGAATGATTTTATCTGGATTTTAACCCAGTGTCTTCAGACATTGGATTGTATTCCCAAGATAAGTTATAGTAGAGATGTGTTAGAATTGCCAATGATTTTCAGAGTTAATATTTGGATTTAGATGCAAGTTAATATTACTGTAACCATGCCTATTTCAGTAGACAGATTATTTTTCTGTAATATTACTTTTCTAACTGCAAAACATAGCCAGCTAATTCTATATTCACTATTACCTCATGCAGTTATTTATGTGATTAGTCTCTGTTAGTTCACTGTTTATTGCTTTTCCCTACATTAATCTCTGTTGTCCTTGTCTCTTTCACCTGCATTGTGTTATCCATCTTAAAGAATATAATTGCAAAAATCTAATTGTGCTATATCGGAAATTCAAGAGACTTCATTTAGCAATTGAGAGAGTAGGTTCTATGGAAAAAAAGCTTTATCTACATTGTTACCGAGCCACTCAAAAACCCTTCCAAGAGAATTTCAGACTTCTATAATAATTGATTCTTCACTGAAATCAGTTTGAAAAGTACTATGTGAAATTTGTTTCTTGATTTTAAATAAACTGGAGTCATTATGTCTTATTTAATGGAATTTCTGCAATTTTGAAAGGTGCAATTTCTGAGAATGCAATGTAATTAGTAGGAAGAAACCAGGTGTAAGCTGTTTTTTGTAAAGAGCTTTGTTGTAAGATTTAGCCTTTTACAGTTCTTCTACTCCATTACAAGATTTTTTAAAAATGCACCTATCTGGAATCTTGTGCGGAGTAGTTGATGAAGAGTTCTGTGAATGAACTCTTTTCCCCCTCATCCTTCAAGTCCAATTAAATTTTTAGTGAAAATTGCTGGAGAAATGATCTGGTAAGAGTGCATGTGTATCAGAAGGTGTATGCCAAAATAAATAGTCTATTTCCTTAACCATTGAAAGATAAATATGAAGAAAGAAGCAGAACAAACAATAGACAGGATACAATAATAAATGTTCCCAATATTCAATTGGTCAGATAGCATTGTGGTTACAAAGGACATTTATATTTCAGGCTGATAACCTTTCACTTCCAATGCTGCCTAAACTATGAGTATTTAAGCAAGTCCTATTTCTCTTGCAGATTTCCAGCATCTGAAGGAGGGTCACTGGACCCAAAACATTTACTCTGATTTCTCTCCACATATGCTACCAGAGCTGCTGAGATTTCCCAGCAATTTCTGTTTTGTTTCTGATTTCCAGCATCTGGTGCTCTTTCAGATTTTTTGAGAAGCATCTGTTAGTCATGGCTTTCAGACAGAGAAGAAAATATCGTGATTCAATTTAGAGGCAGAAAGACCAATTAAGGAACAGATTAAAGTAATATATTCTGAGAGGAATAAAAGAAGAAACAGAAAGGAAAAGTAAGAACAACAATTATTCGATGTGACAAACCTCAAGAACAATTTACTTCCTCCAGGAATGAGTTTCCAGTTCACTTCATTCCCTTTCTTATCTCCAAAATTGTGTATCATGTAACTACCATAAATTATCTCATTAACAGAATTCTGATGGCATGAATAGCAGCCTAATTTTCCACAATGAATTTAATTGTGTTTATGATGCAAATACAACAACCTCTTGAGACTCATAGGGAAGCTAATGACAAGTTCCAATCTTTTATGAAGCACATAGTGTAGTTCTACAAATGGTCCACCAATTTTAAACACAAATGTCTCTCACGACATATTGCTGTTTTTAAAAAAATCATCATGCACCAAGAACTTGCTATTATTTCCCAAATTTATTTATTAAATTTATTGGAAATTTAGATTTGAAAAGAATTACAAAAATTACAGTTATTCCATCAAACAAGATATTTTGAATATGGACACAAATTTAAACAGTTTTGAATCACACATTTCGTGATTTTTTTTTGCTTGTTATGTTTTCTGTTAAAGTAAACCCTTTGCTTCATTTAGAACTACATCAACATGATTTACGAACTGGATCATTTATTATTTAATAAGAGCGATGTTAATTCACAACTCAAATACTTTGAAGGTCAGGTTATTTTTTCAATTTTTTTTGTTTTTATGATCAAAGTTCCAACAGTTCTCTACCCTTCACCTAAAAGGTGTTGTGAAATAAATTCCTCAGTGAGGCTACTGAGGCAGAGATTATAAATGGATCAAGAGACAATTGGACACATCTTCTGGGAAAAGAAGGGATTACAGAATATGATGAGAAAGTGGTAAGATTGATCTATGAAATCAATGAATGGAAAATAGTGCACAATATGTCTGTTACTTTCCAGATTGCCTCACTTGCCAGAAGACGTTTTTCTGGGTTTTCACATTCAGTTTTATTTCTCCCAATCTTCCACTTCCCCTCACCCTGCAACTTCAATCTCACCAGATGAATATTTCAAATTTATTTTCAAACCTCTCAAAGACATTGGGATAACTCTTACTTTTTTTGCCTAAGTACATGTTATGACAAATGTTTTTTGGAAGGTTTTTCATTGTGAGGCCTAATGAGATTTCTCACTGTAATTTACCAAAATTAAATAATAAACTAACTATCCTACGTCTGTGACATCCTTCATCTTTCATTCCATCCCCATTATACCTGTTCCTGAATGAACCTACCACTCAGTGGATATCCATTGAAAGACCAGTATTTTGTTACTCTCGCCAGGGTGTCGTGCCCTGATGAGCATTGGCATTCTGAAGCTGCTCTGCTTGGAGACGGGCACAATGTGAAGGCATCAGAGAAGGGGATGATTGCATAGAGATCTTCTGGCATTATGCTAGAAGTCTTGGTGATTGGGGTGGTACAAAAGAAGAATGTCCCCTTTATGGAGGGTAGGCAGAAAAGACTAACACTACCAGACCCTGCCAAGACTAGAGAAGCTGGGGGATTTCTTCTTAAATCTGCGACGTTTATGGGAAAACTTGATAAACATATTCAAAATCATGAACAGTTTTGACACTGTAAATAAATACTATGACTTCAACCTCTGAAGAGATTGAGTCAAATCTCTTCAATGCTACAATAATATTATGGCACAAACCATGAAGCAATTCCAGAAAATAATAATGGCACAAGAGAGATAGAAAAGTGGAACAGAATCTTGAATTGCTCCCTCAAGTGGGACAAGTTGAGCAAGGAAATTTAAATCAGATTCAAAATTCAGGTCAAAATTTAGAATCCCAACAGTGGGATGAACTTTTGTATTGAAGTGTTTTCAAATATCAAGATGGGTCAAAATCTCCAAGGTGAGGCACTAGGAAATCTTTTTGTGTGTATTTGTAGCTCATGAATGCTCATTACAAAGCCATCTGGCCAGATTACATTCCTGTTCCCAAACAACTTCTGCATGAGTGACCAATGTGAGCATTCAGATGCCCAGCTCATTATAAAAGACATGCACCTGATTAGACCTGCAATTTCTTTCTGGAATTTGGACTGACTACCTACTAATTTGTTCTTCAAGTGAACCATTTTTACATGACAGGATTCTGAGTAATCCAAGATGGAGGAAGAGAAAAATTTCTGGCTGGAACAACTGCTCCTTTTGAGGTGTTGGAGGTGATTTCCTCAAATTCCAGGAGCAGCAATTACTGTTTTATATGCTGTTGCATTGGTTTGGAACTTTGGAAAAAAAAAGTCAAAACAACAGCAATTTTCAAAGGGAGAAGAACATACAAAAGAAGCACATGGTGAGGTCAGTGCAGGAGAGAAACAGAGAAATAAGCTGACACCACAGTGTACCTGCACAGTTACTGCCTTTTCTGTTTGAATTCATGTATCGCTGGACATCGGAGTGCATCTGGGAAAATTAACAAATAGTGAAATTCACAACTGATCTTGAAGGAACTGTTTGGGCAAAGTTCACATCACAGAATCAGATACATTCATTGTTTTAAGTGGCCTATAAAAAATCTGCAGTAGTGAGTAGAGTGGGTTCTTTCTTGATTATATGTTTTTTGAGCTATGTCACTTGATTAAACTTAAAATATAAGCCATACCTATTAATCTAACCTGGGGCAGTGTTTTGTGGAAGAATAAAACGGTGTTATTTTCTGGGTCTGTAGATTGTGAAGGAGCAAAAATAGCCTTTAGTAGAGTGATATGTGCTTCTTGTCAGATTTGGGAGTTTAAAGAGAGTTTAAGGGTTACTGCGGATTATAATGCAACAAGTGGGTGGCATGGTGGCACAGTGGTTAGCACTGTTGCCTCACAGTGCCAGAGACCCGGATTCAATTCCCACCTCAAGCGACTGACTGTCTGGAGTTTGCACATTCTCCCCGTGTCTGTGTGGGTTTCCTCCGGGTGCTCTGGTTTCCTCCCACAGTCCTGTGAATTAGGTGAATTGGCCATGCTAAATTGTCTGTAGTGTTAGGTGCAGGGGTAAATGTAGGGAATGGGTCTGGGTGGGTTGCGCTTCGGCGGGTCGGTGTGGACTTGTTGGCCGGAAGGGCCTGTTTCCACACTTTAAGTAATCTAATCTAAATGCTGTTGGTTGTGAATCTTATCAGATTGAATAGATCAGTTGGAGAGACCGTTAGAAGCTATGAGGAATTTGCAACAGCAACAGTTTGTGATGGATGGCAATTATCGAAAGGGGGGAATCTCAGATACAGTCCTATAGATGGGTGAACTCCAGGAAAGGTAAGAGAGGTAGGCAGCTAGTACAGGTGCCTTCTGTGGCTATACCCATTTCAAACAAGTATGCTGTTTTGGAAAATGTAGGGGGTGATGGATTCTCAGGGAAATATAGCATGAACAGCCAGGTTTCTGGTATTAAGACTGGCTCTAATGCAACGAGGGGTATGTCGGGTTCCAAGAGATCATTTGTGTTAAGGGATTCTCTAGTCTGAGGTACAGACAGATGTTTCTGTGGCCAGCAGCGAAAAAGCAGAATGGTGTGTTGCTTCCCTGGTGCCAGGATCAAGGATGTCTCAGAGACGGTGCAGAATGTTCTCACGTGGGAGAGGGGCCAGCAAGAGGCCATTGTCCACATTGGAACCAACAACATAGGAAGGGAAAAGGTTGAGATTCTGAAGGGTGATTACAGAGAGTTAGGCAGGAATTTAAAATGGAGGTCCTTGGGAGTAGTAATATCTGGAATACTCCCGGTGCTAGGAACTAGTGAGGGCAGGAGTAGGAGGATAGAGCAGGTGAATCCATGTCTGAGGAGTGGTGTATGGGAAAAGGATCCACAGTTTTGGATCATTGGAATCTCTTTTGGGGTAGAAGTGACCTGTACAAGAAGGACGGATTGCACCTAAATTGGAAGGAGACTAATATACTGGCAGGGAAATTTGCTAGAGCTGATCGGGAGGAGTTAAATTAGTAAGGTAGGTGGGGGGGACTCAGGGAGACAGTGAGAAAAGAGATCAATCTGAGACGGGTATAGTTGAAAACAGAAGTGAGTCAAACAGTCAGGGCAGGCAGGGACAAGGTAGGACTAATAAATTAAACTGCATTTATTTCAATGCAAGGGGCCTAACGGGGAAGGCAGATGAACTCAGGGCATAGTTAGGAACATGGGACTGGGATATCATAGCAATTACAGAAGTATGGCTCAGAAATGGGCAGGACTGGCAGCTTAATGTTCCAGGATACAAATGCTACAGGAAGGATAGAAGGGGAGGCAAGAGAGGAGGGGGAGTGGCGTTTTTGATAAGGGATAGCATTGTAGCTGTGCTGAGGGAGGATATTCCTGGAAATACAACTAGGGAAGTTATTTGGGTGGAACTGAGAAATAAGAAAGGGATGATCACCTTATTGGGATTGTATTATAGACCCCCTAATAGTCAGAGGGAAATTGAGAAACAAACTTGTAAGGAGGTCTTATCTATCTGTAAGAATAATAGGGTGGTTTTGACAGGGATTTTAACTTTCCAAACACAGACTGGGACTGCCATAGTGTTAAGGGTGTAGATGGAGAGGAATTTATTAAGTGTGTACAAGAAACTTTTCTGATTCAGTATGTGAATGTACCTACTAGAGAAGGTGCAAAACCTGACCTACTCTTGGGAAATAAGGCAGGGCAGGTGACTGAGGTGTCGGTGATGGAGCACTTGGGGGCCAGCGACCATAATTCCAAAAGATTTAAAACAGTGATGGAAAAGGATAGACCAGATCTAAAAGTTGATGTTCGAAATTGGAGAAAGGCCTATTTTCACTGTATTAGGCAAGAACATTCAAAAGCTGATTGAGGGCAGATATTCGCAGGTAAAGGGACGGCTGGAAAATGGGAAGCCTTTAGGAATGAGATAACGAGAATCCAGAGAAAGTATATTCCTGTTAGGGTGAAAGGAAAGGTTGGTAGATATAGAGAATGCTGGATGACTAAAGAAATTGAGGGTTTGGTTAAGAAAAAGAAGGAAGCATATTTCAGGTACAGACAGGATAGATTGAGTGAATCCTTAGAAGAGTATAAAGGCAGTAGGAGTATACTTAAGAGGAAAATCAGGAGGGTAAAAGGGGGACATGGCAAATAGAATTAAGGAGAATCTAAAGAGTTTTTACAAATACATTAAGGCAAAAAAGTATCTCAGTAGAGTATAGTGTCCCTCAAAGATCAGCAAAGCGGCCTTTATGTGGAGCCGCAGAAAATGGTGGAGATACTAAACGAGTATTTTGCATCAGTATTTACTGTGGAAGAGGATATGGAAGATATAGAATGTAGGGAAATAGATGGTGACACCTTGCAAAATGTCCATATTACAGAGAAGGAAGTGCTGGATGTCTTGAAATGGGTAAAGGTGGATAAATCCCCAGGACCTGATCAGGTGTACCCTAGAACTCTGTGAGAAGCTAGAGAAGTGATTGCTGGGCCTCTTGTTGAGTTATCTGTATCATCAATAGTCACAGGTGAGGTGCTGGAAGACTGGAGGTTGGCTAACGTGGTGCCACTATTTAAGAAGGGTGGTAAGGACAAGGCAGGGAACTATAGACCAGTGAGCCTGATGTCGGTGGTGGGCAAGTTGTTGGAGGGAATCCTGAGGGACAGGATGTACATGTATTTGGAAAGGCAAGGACTGATTAGGGATAGTCAACATGGCTTTGTGCGTTGGAAATCATGTCTCACAAATTTGATTGAGTTTTTTGAAGAAGTAAAAAACATGATTGATGAGGGCAGAGTGGTAGATGTGATCTATATGGACTTCAGTAAGGCGTTCAACAAGGTTCCCCATGGGAGACTGATTAGCAAGGTTAGATCTCACAGAATACAGGGTGAACTAGCTATTTGAATACAGAACTGGCTCAAAGGTAGAAGACAGAGGGTGGTGGTGGAGGGTTGTTTTTCAGACTGGAGGCCTGTGACCAGTGGAGTGTCACAAGGATTGGTGCTGGATCTTCTTTTTGTCATTTACAGAAATGATTTTGATGCGAGCATAAGAGGTACAGTTAGTAAGTTTGCAAATGGCACCAAAATTGGAGGTGTAATGGACAGCGAAGATGATTACCTCAGATTACAACAGGATCTGGACCAGATGGGCCAATGGGCTGAGAAGTGGCAGATGGAGTTTAATTCAGATAAATGCGAGGTGCTGCATTTTGGGAAAACAAATCTTAGCAGGACTTATACACTTAATGGTAAGGTCCTAGGGAGTGTTGCTGAACAAAGAGACCTTGGAGTGCAGGTTCATAGCTCCTTGAAAGGTAGATAAGATAGTGAAGAATGCATTTGGTATGCTTTCTTTTATTGTTCAGAGTATTGAGTACAGGAGTTGGGAAGTCATGTTGCGGCTGTACAGGACATTAGTTAGGCCACTGTTGGAATATTGCATGCAATTCTGGTCTCCTACCTCTTGGAAAAATGTTATGAAACTTGAAAGAGTTCAGAAAAGATTTACAAGGATGTTGCCAGGGTTGGAGGATTTGAGATACAGGGAGAGGCTGAACAGGCTGGGGCTGTTTTCCCTGGTGTGTCAGAGGTTGAGGGGTGACCTTATAGAGGTTTACAAAATCATGATGGGCATGGATAGGATAAATAGACAAAGTATTTTCCCTGGGGTCGGGGAGTCCAGAACTAGAGGGCATAGGTTTAGGGTGAGAGGGGAAAGATATTAAAGAGATCTAAGGGGCAATTTTTTTCACACAGAGAGTGGTACGTGTATGGAATGAGCTGCCAGAGGTGGAGGCTGGTACAATTGCAATATTTCAAAGGCATTTGGATGGGTATATGAATAAGAAGGGTTTGGAGGGATATGGGCCGGGTGCTGGCAGGTGAGACTAGACCAGATGCCAACCACACTGTATAAAAAAGCTTGCCCTGCATATCTCCTTAATACTTACCCCCTCTCAACTTAAGACTATGCCCCCTAATATTTACACACTTCTGCCTGGGAAAATGATTGACTATCCACACCTTATCATAATTTTATATATTTCTATGACATCACCCATCAGCCTTCAATACTCTAGTAAAAACAATCCAAGTTTATCCAATCTCTCCTTACTGTTAATATACCTTCATCCTGGCCATATCTTGATCAAGCTCATTCCCCAAAGAATATTTAATATGAACCTTCCCTAGTTGGACCATCTATATTTTGTTTCTTGAAACTCCTGTGAATGCAACTAAAAAATTCTTCTCATTTTTAATTCCCCAGCACTAAACGAGTCCCAGTCAATATTGAGGAAGTTAAAATCACTCACTGGTGTTGTTGTTACATCTTTCCACGATCTATTTACATCTGTTCATTTTTACCCTGGTAGCTATTGGGAGGGGCGAGGGTGGAATTCCTGATGAAGGGCTTATGCCCGAAACATCGATTCTTCTGCTCCTCGGATACTACCTAACGTGCTATGCTTTCCCAGCTCCACACTCTCAACTCTGATCTCCAGCACCTGCAGTCCTCACTTTCTCCCAGCTATGATAACCCTATCATAATGATTGCATCTTTCTTATTTTTAACTCCACCATGTTCTCTTGCTAGATGAGCCCTCCAAAAGTCCTCACTTCGTGTCGCTGTGACGTTCTCATAAATCCGAAATGCAACTTCATCCACCCTTTTATATTCCTCTCTATCACACCTGAAACATCTCAACCCTGGAACATTGAGCTGCCAGGCCTGCTCTGAACCAAGTTTCTATAATCGTTACTATGGCATAGTGCTATATACTAATCCAGATTCTAAGATAATCTTCCTTACTTGTAATACTCCCTACATTGAAATAAATACATTTCAGACCACCAGTCATACCATGTTCATTAACCTGGCTCTCCCTGTTCTTCCAATTAAACTGACCTGACTTAACCTTGATCTTCTCCTCCACATACTGACCTACTGTTCTGCTTCCCAACCTATTGCCCCACCAGCTTAAGTCTTCCCAAGTGGCACTGGCAAACATCCCTGCAAGAATATTGATGCCCTTCCAATTTAGGTGCAACCCATCTTTCTTGTATAGGTCCCTCCTGGAAACAGAAGGGAGAATATCCTGCCTGCTTGTCTGTCTGTCCCACAAGATTTGCCAAACTTCTCATGCCTAAGTAGTTTCTGAGTTGAGAGCTGCATGATTACATGAGAAAAACCAATCTCCTCCTAAGCAGAAGTGATGTTCACTACCACAGCCAAGGCCAAAAGTAAGCTTCACACAGAACATGCTGTCAGAGGAGAGAGCATGGAAGTGGAATTAAATGGACAACAGGCAGAGTTAAATCGTCAAATTGCTTTCATCTGTGCTGTTTCGATAATCATCTGACTTCACGTGCATACTGTCTCCAAGAAGACCCTTTGTGAAAAGTCTTCAAAGTTTCTATTTCTAACTGTTCTGAAGACTCCATGGCAGATTATAGTTTTCTGCAGTCAAAATGCACTTTCTTTTATGATGTTAATTGTCTGAAAAAAAATATTGGAGATGCATTTTATTCAAGCCCCATGTCAGGCCAAACAGGTTGCCTATCATTGTTAGTTAAATGTGGTAATCAGTTTGGTGCTTAATGGTGCTCATCTTGAAGGTGCAAATTCTATGTAGAGCACTAATTTACTGAATGAAAATGGTCATATGCTAAACCCTGGGAGAAAGTGAGGACTGCAGATGCTGGAGATCAGAGCTGAAAAATGTATTGCTGGAAAAGCGCAGCAGGTCAGGCAGCATCAAAGGAGCAGGAGAATCGACGTTTTGGGCATAAGCCCTTCTTCAGGAATATGCTAAACCCTTCCAACAAGAATCATTGTGTCTGAAAGTGACCATTTCTCTTTAATTACCATATAACCCATGATCACTTTCCTTGGGTGGGGAATATGGTCAAACTAAGGACAATAGGTTTAGTTCATTTAAGACTTAGCTGAATCTTTACTGAATGACCCATTTCTAATCAAGATCAATGCAATAACTTCTAAGCCTGCAAACCATCACAGACAGGAGATCTGAATTAATGCAGAAGGGCTTTATTGAAGAAACAAGTAGCACATCTAAGCAATCAGCATTACTAAATGCAGCACTCCGCTAGGGTTCAGGACTACTGCACATTTTCAAGGACATCGCTGAGACAGACAAATTGTTTCTTCCCCTGGAGTTTAGTTTTCATTTCAGGAATAGGTTAAAGCAATGGGTAAGTGCTATTTGTGGTGAATATGAGATATTCCTGCATTTTTCTATAAAGTTATTTAAATAGGTCTTCTATTTGCTGTTTATTTTTACTGTTCATAGAATGTGTTTGTAGAAATAGTGAGGATATTTTGTTTAGGTTCGGCTCCTTGTTTGCCAAGCTTTAGAAAATATCTGAAGATTGGAAGTGAAGCCACTATTCATTAGATACTAAAATAATTTGATTCCAGTGACACTGACCACAATGAAGAGGTCAAGACAATGGAATACTTTGTAACAAGAAGTTCATTTGATGACACTCCAAGGACTGAATGAAGGAGATCTGGCTTAAAAAGCCACTGGAAAAGTATTATGGTGAATTGGAGATAAGAAATTCTGTTCAAAGTGGGAAGAGGTTTGGATTTTAATCTCAAGACTGCAAGTCTACAGAGAGTAATGTAATATGTAAATGCATTATGGGGCTTTTGTTTGTGGTACTTTCCAGCAGGTGGAAAGTATTTTTCTGTGGTCTACAAAATGCCTGTTAAGTAGAACTTTAGCTTCTGTTCTTTTTTAATGTTGTTGCAAAAAATGCTGGAAAGCAAATTGAGAGAGGATGTAAAACATCTGATATACATTGATTAAGTAAATTGACAAAAAATTGGTAGATTGAAACTATTGTGGGAAATGTGGGATTGTCACTTTGACAGGAAGAATAGAAAAGCAGAATATTGTTTAAATGGAGATAAATTGCAGAATTTAATGATACAGTGGGATCTAATGCCCTTGTAGATGAATTACAAAAAAAATTAGAATACAGATCTAGCACGTATTTAGGAAGGAAAATCAAATTTTAGCCTTTCTTGTAAGGGGAATGAAGTATACAATTAGTGAAGTCCTGATTCAACTATGCAGGGTGTTTGTGAGAGTTCAAATGGTTTTCCTCTTCTTACACTAGGACAAATACAAGTGGCATTGGAAGCAAATAGGAGAAGATTTGGTTGATTCCTGGGATGAATACGAAAAAAAATTGAGCATGTTGGGCTTCTCCTCATTGGAGTTCAGAAAAACAAAAGATGGTTTAACTGTCCCATATTACACATTCATATGATTCCCCATATTAGACAATCTAGAATTAAGGGACTCAGTCCTGTTCAAGATGGAGATGAAGATAACTTTATTCACTCAGAGTTTCATTTGTCTTTAAAATTCTGTTTAACAGACAGCAGTGTAGGCTGCTACATCCAATGTCGTTGAGCTTGTACTGGAGACATTTTTGAGCTGTAAGGGAATTATTGGACTGAGACAAGGAAGTGAAGCTAAGACAACAATTAGATCAGGCTTGATCTTATTCTATGGTAGAGCAGGCTCATTGGATTCCTCTTGCTCCTATTTCCTTTGAACATAAAAGGTGAAGCCATGTCATGTAATCCTTTGAACCAGTGGCTGGGAAATTAATACCACTCTTTTAGATGTTATGAGCTTGTGATTTTTGAAAAGATTTGTAGCTCAGGTTGAGGTTCAGGTTGTAAGTTAGCTCGCTGAGCTGGAAGGTTTGTTTTCAGAAGTTTCTTAAGGTGGGTGATATTATTTCCAGTTCTTTTTCCTCAGAGGATGGTAGATGGAGTGCAAATTGACGTGTTTATTGATGGAGTGCTGGTTAGAATGTCAGGCCTCTGTGAATTCCTGTGCGTGTCTCTGTTTAGCTTGTCCTATAATGGATGTGTTGTTCCAGTCAAAGTGGTGTCCTTCTTCGTCTGTATATAAGGATACTAGTGATAGTGGGTCATGTCTTTTGGTGTTTATGTATCCGGGTGGCTAATTTTCTGCCTGTTTGTCTGATGTAGTGTTTGTTACAGTCTTTTCATGATATTTTGTAAATGACATTTGCTTTGTTGGTTGTTTGTATGGTATCCTTTAAATTCATTAGCCACTGTTTCAGTGTGTTGGTAGGTTTGTGGGCTACCATGATGCCAAGGGGTCTGAGTAGTCTGGAAGTCATTTCAGAGATGTTTTTAATGTAAAGTAATTTGGCTTGTGTTTCTGGGCATGGTGTGTCTGCTTGTTTGGTATTGTGGTTGAGAAGTCAGCGGACTATGTTTATTGGGTACCTGATTTTCCTGAATACGCTGTATAGTTATTTTTCTTCAGCTGTTCATTGGGTGCGACAGTGTGTTGTGGCTCATTGAAATAATATCCAGATGCAGCCCGGTTGTGGGTGTTGAGATGATTGCTTCTGTAGTTAAGTATTTAGTCTGTGTTGTTTTTCTGTAGATGCTGGTTTGAAATTCTCCATTATCTGTTCATTCTACTGTGACATCTAGGAATGGGGGTCTGTCGTTATTCTCCTCCTCTTTTGTTAATTTTATGCCAGTAAGGATATTGTTGATTGGTGTTGTCGGTTTCCTTTAATTTGTTCCATATTGTAACCTCGAAGGTGTCATCCACATAGCGGACCCAACGTTTGGATTGGCTGGTTCAAGTCTCTGCATTACTGCTTCAGCTAGGAACACTGATATTGGTGATCCCATGGGTGTTCCACTGATTTGTTTGTAGGTCTTTTTATTGAATGTAAAGTGGGTGGTAAGACATAGGTCCACTAGTTTGAGGATGTTGTCCTTGCTGATGGAGTTTGTGCTGTTGGTGTTTGTGTCCTCTAGTAGTGAGGTCAATTTTTCTTTGGCCAGGCTGATATTAATTCATGTGAATAGGGCTGTTACATCAAAGGAGACCATTATTTCATCCTCTTCTATCTCGGTGTCTTTGGTGTTCAGGGATTCTTGGGTGGAGTGAATGGAGTGGCATGACTTTTTTATGAGGTATTTCAGTTTTCGGTGCAGTTCCTTGGTTAGTCTGTATGTCGATGTTCCAGGTAGTGAGACTATGGGTCTGAGGAGGGCCCCTGGTTTGTGTACTTTAGGTGGCCCATAGGAGCAGAGTGTATTGGATCCATTCGGTTTCATTTTTTGGAAGTCTGTCTTGTTTAATTGTCCTGATTTCTGAAGCCTTTTCATTGTGGCTGTGATACAGTTTTCTGGTTATGGGGTCGGGTTTATGTTGGTAAGTGTTGGTGTCTGCAAGCAGTGAGTCACTTTTTCAATGTACTGTGTTCTGTTTGGAATGAGGGTCATGCACCCTTTGTTTGCAGGTGGGAATACAATGTTTTTGTCTTTTTTGAGTCTTTCTGGGGGTTTTCTTTCCTGTTTGTTGAGTGTGTTCCCTTCCTTTTTATGCTTAGTGTTGGTGCAACTGTCTGTCTGGTAGTCTGCTGGGTTTCTTTTGTAAGTCCATTGTCCTTCAGTATTGATTCTAATGCTGCCAGGAAGTCCTTTTGGGTTGTAGTTGGGTTACATCTCTTGGATTGTAGTTTAGCCCTCTTACTAAGACTGCTTTTTCTGTATCTGTTAATGATCGCTCTGATAGGTTTTTATCCAAGCTTCTATGTTGTCTATCTTGTTCTTTTTTGTGAGTTTGTCCAGTTTTTCCTGTGGGGTTAGTTTTTTTTTCATTTTCTGTTTTGCTGCTTATGGCTCATTCTAGTGTGTCTGTCCATTCATGGCCTGTCCTGGTAGTATATAAAATTTTTTGGTGCAAAACTTCCCTGTTGTGTTTATGGAGTCAGTTCTGGGCATCGTTACTCATTTCTCGCAACATTCTGCAGCCGTTCTGTTCTGTTATTCTTTTGGCTGGTGGGGTGTTGAGTGGAAGTTTGTATTTGAGACATTTTGGTAGTAACCAATTCCTGAGATATCCTTGCAGGAAGTTCATGGGTGGCACTCCATCGGATAGCGTTGGTTTCCCATCTTTGGGCTAGTTTTAGCATATTGTGCCCATTGGTGTTTGCGATCTTTGAGAAGATTTGTAGCTCAGGTTGAGGTTCAGGTTGTAAGTTTGCTCGCTGAGCTGGTATGTTTGTTTTCAGACGTTCCATCACCATACTAAGTAACATAATCAGTGAGCATCCAGTGAAGTGCTGTTGTTATGTCCTGCTTTCTATTTATGTGTCTTGGTTCCTTAAGGTGGGTGATGCCATTTCCGGTTCTTTTTCTTAGACGATGGTAGATGTGGTCCAAATCGATATATTTATTGATGGAGTTCCGGTTTGAATGCCAGGCCTCTAGAAATTCTGTGCATGTCTCTGTTTAGCTTTTCCTATGATGGATGTGTTGTCCCAGTCAAAGTGGTGTCCTTCCTCATCTCTGTGTAAGGATACATGTTACGAGCTTGAATAGCAATTTGAACATCAGTTGGACATGTTGCTGATAACCCAAGCACAGTCCATATGAATTTTTCGAAAACTTTATCTACAAAATCTTTTTATTCCTACCAATTAATGTTTAAAAAAGATTAAATATGTTCTACATAGTATTGATAAAAATATTTCCTTCCATGTTTCCATGATGGCAAAGCTTTGTTAAAATCATGCATTGATGGGAGACTGAGGACATAACAGTATCCATCAATATTTGTTGTGGATAAGCATTACTGACATCAATGAGTCACGTGTATATATATCAGTTTGTGCTATTAAGCAACATTATCTTTGACATTCAATGGCATTATCATATGTGATCTCTCCACTGTCAACATTCTGACGGCTTACCATTAACCAGGACCTTAACTTGAGAAATGACAACAATACTGTATTTACTAAAACAAGTGAGAGACTGGAAATGCATCCCCTGTCTTCCAGAGCCTGTCAACCATATTTTTTGTCAAGGTTAGAGTGGTGCTGGAAAAGCACAGCAGGTCAGGCAGCAGCAGGGCAGCAGAAAAATCGACATTTCGGGCAAAAGCCCTTCATCAGGAAGCTCGGATGCTGCCTGACCTGGTGTGCTTTTCCAGCACCACTCTGCTCCCCTGCATCTGCAGTACCCACCTCCTAACCATTTAGTTTGAGCCACTTAGCTATTCGAGCCTCTTCTGACATTCTTTACAGTCATGGCTAAAGTGATTGTGACTTCACAACTGCAATTGTGCTGTCACATGGCAATCTTTCAATTTCTTGCTGAACAAGAATCCATCTTCTTCAGCTTCAAAAATGTTCAAGAACTCTCCCTTCTCCATCCTTTCAGGTAGAGAGTTGCAACAGCACATGTATTATTGGGAGAAAGAAAAGAAGTCCTATCTTAAATAGGTGAACAGTATTCCAGATGTTTTTTTTTCACCAGTGCCCTTTAAGTTGATGCATAACCTTATTAATTTGTATTAAATTTGTTGTGTGGTGAATGAATACATTATGTTAGCTTTCCTAATTGGTTGCTGCATATTGGACACTGTTTGGAGTTCAGCTGGGGTACAGTATTCAAAGCCTAATCAGAAACAGAGACTACTATCGATTCTGGGAGTTGTACCTCTGAATTGGAAATTTGCTCATGTCACTCCACTCTTTAAGAAAGGTGACAGAGGGAATCAAGGGGATTACACACAGATAAGCCTGACATCCATGGTGAGAAAATTGTTGGACACTATAATCAAGTTTAGTTAACACCTCAAACTTTCACTTAATCAGGGACAGTCAGTGTGGATTCATGAAAGGTAGGTCTGACAACCTCAGTTTTTTAAAAACATGTCAAGGCAGTGAACAGCGGTAAGTCAATGGACAGTGTTTATGTGGACTTCAGAAGGCTTTTGATAAAGTTCTACATGAGTCTATTAGCTAAGGTGAAAGTGAGGACAAATTACTGACATGAATAAGAAATTGTTTGACTGGCAGGAAATAGAGCTGGAATAGTGGGTAAGTACTAAGATTAGCAGGACATGATCAGTGGTGTCCTGCAGGGATCAGCTTTCAGCCTCAACTATTTACAATATTCATTAACAACTTGAATCACGGCCTAAAAAGTCAAGTATATACATTGATGATACTAAATTGGGCAGCATTATGGATGCTGTTAATAGCAGCACAAAATTACACTTGATATACTAGATGAACAAGCAAAGCTGTAGCACATACATTTTTGTCTAAGCAAGTGTGCAGTTATCCATTTCAGACAAAAAAAAGATAGATCAGTGTATATTTAAGAAGATACAATGTTAAGTAAAATGGATATCTAACAAGATTTGGGGGGGGGCAGGTAACTTCTGAAATTAATTTAATTTATACAAGGGTGGAGCGTTATGAAGATGCTTCATTATATTTTTTGAGGATTTAAATTTTCAGGATTGTGGACAATGTTTCAGTTATAATGCTGAAAAGACACCTAGACTTTTTTTTGATGGGGTTAAAAGGATATCATTAAAAAAAAACTCCTCAGAAGTCATGTCTGAAGCCAATTGTTTGAACTTTTGCTGTAAATCACATGCCTGGGTTTGTGGCTTTGTTTGGACATTGTTTTGAACTTTAGTCTGCTGGGATAGAGAGAAATGACCCAGCACATTGTTGTGAGGAAAATCACCAGCCTCAGAGTCAGGGTTCAAAGACAGACTTTATTGTACAAGGAAATACCGGAGCACTAGGGAGAGAAAGACACCAACAGCACAGTGGCCAGCTGCGAGTCTTCTCTCAACCCAGAGCACATGCCAAGATACTTTCATACATTTTGTCATACAATAGGTCAGCAATGAGGTTACTGTCTTTGTAATATAGTTTGTTTAATGTAAACATTGCAGAATCGTTGATAGTTTTGGTGCAGTCATCATCAGTTCCAGCGCAGCCTTTGTTAATTTCGGTTTGGTCACTGTGTCAATTTCAGTGCAGACATTGTCAGTTTCAGCATCTGCGTGGAAGTCCATTACTGTAGTAATGGGAGCCAATCGCTCTTCCTGAGAAGGATGATTACTGCAGCCCTGGCTATTAGCACTTTGTATTGAGTCCGTATCAAGCTGTTAGCATTTCTATCACAGGTGTTGGCTGGACCCGGACACTTCGGCAGGCAGTATATGCTATTCATGTGTATTCTTTCCCCCACCCACATTCAACTAGATTGTGAGTGTATTGTGCTGGCATTCTGGTGGCCCCAGGCAGTGTCTGTGTTTATTCTGCTGTCTCTCTCCATTTTGTGGTCTGGCAGCCATCTTGTGTGTCAAGTGGTCAACTTATAGCTTAGTGGCCATCTTGCCTGTCCATGTGACTAGTGTCATCTTGCCACATGCCATCTCCCACTTCAACATCCTCTGCCTTTCTGAGAAAACCCTTTGGACGGTACAATGTGAAGTGTGAAATGTTGTGCTGACAACTACCATTGTTTCTGTATGCTCAAAACACTGACTGAAAGCCATCTTGAACATTTCATACACAATCCGTTTTCACCCTACCCCTTTCTTAAAATTGACATAGTCATACAAACAGATACACAGAGAAAAAAAGGCAGAAATATTAAGAGTGGGAAGGAAAAGCAATGTCAGAGAAACACTAATTATGGCACTGTTTCAGATCACAAACTTAATATATTGTTTTATCTTTGTTTTCTTTCAACTCCTACTGATTCTTAGCTATTGACATGGGTTCGTGGATGCATCAATTTTCAGTCTTTCACTCACTGATTGAGAAATTGCCATTTTAGGGCCTCTGGAAATGGTTCTTACCTTTTTCCTTTCAACACATTTGCAGAGAAAACAGCCCTACAGATAAATCTGAGAGAAAGTAAATGACTACTCCGGATTTACGTTCACTTCTCCACACTGAGGGACAGAGAGATGGAAGCTTGCGCTTCCCAGAGTTAATGATTCTTTATTGTCCATACCCAAAGTGAAACCATGTGCACAGGAACTAAACAAATCGATGTTACCATGTTGAGCCCTCCTGAGTCCACAGTAACTTGTCCGAGTTAAAAAGCCAATTAGCAAAGTTGGGAACACATATACCCAATTTTGTTTGAAACTCTTCCTCATTTGTCTCTCCATGGGAGAGACCTAGCCTTACATTGGAAAGGAAGGAGATTCCAACAGCCCAGCTCAAATACATGGATCATTGTGCCCAATATCCTGTCTTGGATGGATAGAGTGAGATAGAGAGTAAATATTGTGATTTGGAAATATTCAGATAGTGTTTTTAATAAGGAATTGTTTTCAAAATAAAACTTAGTTGAACTAAAAGTTTAATTCTGTGTCCCTTTGTCTATGACACTGACAAGAATGCTTGGGTTAAGTGCTTTGAATACATGAACGAGTGAAAGTATCCAAAGCACTTGTTTAGAATACAGCACCATTTAGAAGAAGAGTCATTATTAGATTCCATTGTTTTTCTCTCCACACATTCTGCCAGACATGCTGACTTTCCCTGACATTTGCTGTCTTTTATTTCCAATTTCCAGCATCTGCACTATTTTGCTTTTACTTTTGCTGTAACTTAATTTTAACTGATTGGCAACATGAGGGAAAGAAATAATATTACTTTCACAGTGATTGGGATTTGGAGTATATACCTCCACATATTGTGGTGGATACAAATTCAAATTGTTGTTCACATTACAGTTGGATAAATATGTGGGTAAAATAAGGAAAGAGTGGGTTAGAGGACTGAGGTCGGACTGATTGGAATTCTCTTTGAAAGGCACAGTGTAGCTTTCATTAATTGAATGGTCTCCTTCTGTGCTGTATTATTTTAAAGATGGAAGTCTGTGTAAAGGCAATGTATTTAGTGTGATAGATATTTGAAACTCTTTTCCACAAATGGCAGTGGATGCTGGATTGGTTGTTAATTTTAAATCACAAAAGTAAATTTTTGTTAAGTAAAGTTAATAAGAAACCTGGACCAAGAAATTTGGATCAGCTAGGAACTCATTAAATGTTGGAACAAGCTCCAGGGACTGAATGGCCTTCTCCTGTTCCTGTTTTCCTCTGCTGTTGAGAGTTAAAAGGAGGGGGATGGGGGTGAAGTGGCTTATGATTTCTCTCCCAAATGAAAGTTCTGGGAAGTGACACCCTTTGACATTGCTTAAAAAATAGAAATTGTAAAGTGCTACTTTAACAAGTGAGACAATTATACAATAGTTATAAAATCTTCCAAACCAGTGTCTATGAACTCCTCAGCAATTCCAACAAGCTAATTTACATTGCTACAAATAACGCTTCAGCGATATGTTAATGTCCCATTCATCATTCACTCCATTGACCGTCTTTGCTTTCAGCCCTTGCTCAACATTTCAATTTGTTCCTAAGAGTGGATTTAAATTACAAATTGTCAATCTGAGATCTTGTCCATTAAAGTCAGTACATTGTTCATGTTTTATACTTTTCACATGCCCAATTGCATTGCTGTAGCATAACGCTGTTGTGGCAAAAAGACCTCCACTTGAGTATCGAAGAGTGCGGTGCTGGAAAAGCACAGCTAGTCAGGCAGCAGCCGAGGAGCAGGCGAATCGACATTTCAGGCATAAGCTCTTTATCAGGAATGAGGCTTGTGAGCCAAGGGAGCTGAGAGATAATTGGGAGAGGGGTGGGGCTGGAAGTAAGCTCAGACTTTTATTGGAAAACATGTTCAAGGGAAGAGGCTAAGCCATACTCTCTGCTGCAAAATGTACCCCTCCCACGTATAATACATGCTGTTCCCCTTGCGCGAGTGTTGAATCTTAAATTTGCTTGGATAAGTGCTCAGTACCGACTCACTCACTAAGGACACCTCACCTGCACTAAAAGTAACAGTGACTTTCATTTCTTATAATTATTTCCTATCTCTCATTTGAGGGGGAACACAGCCCATAATAGGATGGACTCTAAATGGGTACTGTTCTGCCTGACATTCAGCTTCTTACCCTTTATGTGAAGAGTATCCTTACCCTGACCACCCAGAGCACCTGACCGAATGATTGTGGCCAAGCCCTTGAACTGGCATGGAGGCTGACCGTGACTTACTGTGGTGGAAAACCCTGTCCAAAGGCTATCTCCCTTGACTTGATAGATAGCTGCTGACACCATGACATGTTTCCTGGTTCTGTGTCAGTGTTAGACAGCAAAGCTAACAAAGCAATAGGAATCTGATATCTCTTGCTGAGGAGGTAAAGTGCAAAAGGCAAGGTTCTGTGAGCATCCAGGTAGGCTCAGAGTAAGTGGGCATAATGACAACAGTGAATAGTCTGGAGATACACCCTGGTCCAGTTGAACTGGGTATGTGTTCCTGAGCACAGTTATTAGACCATAAGACCATAAGACATAGGAGTGAAAATAAGGCCATTCGGCCCATCGAGTCCACTCCGCCATTTAATCATGGCTGATGGGCATTTCAACTCCACTTACCCACATTCTCCCGGTAGCCCTTAATTCCTTGTGACATCAAGAATCTCTGCCTTGAAGACATTTAGCATCCCAGCCTCCATTGCATTCCACGGCAATGAATTCCACAGGCCCACCGCGCTCTGGCTGAAGAAATGTCTCCACATTTCTGTTCTGAATTGACCCCCTCGAATTCTAAGGCTGTGCCCACGGGTCCTAGTCTCCTTGCCTAACGGAAACAATTTCTTAGCGTCCACCCTTTCCAAGCCATGTATTATCTTGTAAGTTTCTATTAAATCTCCCCTTAACCTTCTAAACTCCAATGAGTACAATCCTAGGATCCTCAGCCGTTCCTCGTATGTTAGACCTACCATTCCAGGGATCATCCATGTGAATCTCCGCTGGACATGCTCCAGTGCCAGTATGTCCCTCCTGAGGTGTGGGGCCCAAGACTGGACACAGTACTCAAAATGGGGCCTAACCAGAGCTTTATAAAGGCTAAGTACACATCGCTGCTTTTATATTCCAACCCTAAGGCTAAGTACACATCGCTGCTTTTATATTCCAACCCTCATGAGAAAAATAACAACATTGCATTTGCTTTTTTAATCATGGATTCAACCTGCATGTTTACCTTTAGTGAATCCTCGACTAGCACTCCCAGATCCCTTTGTACTTTGGCTTTATGAATTTTCTCACCATTTAGAAAGTAGTCCATGCTTATATTCTTTTTTCCAAAGTGCAAGACCACGCATTTGCTCACATTGAACTTCATCAGCCATTTCCTGGACCACTCTCCCAAACTGTCTAGATCCTTCTGCAGCCTCCCCACTTCCTCAGTACTACCTGCCTGTCCACCTATCTTCGTATCATCGGCAAACTTCGCTAGGATGCCCCCAGTCCCTTCATCCAGATCATTAATATATAACGTAAACAGCTGCGGCCCCAACACTTAACCCTGTGGGACACCGCTTGTCACCGGCTGCCATTTCGAAAAAAAAACCTCTTATCCCAACTCTCTACCTTCTGTCAGACAGCCAATCCTCAATCCATGCCAGTAGCTCACCTCGAACACCATGGGCCCTCACCTTACTCAGCAGCCTCCCGTGTGGCACCTTATCAAAGGCCTTTTGGAAGTCTAGGTAGACCACATCCATTGGGTTTCCTTGGTCTAACCTACTTGTCATCTCTTCAAAGATATCTAACAGGATTGTTACTACACTGCAATGAAAACTGCTGTTGCACCCAATGAGCAACTTTGAAGTGCAAATGCATCCTGTAAGTGGATTGGAGATATGCCTTGAGGATTCATAGAGACTGGACATATTAAATACCAATACTGTTGATGTGGGGATGGTGGAGGCATGTGGCTAGTACTTATGGAGCCTGGTGGCACAGTGGTTAATGCTGCTGCCTCACAATGCTCGGCACCTCAGTTCAATTTCAGCCTTGGATGACTGTGTGGAGTTTCCATGTTCTCCCCATGTCTGTGTGAATTTTCTTTGGGTGCTCCGATTTCCTCCCACAGTCCAAAGATGTGCAAATTAGGTGGATTGGCCATGCTAAATTGTCCTGTAGTAGCCAGGGATGTGCCGGCAAGGTGGATTAGCCATGGGACTGCAGGGTTGCAAGGGGTTGGGTCTGGGTCGGATGCTGTTTGGAGGGTCATTGAGGACCTGTTGAGGCTGAATAGCCTGCTTCCACAAGGTAGAGATTCTATGATTCTACTCTAATTTCTTTCTCCCGATTGACCTAAATTAGGATTAAAGTCTCAGCATTGTGTTTCAGCACTTGATCTGGTGAATAATTCCCTTGTTGAGTGGGATAATTCATTCTTAAGTGGACCTTTTACTTTTATGACTACGACCTCATGTGGGAAGCTTACTGCCACCACTAGTGTTTGAAATATCTATGTGCTTGATGTGTCCTCTGATTTTATTCGTAGCTTCCAAGCCCATGCTACAACATAGGCATGCATTATTCCGGAGGTGTGTGAGCTATCCATATAAATAGTAGCATGCCTACCATCATACCACTTTCAACCCTCTGTGGGTACCACCTGTTTGGCTGCCTTGGCAAATAGTACTCCTTCTGGGGTGTCTTGTTTTACTATTTCTCCATTTAATTTTACTATAGTTCATGTGGGTTTGAGGTCCCTATCAAATTATCTTTTTGTCCCATTCACAAACAGTTCTTACATTTCCCCTTCCACTTGAGCACTAACATTAGAGAAGACATGTTTCTGCAATATGTTAAGGATGATTTCTTACAGTAGGATGTTAAGGACTAGGGGACAGATTTTCACATTTTCAAACGAACACATTTTCAAACATAATGCAATATTCTATCTTTTTGTGGTCACTCATACCAGAAGATTTTTAGCCCCTTTTCATTACATAATACTAGATAGAATATAGTGTTATTTCAATCTGAAGCAAGCAAGTTAAATTTATGCTTTTGTAATTTCATATATATAAGGGACAAATTGACTGAGGTGGATTGGGAAATGCATTAAATGGCAGGACTGTGCATAGGCAATAGATAGTCTTATAAAAACTATTACAAGACTTATTCAGGTCCCAGAAATAGTCATAAATCTGAGAATTGGGTGTTTTTTTAAATAACACAGCAAAGGAGGTTCAGGAAACTGATAAGGAAAGGGATAGTAGAATTTGAATGCAATCTAGCAAAAAAGATAAAGACAAACTTTAAAAGCTTCTAAGGTTATGTAAAAAAAGAAATGCTTGGCTGAGATGAATGGAAGCCCATTACATGCAGCATCAAGGAGAATTTATAATGGGAAACAGATAAATGGCAGATAGCTGAGTGATTACTTTGTGTCCGTTTTCACTGAGGAAAGGGACAAGAAATCTCCCAGATATAGAGATCCAAGTGAATACGGAGAGTAAAGAGTTGAAATAGATGATTTTTTTTGTAAGAAGGTTGTATTGGAGAAATTAATGTGACAGAAAGTTCTTAAGTCCTTGAGATATGGTATTCTAACTCCCAGAGCGTTGAAGAAGATGGTTTTGTGATAATCAATGCTTTGTTGATCATATTCCAAAAAACTATAGATTCTAGGATGACTCCTGCAGATTGGAATGTAGCAAGTGAAAATATGGAGAGAGGAGAAAAAGCCAAATACAGACCTATTGGTCTTATAATAGTGCTACACCTCACTGGTGTAGCATACTTGAAATCAAGTCCCAGAGTTGTCGTAAATGTTAAAGATTCTATACAAGTATGTAAAATTCCCCAACTTACCTGATTTTCAGAGCTAGGTTCTCAGAAAGCACAGACCCAGTTTCTGTACTTAGCAAGAATTCATATTTATTACAAGTAGATGAGATTACTTACAGTGTGGAAACAGGCCCTTCGGCCTAACAAGTCCACACCGACCCGCCGAAGCGCAACCCACCCAGATCTATTCCCCTACATTTACCCCTTCAACTAACACTACGGGCAACTTAGCATGGCCAATTCACCTAACCTGCACATTTTTGGATTGTGGGAGGAAACCGGAGCACCCGGAGGAAACCCACGCAGACACTGGGAGAATGTGCAAACTCCAGACAGTCAGCCGCCTGAGGCGGGAATTGAACCCAGGTCTCTGGCGCTGGGAGGCAGCAGTGCTAACTACAGTGCCACCATGCTAACTCCAAATAAACAATTATGAACTGTTGGCAAATCATTCTCCTGGTTAAAACTCAAATTTCCTTCTAAACAACTCCTTACACTAAAAGACAGACATAGACAGTAAAAATAAAGTCTTATGGACAGAGGGAAAACAGTTCAGCCATCTCTGTTGGAAGATCTGCTGAGATGGTCCTTGTGCTGATCACAATGCTGCTTCTTAGTCTTCCATCTCCAGGCACTTTAATTGGTTTGTACAAAAGTGGTTGGTTCACACTTATAAAGGTTTCTGACTAATGACTTAAATGTCACAGCATAGAGCAATAGCTGAAGGAAAGATACTTTGTTTTCATGAAGCTTAAGGAGGCTTTTATGGCAGAGAACTAAGAGAGAGAGAGAGAGCTCCTGAGCTGGTGCAGTTCTAAAAACTTCTCACCATCTTTTGCATGCTGTTCAGTTCCCTGAGAATTATGTCACAGTTTTTGGAAGGCAGACAGTCATTGTCATTAAGAACTGTCCACTAGTTCACAGACCAATCAACTCTTTCTTGTTTGCTGAAGCTTGACTTGTGCACACCCCTTGGCTCCAGCACATCTACAAACTATATTTCAATTGCTCTTGAAACAGCAGTTGTATAAACAGTACTTACAATGAGTGTGAGGTTACTTGCTTTAAAAGACTACAATAAAACTTCAACAACTCTTGATTTTGAAAACTGTTCTTTTCCTGTTCTAGTGCACAAATAAAACTACGGAAAAATTAAAAATTCTTTACATCCAATAGAAGGGAAAATACTGGGATTTGGATAAAAGGATTACATGTGATAAATATAATGGATAATAATGATCTGACTGGGTAAAGTCAGCATGGATGTATGAGTGGAAAACCATGTTTGATGAACTTGGAGTTTAATGTGAATGTAAGTAACAAAACTTATGAAGGTGAGTCGATGGACATCATATATTTGGATTTGGAGAAGGCTTTTGATAATGTTCCCCACAAGAGTTTGGTTAGTAAAAGTTACACACCTGGGATGGGAGGTAGTGTACAGGAATTAAAGATTAGTCAACAGACAGAAAACAGTAGGAATGAATGGATGAATCTTGTACTGGCAAGTTGTCACAAATTGGGTATGATGAGGGTCAGTACCTGGGCCCAAACTGTTCATAAAACAAGTCAATGATTTTGTTGTGGAGACTAATGTCATTTGTCTAAATTTGTAAATGATACAAAGATCAGTGTTGAGGAAGTTGTAAAGTGGCTAAAGGGGGATTTGGAAATGCTTAGTGAGTAAGTAAGAGTATGACTATTGGAATATAATGTGAGAAAAGTGAGATTGTCCACTTTAGAAAGAGAATGAAATGTGCAGAGTCTCCTCTAAATGGTAAGAGTTTGGGGATGTGTCGATGTAGAAAGGGACCTAAGCATCCTTGTCAAGAAGCCACTAAAAGCTGACATGCAAATGCAACAAGCTGTTTGGGTGGCTTACAGAACTTTTTTTATCGCAAGACAACTTGAGTAAAGAATTAATGTAGTTGAAAAGTGTGATGCTGGAAAAACATAGCAGGCCAGGCAGCATCCGAGGAGCAGGAGAATCGACATTTCGTGCATAAGCCCTTCTTCAGGAATGAGGCTGGTGTACCAAGCGGGCTAAGATAAAAGGTAGGGGGGAGGGAATTTGGGGGAAGGGCGCTGGGAATATGATAGGTGGAAGGAGGTGAGGGTGAGGGTGATAGGCCGTAGAGGGGGTGGGGGCGGAGAGGTCGAGAAGAAGATTGCAGGTCAAGAGGGCGGTGCTGAATCCGGGGGTTGGGACTGAGATAAGGTGGGGGGGAGGGGAAATGAGGAAGCTGGAGAAATCTACATTCATCCGGTGTGGTTGGAGGGTTTCTAGGCGGAAGATGAGGCTCTCTGGCCTGCTGTGTTTTTCCAGCACCACACTTTTCAACTCTGGTCTCCAGCATCTGAAGTCCTCACTTTCTCCTAAAGAATTAATGTAGTCTTGCTTCAGTTATATAGAAGCTTGGTTAGAAGGCTGGAATGCTTTGCCCAGTTTTGGTCTGCTTACAACAGGAAGCATTAGCACTATTGACGGATAGCAACGACAGTTCACCTGATTTGTTTGTGGGATGACGGGATTGTCCTATGAAGTAAAATTGAGCAAACTGGGTTTGTATCCTGTAGAGCTTTGAAGAATGAGAGATGATCTCATTAAACCTTTTCAATATTAAAATGGTAGATGCAGGCAAGATAGATTCATTTGGAGAATCCAGAACTAGGGGCTCCATTTAAAAATAAAGGATTTACCACTTACGTCCAAGATGACTTGGCAACCTTCTTTGCCTTCAATCAATATTTCTCATTGATGGGCCTATCCCTCTGACAACATCTCTCTGAGATGTGCACATGCTGCTCTATTTGCACTGACATTTCTTCAAATTCAAAAACAACTGTCGCACAGATCTTCTGTTGTGTGATAACAATCTTAATTTGCCAGTGTTTACCATAGGTTGACTTCATCACTGTAAGATGTAGGATATTTCTGTATTATTTATCCACCAAGAATTTTTTTGGTATTCTGAATATTGCTGCAATTTGAGTGGAGAAAGCCCAAGTCCTATGCTATAATTTGCATTTGTCTATTGTTTATTGTCTATTTCATCTGGGATGAAAGTCTTATGTATGACTGTAGATTAGGCCATGTTTTATCCAGATTGTTTGGATCAGTTATATGTCTCCATCATGCCTATATAGTTGTTGTTTTGGCATGGTAAAGGGATGGATAAACAAATATCAATGAGCCCTTCTGTGGTCTCATTCTGGAGTGAAGCCTCCCACGCATCTCTTCTTAATCATTCTATTATCCGTACACCAAAGAGGCTTTCTCTGATAAGCTTCCCCAGTCCACTTCACTCAAATCTGAGTCATACCAAGAGAGCAAGTGTCCTGATAAGAACCCAGCCTCCTTTCAATGAGTGTGGGATACTCTAACCTGAACCATTACTTCTTTCTTTAATAGCTAGTACTGTATATCCATTTCTCATGTTTGTTTACTGATCTCAGATTTTTCTGACTGATACACACCAAGCTAATACTGAAGTAAGACTATTGTTGTCTTCCCTGTTTTACCTTTTGTATACTTTTCCTACTGCTCCTTATATATATTTATGGTCCATGAAGGGGCCCAGTATAACCTTAAGCATTTCTTCCAAAACCATTTGTTTTTGTCTGTGAAATGTTATGATAAACACATTACATCCCTTCATTTGCTCCTGGTACGTCATGAATGAATAATCCAGTCCATCCATTGGTTTCCCGTAGAATGTGAGTCCCCTCCCAATTCACCAACCTCAGCCAGTTTCACCTGAGAATTGTTCTCATCTCCTACAGGAAACTGTGCCTTTCATTCAGTATATAGTTATTCTTTAATTTACTGAGTTTAATTTCAGAATAATACCATTCCCTTCTCTATCAAAGGAACCCAAATCCTGTTTAATTCCAGCTGGAAACAAACTGTCCATTTTGCCCTAAGTTCATTTCTTTAATTCACCTGACCTACCCACAGAACAATCCTATTCCCTTGTTTACTCAGAATAACTATGATTTGTGTTTTGTGTTATCTCTGGTACTTCAGCCACAGACCTATTCCTTAGTTCAGATCCCTGTTGGATTCTTGTCCTGAAAATTGAACTTTTGATCTAATGGATGTTAAAGAAAAGATTACACCCAAGTATTATTGTCAGCACTCTGTGTGGTACAGATGATCAAACTTCAGGAGTCTTGCTGACTATGACAATCCTTGTGGTGAAATGAACACTTTCAGTCTGCAGCGTTCAACATATAAGCAAGAAATCACTCTGAAAGCCTTACTCAACTCCACAAAATGTATAGTTTACATATATATTATTTGATTCTTGCCCCTTATTGTATAGTTTCACAATTTCAAGCCTCGTTAGTTGTCTGGATCCTGTTTTTGGTACATCACACTCAACAAAACACATGCAATCTAACATTTTAACATATAACCTCATTTTACCTTTTCCCAATGTACCCCTACAGTTCTCTGAAATTGGTATAATTGAATATATTAAGTACACGTGGAATGTGATTGCAACTTTTTAAAAATTTTACAAAAGTACATAGTTTAAAATAAATACATGATCAGTATAGCAAAGCATATATGTTATGTACAGTGGCTACCAGTGTTAAAGATTCAACAAATTTCATCATGTTGAGCATTCTTGAGAAGGTGGGACTACAGTTGGGTCCCGATTGCTCGGACAAAATTGTGAGGGCAGCATGGTGGCTCAGTGGTTAGCACTGCTGCCTCACAACGCCAGGGATCTTGGTTTGATTCCAGCCTTGGGCGACTGTCTCTGTAGAGTTTGCCCATTCTCCCTGTGTCTGCGTGAGTTTCCTCTGGGTGTTGTGGTTTCCTCCCACAATCCAAAGATTAGGTTAGGTGAATTGGCCATGCAAAATTGTCCATAGTGTTCAGGGATGTGTGTGTTAAGTGCATTAGTCAGGAGTAAATATAGGGCAGGGGAATGAGCCTGGGTGGGATACTCTTCAGAGTGTCGGTGTGGACTTATTGGGCCAAATGGCTTGTTTCCACACTCTGGGAATTCTCTGAAAATCGTGTTTTCATAATGTGCCTTCAACATTGGATTAACAAACTCTTCAGCATTTATCCTCAGTAATTAGCTTATTAATTGCTTGAGACTTATTTAAGAAGTCAGTATCATGGGTGAATGTAATTGTGGTTTTTATTACCGTGTTGCTTCAATTGGGAGCGAATAATGAAAGCAATATAATTGCCACTTAATAACTTCTAATGGTGAGATCCGTAATTGCTCATTATACAGATCATTGCTCAAAACAAAGATCTTCTAGTTGCAGTACATTGATGTAAAAACAAATCCATTGGTTCCAAACATGACCTAATTTTTGCGGTGATAATTAACCTGGAAGCACTACAACATGGTTTTAATATTTAAATGGTTTTTCTCATGAAGAATGTTTGAAAAGGAACATTTAGGAGTTTACATCAATTGTAAAGAAACCAATTAAAATATTCTTGTATAATAAGCAATACTAGTCTCTTTAATTTGATAACCTTTTGATCTGGAGGAATATACCGGAAGCCAGATGGCAAAGAGGACCTGCTAGAGAAAGGAGAACAGAAAAGGCAAATTTATAAGTAGCCGTGTGTGTATAATATTGTTATAAGGACAGAAAGCTGCAAACAAGTTGGTCATGATGACGAATTATACAATTTTATCACTGTTGCATAAGTTTTGCTATAGTTGTTAGGCAGATTATTTAATAGGAGAAAGTGAGGACTGCTGGAGATCAGAGCTGAAAAATGTGTTGCTGGAAAAGCACAGAGGGTCAGGCAGCATCCAAGGAGTAGGATAATTAACGTTTCAGGCATACGTCCTTCTTCAGGAATGAGGAGGGTGTGCCAAGCAGGCTAAGATAAAAGGTAGGGAGGAGGGACTTGGGAGAGGGGTGTTGGGAATACAATAGGTGGAGGGAGGTTAAGGTGAGGGTGATAGGCCAGAGAGGGGGTGGGGGCAAAGAGGTTGGGAAGAAGATTGCAGGTCAATTATTTAATAGGGTTTTATTAACTTATTTAAATAAAGGTATCCCTGCGGAATCCATGCCATCAAGATTGTCATGAACCTAGCTAAGGAGATTTTTCAGTTTTGTGGCCATTTCCAGGTAAATTAGTTTAAATACAACTGTTGGTCAATGCAACATGAAGACCAGTTTAACAGACTGGGCATGTAAGAGGTCCTATAGCAGTGACTGAGTTAAAGAAAACTTGGGAACTGTACATGGTGCCACATGTTTGCAGGCATAATGCAGGTGCTTGTGGTTGTTTCAGATGTGTCTTTGTTGTGTTGAATTTGAGATACTTGAAACCAAACAACAAAGGCAGCAGCTGTGCAGATTACTGCTGGGTCAGACAACCCTGTGGGGTTTTTTCTCCATTTTAATCACTTCCAATGTGATCACTGCATTTGTCTCCCTTCTCCCTTTTTTAGAATGCTGTTGTTTTGATTGTTTGTCCCCAAAAGTTCCAAAACAATGCAACAACTTATATTAGGGTAATTACTACTCCTAAAAGTTTGAGGAAATCACCGGTAACTAGTAGTGTGCCACAAGGGTTGGTGCTGGATCAACTGCTTTTTGTCATTTGTGTAAATGATTTGGATGCGAACGTAAGAGGTATGGTTAGTATGTTTGCAGATGACACCAAAATTGGATATATATTGGACAGCAAAGAAGGTTACCTCCGAGTACAATGTGATCTTGCTCAGATGGTCCAATGGGCTGAGGAGTGGCAGATGGAATTTAATTTAGATGAAGGTGAGGTGCTGCATTCGGAGCAGGACTTGTACGCTTCATGGTAAGGTCCTGGGCAATGTTGCTGAACAAAGTGAGCTTAGAGTGCAGGTTCATAGCTCTTTCAAAGTTGCAGGTAGATAGGATGGTGAAGAAGGTGTCTGGTATGCTTGTCTTTATTGTTCAGTGCATTGAAATTGGGAGTTGGGAGGTCATGTTATGGCTATATAGAACATTGGTTAGACCACTTCTGGAATATTGTGTGCAATTCTGGTCTCCCTGTTATAGGAAGAATATTGCGAAACTTGAAAGGGTTCAGAAAAGATTTACGAGAATGTTGTCAAGGTTGAAAGGTTGAGCTATGAGGTGAGGCTGAATAGACTGGGGCTATTTTCCTGAAGTGTCGGAGACTGAGGGATGATCTTACAGAGGTTTATAAAATCATGAAGGTAATGGATAGGTTAACCAGACAAGGTAACTAAATAAGGTCTATTCCCCAGGGTAGGGGAGTCCAGAACTGGAAGGCATAGGTATAAAAAGAGAGGGGAAAATTATAAAAGGGATCTAATGGGCAACTGTTTCATGGGTAGTGTGCGTATGGAATGAGCTGCCAAGGATGTGTTGGATGCTAATACAATTACAGGGGAACCTCGATTATCCGAACATGATAGGTGGGCATTATTTCATTCGGATAATCTATTATTCGGTTAATTGATTTAAATGCCTTTCCTCTGGGACTCGGAGTTTTTAAAGTCTGCTCCCCATTCAGGAGACTGCAAGAGCGCACAGCGCGTGGGGCCCCGCCCCCTGCCCCCAACCCCATCCAACACCGCACCCCAACCCCAACACTGCCCTCCCTGCCCCAACACCTGCCCCCTCTCCAGGGCAACTGGACTGGACACCAACAACAAGACTGGTGCAATTGCCTTTGTGGGGTAAGTCTCCAAATAGCACACTCTCACACACACACACAAAAAACTTTTTACTGCAACTTTTTGACAGGGTCCACCTTTGCCCTGTCCAGGACAATGTTGGAGAGATTGTCGGGGGAAGGAGGGTTTAGGGTTCAGTCCTATGTAGAACTCCAGGGAAAGTGTGGGGAGAGAGAGAGGGCGGGAAGACAGTCATTTGGAGACGGTGCCCGTTTAATCACTGTAAACAAAAGAAGCGATCACTGTTGGAAACACGTCTTTGATGTAATGTTTCCATCAGGACCTCGAGATCTCCTTCGGATAATCCAATTTTTGGATAATTGGTATTCGGATAATCAAGGTTCCTCTGTACAATATTTACAAAGATCTGGAAGGGTATATGAACAGGAGTGCTTTTAAGGGATATGAAACAAATGGGACTAGATCTATTGAGGATATCGTGGATGAGCTAGACTGAAGGGTCTGTTTCTGTGCTGTATATCTCTACAACTCTAAGACTATCTCGTAACACAGTGCATTGAAAATCAAGTTCCACTATTCACAGAGTCATCAAAATGATTAAAATTTAACTAAACCATCAAATTGCCCAATTTTACCACACTAGTTCAGACTAAAAGAATGTGCACACATTTACATTAGCAAGAAAACAGCTATTTATTGTAATCATACTGTTTTTGTTAACCAATGACAAATAATAGATAAGTCGAGTTGGTCACTTATGTATCAATAACTTAAATTCTATCCATTTCATAAAATTCCCATGCACATATAAAAAGACAATAAAAGAATCAGAACAAGTAGGTGGGGTGGAAATAAAAAGTTGGAGAACTCTAGTTGTGGCACCAGCTCAGATCTCAGAAATCAATATGCTGTTTTCGTTCAACTTACTTTCAATTACTTCCTATTCTTTGCTAATGACATAAACTGATGAATTCACTGATTGTCACTCTTTCACCCAATGGCTGATGATTCAGCCTTTTACTGCCACTGAAGGTGTTTTTCCTTATTTTCCTTTCAACAGGGATTTTTCAGACAGTGTTGAAACTTTATTGCTGGAACAGCACAGCAGGTCAGGCAGCATCCAGGGAACAGGAGATTCGACGTTTCGGGCACAGGCCCTTCTTCAGGAATGAGCAGAGAGTGTTCAGCAGGAGAAGATAAAAGGTAGGGAGGAGGGACTTGGAGGAGGGGAGTTGGAAATGTGATAGGTGGAAAGAGGTCAAGGTGAGGGTGATAGGTCGGAGTAGGGTGGAGGCGGAGAGGTCAAGAAGAAGACTGCAGGTCAGGAAGGCGGTGCCGGGCTGGAGGGATCCGGCTGAGACAAGGTGGGGGGAGGGGGGGTGAAGGAACTGGTGAGGTCCAAGTTCATCCCCTGCGGTTGGAGTGTTCCCAGTCGGAAGATAAGACGCTCCTCCTCCGACCGTCGGGTTGTTGTGGTTTGGCGGTGGTTGAGTCCAATGACCTGCATATCCTCGGTGGAGTGGGAGGGGGAGTTGAAATGCTGTGCCACAGGTTGGTTGGGTTGGTTCGTCCGGGTGGCCCAGAGGTGCTCTCTGAATCGCTCCGCAAGTAGGCGGTCTGTCTCCCCAATATAGAGGAGGCCACACCGGCTGCAGCGGATGCAGTAGATGATGTGGGTGGAGGTGCAGGTGAATCTGTGGCGGATATGGGAGTTTCCTTTTGGGCCTTGGAGAGGAGTGAGGGGGGAGGTGTGGGCGCAAGTGTTGCACCTCCTGCGGTTGCAAGGGAAGGTGCCGGGGGTGGAGGTTGGGTCGGTGGGGGGTGTGGATCTGACAAGGGAGTCGCGGAGGGAGTGGTCTCTACGGAAAGCTGATAGGGGTGGGGAGGGAAATATATCCTTGGTGCTGGGGTCTGTTTGGAGGTGGCGGAAGTGACGGCGGATGATGCGCTGTACATGGAGATTGGTGGGGTGGTAGGTGAGGACCAGTGGGGTTCTGTCCTGGTGGCGGTTGGAGGGGCGGGGCTCAAGGGCGGGGGAGCGGGAAGTGGAGGAGATGCGGTGGAGGGCACCGTCGACCACGTCGGGGAGGAACTTGCGGTCCTTGAAGAGGGTGGCCATCTGTGTTGTACGTATTTTGAACTGGTCCTCCTGGGAGCAGATGCGGCGGAGACGAAGGAATTGGCGTTTTTACAGGGGGCAGGATGGGAGGAGGTGTAGTCCAGGTAGCTGTGGGAGTCGGTTGGTTTGTAGTAGATGTCCGTGTTGATTCGGTCGCCTGAGATAGAAACAGAAAGGTCTAGGAAGGGGAGGGAGGAGTCCGAGACTGTCCAGGTGAATTTGAGGTCGGGGTGGAAGGTGTTGGTGTAGTGGATGAACTGTTCAACCTCCTCGTGGAAGCACGAGGTAGCGCCCTTACAGTCATCAATGTAGCGAAGAAAAAGATGGGGGGTGGGGCCAGTGTAGTTGCGGAAGATGGATTGTTCCACATACCCTACAAAGAGGCAGGCATAGCTGCGGCCTATGCGGGTGCCCATGGCTACTCCTTTTGTTTGGAGAAAGTGGGAGGATTGGAAAGAAAAGTTGTTCAGGGTGAGGACCAGTTCGGTCAGTCGAAGGAGGGTGTCGGTGGAAGGGTACTGGGTGGTACGGCGGGAGAGGAAGAAGCGGAGTGCTTTGAGTCCTTCGTGATGGGGGATGGAGGTGTACAGGGACTGGATGTCCATGGTAAAGATGAGGCTTTGGGGACCGGGGAAGCGGAAATCCTGGAGTAGGTGGAGGGCGTGGGTGGTGTCACGAACGTAGGTGGGGATTTCTTGGACTAATGGGGACAGGACCGTGTCGAGGTAGGAGGAGATGAGTTCGGTTGGGCAGGAGCAGGCTGAGACGATGGGTCGTCCGGGGCAGTCAGGTTTGTGGATTTTGGGCAGGAGGTAGAAACGGGCGGTTCGGGGTTGTGGGACTATGAGGTTGGAGGCGGTGGATGGGAGGTCCCCTGAGGTGATGAGGTTATGGACGGTCTGGGAGATGATGGTTTGTTGGTGGGGGGTGGGGTCATGGTCAAGGGGACGGTAGGAGGAGGTATCTGCGAGCTGGCGTTTGGCCTCAGCGGTGTAGAGGTCAGTGCGCCAAACTACTACTGCGCCTCCCTTGTCAGCTGGTTTGATGGTGAGGTTGGGGTTGGAACGGAGGGAGTGGAGGGCTGCGCGTTCCGAGGGTGAGAGGTTGGAGTGGGTGGGGGGAGTGTGGGAGTTCAGGTAGCGGTTAATATCGCGGCGGCAGTTTGCTATGAAGAGGTCGAGGGCAGGTAGGAGGCCAGCACGGACAGAACAATTTACAGAGAAAGCTGAGGGAGAGTAGCTGGCCACACTTGTTTTCATTTACTTCTCCAAACTATAGGGAGAGGGCGAGGTGGATGCTTTCACGTTGCAGATTGAATGTTTGTTTTTGCTGTATTGTCCATACCAAAGACTGTAGCGACTTGCCCAGGAACAAATCAAATGTTTCTTTTTACTTCACCCTGAGGCTACAATAACTGATCCACAGTGAATAGCTAAATAAATGACTGACTCTGGACAATTAAATTGCCACACAGGTGGCACCATTCTATCTTTATTCTTTAAAAGGCAACTTTGTAAATATCAACATACATTGTGTTTCCAGTGAGTTGTTCCTAAAACTGGAACCACCATCTTTGAGAGTTCCCTTGAATTTAAGTTGTATCGTCTCCCATTTTCAATCCAGTCCAAAAAGAAAGTGGTAAACATGGGGTTTACCTTTTTTATTTGAAGTATCATTTTTATATTAATTCACACTTAATTTTAATTGGGTCTGATTTATGTTGAACTAAACACTACAAAAAGTGAAATCTTGTGGTGGTTTCTTCATGTGGGAGTCATTTGATAAATTTGGTTGTTTTGATTGACAGAAATGGGGATCCCATTGTGTGAAGTAAGACCAATAAACCTCTGTCAATCATTAATTTCTACTTCTTTATGGTGAACTTTATGTATTTGTGATGCATTTTGGGCATTGCAGTTCCACAGGAAGAAAATGAAATTACAAAAATATTGATGCAACCTCCGCACCTCAATTTTCCAATTGGAAGATTTGGTAAAGGTTAGATATTTGCCCATTTATTCCTGTACTCCATTCCTATGTCCATAAATAGTTGCTGATTTTAAGTTATTGTTTACAAATGGTATAAACCTACATTCGGGAAGCAAGATAGACAGATAGGACAGTCCAAGAGGGGGGTGCTGAGTTGGAAGGTTGCATCTGGGATAAGGTGGGGGAAGTGGAAATAAGGAAACTAGTGAAATCCACATTGTTCCCTTGTGATTGGAGGATCTCAAGGTGGAAGATGAGGTGTTCTTCCGCCAGGCGGTGGGTGGTAAAGGTTTGGTGATGGAGGAGGCCCAGGACCTGCATGTCCTTGGGGGAATGGGAGGGGGAGTTAAAGTGTTTGGCCAAGGGGGGTTGAGGTTACTTTGTGTGTCCCAGAGATGTTCTTTGAAGCATTCCACAAGTTCACATCCTGTCTCCCCAGCATAGAGGAAACCACATTGGGAGCAACGGGCACAGTAAATGACGTGTGTGAAAATGCAAGTAAATATCTGATAGATGTGGAAGGCTCCTTTGGGGCCTTGGATGTAGGTGAGGGGGGAGGTGTTATAATTCTAGCGGGAGGTGCCGGGATGGGAGGGTGGGTTGATGGGGGCAAGGACCTGAAGGTGCCGGGAGGGGAGGGTGGGTTAATGGGGGCGAGGACCTGACAAGAGAGTTGCAAAGAGAATGGTCTTTATGGAACTCAGGCAGGGTTGATGAGGAAAATATATCACTGGTTGTGGGGTCTGTTTGAAGGTGACGGAAATGGCAGAGGATGGTGCGGTGTATCCGGATATTGGTGGGGCAGAAGCTGAGGACCAGGAGGGTTCTGTCCTTGTTGTAGTTTGAGGGGTAGGGTTTACGGGCAGAGAGGTGGGAAGTGGATGAGATGCACTGGAGGGCATCATCAACCACGTGGGGAAATTGCAGTCTTTGAAGAAGGAGGCCATCTGGTGTGTTCTGTGGTGGAATTGGTCCTCCTGGGAACAGATGTGTTGTGTAGGTGGAGGAATTGGGAATAAGGAATAATGTTTTTACAGGAGGCAGGATGGGAGGAGGTGTAGTCCAGGTAGCTGTGGGAGTCAGTGAATTTGTAGTAGATGTCTGTGTTGAGTTGGTCACTATTGTTGAGATGGAAAGATCCAGAAAGGGGAGGGAGGTGTCTGAGATGGTCCAAGTGAACTTAAGATCAGGGTGGAACGTGTTAGTGAACTCATCGTGGAAGCACAAAGTGGCACCGATACAGTCATCAATGTAGTGGAGGAAAAGGTGGAGGATGGTGTCAGTATAGCTGCGGAAGATGGACTGTTCTATGAACCCGACAAACAGACAAGCATAGCTGGGGCCCATGCAGGTGACCATGGCTACCCCTTTGGTCTGGAATGAGTGGGAGGATTACTGTTTTGACCCACCTTTTCCATTGCTTTTTTGGTATTATTTGTGTCTTGTTTAAACAAATGGTAACAGAGTGGTAATGTTATTGGACTAGTAATCATGAACCCTAGCC
Source organism: Chiloscyllium plagiosum (assembly GCF_004010195.1). Classification (NCBI taxonomy): domain Eukaryota; kingdom Metazoa; phylum Chordata; class Chondrichthyes; order Orectolobiformes; family Hemiscylliidae; genus Chiloscyllium; species Chiloscyllium plagiosum. The sequence goes on from NC_057724.1 coordinate 48,670,271, forward strand.
TATCTACCATACAAATTTCAAATTGAAAAATGAGTAGTCTAATGGTAACTAGACAACCACTGTCAATTATTGTAAGGAAAACCCATCTAGTTCATTGTATTCGAGGAAGGAAATCTGCTATCTTTACCTGGCATGGTTTGCATGTGATTCCAGATGTACAGCAACATGGTTGACTCTTCACTGTCCTCTGGATTATTAGAGGTCATTGCACAAATGAGTTTTAAGAAAAAGGATGGCTTAAAAACAGCTCACAAAGTTTTCAATGGAGAATTGATGTTGCATCTTAGTTTTGTTTAGAAGAAGGGGGAAATCAGTACACACAAGAGCTGTCAGGACAACACTGAGTGCACATCAATCCAATAGACTGTGTGAGAGTGGACAGGTAGAGCTTTACATTATTACGCTTGTGACAATGTTTTCTATTGGGTTTCACTTTACACTGAAAGTTGTAATGAATTTTATCCATGCAATGTAATTAGACAGACAGATACTACAACAAGATCTCACTATCAGTTTCCAATAAGGTCATTACTCCCATACCAAGGCCTCAAAACAAATTTTACTGCAGATAGCACAAATGCACTTTTTGAGATTTTGTCTACCTTAGCTGCATGAGGGAAACATTGAACTAAGAGAGAAACTGAGACCCCTGTGAAAATACAGCATGTTCCTTTAAAAGAACATTACAAAGATATCTGCAGGGTCAGCCTTATCCTGTTTCCAGGGATATGGAGTTGGAAAGTGGGCTTTGTTGATCTTCGATGGTAACCTTCACTGGATGGTAACCTCCAATGGCAAAGGTGAACACCCAAGTATATTGCTTATCACATGGAAATTGACGTTGTGTGATAATTAAAGCCTTACCCGATGCCACAAACTGCAGTCAAACCAGTATCTGAAGTCCAAAGCAGGTGCATTCCAATTTCAACATCCTTAAACAGGAAAGCTGTGAATTTGTTGGCCAATACTTTTACCAATGCAGCAATTTATAAAATAAAAGAATATTTAAAGTATTGGATCTTGCACAAACTTAACTATATATTTATCTTTGTAATATTAGAAATCTGTCCATAACTATTAATGCACCTTGCCATTCCGAATTGTATATGACCACACTTATTGAAATGTGTCATCAGACATATTTGAAAGTATGCAAAATTGCTTATAATGCACAGTGGTTAAATGGGGTTAGTTGAATATTCCTTATATCTTTGATTTCATAATATTTATAGTTGGTGTTTAATATATTGCAATTTTACTAGTAATTTTAATTAAATAGGTTTATAACTGTCAGAAAAAAATGATTAAGTGACTGATTCTTTGTGTAATTGCATAGCTAACCCACATACATTGAGAGCAGACAAATTGATACTTTCCTTAGATCTATTTCAAGAAACATTCAAACCATATCTTTTCTAGCTTACAAAAACCATTTTAAAATTATTTAAGATAAATTGAACATAACATTCTTATCACCATGGCCCAGTCTCCTCAACATTCCATGTCAGTTTATTAAAGTTTCAATTTATTCTCTGAAGTTTATTTCTTCCTAGATCATAAATAACAGAAATGGGTAGTCATTCTAATGCTGTGCTAGCTGAGATATAGACAGTACAGTGCATCATTGCATGCCAATAGGATCATTTCAAAAGGGTTTAGAAGCTTTTGTTGGTCTGAGCAAGTCATTACCCAGTGACTTCAAAAGATGGAGTTACACAAAATCTCTTTCAAACATTTTCCATTACAGAAGGAATAGATGTCAAAATGAGTTGGCACGTGTTGTTTTAAAGGCTATCTTTCACCATCAAGTTTAAAAAGCCCAGGGTAAGTAGATGAATATCCCACTATTTAACTTTGACAAGTGAAGCAACAATTATAATCTCTGGCAGGTTGGCCCAGCAGTCCGAAACATGAAGCAGAAGTCAGTTGAGATATAAATGAAAGAAAGGAATCGCTTGCATTTATAGAAAACTATCACATCCTACTATCATTCCAAAAAAAGTACAGTGCCAATGAAATAGCTTGGAAGAGCAGTCGCCATAATTTAGATATCTTGGGGCCCAAAAGCCATGTTTATATAATTAAGCGGATAAACTGTTTTAATGGTTCTAGTTGGGGAATTAATATATGGGCTTGAATATCATTAAAATGCTTCTGCTCTTGGTCAACTATGAACAGGCCTGAGCAGGTTAATACTTGATTGAATGCAGTAAGCATGGAAAATTGATGATGTTACAGGGACATGTGAATCATAGAACCAAACAGAATGGAAACAGACCCTTCAGTCCAACCAGTCCATACCAACCACAATCCCAAACTAAACTAGTCCTACCTGCCTGCACCTGGCCCATATCCTTCCAAACATTTCTCATTCATATACTTGTCTAAATGCTTTTTAAATATTGTAACTATATCCACCTTCACCACTTCCCCGGAAGTTATTTCCATACATGAAACACTGTTTAAAAACAAAATTCCTTTTCGTGTCTTTTCAAATCTTCCTCCTCTCACCTTTAAAAATATGCCTCTTAGTCTTAAATTCTGCAGTCTAGAGAAAAGACATCTGCCATTCATCTTATCTATACCTCGCATGATTTTATGAACCTCTATAAGGTCACTTCTCAACCTCCTAAGCACCAATGAAAAAATGTTCCCAGTCTATCCAGCCTCTCCTTATGACTCAAACCCTCCAATCATGGATACTTCCTGGTAAAATGCTTCTGAACTTCTCCAGCTTCAGAATATCCTTTGTGATGCTGCTGCTCCTTTATCAAGATTATCCTTGATTGCTTTTTCAGAGGGGTCATAAAGTTATGGGTTCAGAAATGTCTGTGTTTACCTACTTGAAGATGCTTTAAAGGTTTAAAAAAAACACTTGTACAATGAAGGGGGTGTGGCTAGTTCTCCCAGCTTAGCTTTTCTCTGGTTTGTTTTGGTTTTAGCACTCTGGCTGTTCAGAGCTGCTGGTCAGTTTAAGCTGGGGAATGCAAAGAAACAGTGACAGTGGAAGGACGTTTCATGCTAAATCTCTCTGCTCTCTCTCTCTCTCTCCCCAGTAAGAACCTGATGATTTTACCTTTTTTGCCAAATGGGCACTCAAGGGGACTGTTGCAGGCATTTGGAGCAGCATCAGTAAATTGGGATCGTCTGTTGGGTTTTTGGATAGGTTAAAACCAACGTGTGCAGGATCATTTCCTGACACAGTATGTAGACAAGCCAACATGGAGAGAGGCCACATTGGATTTAGTACTGTTTAATGAACCTGGCCAGATGTTAGAATTGGTGGTAATGACCACAACTTGGCTATATATACTTTAGCGATGGAAAGGGAGAGGTATATACCGCAGGGCAAGAGCTGGAGGAAAGGCAATTGTGATGCGATTAGGCAAGATTTGGGATGCACAGGATTGGGAATGAAACCGCAGGAGACGGGCACAACTGAAATAGAACATAGAACATTACAGCACAGTACAGGCCCTTCGCCCCTCAATGTTGCGCCAACCTGTATAACAAATCTGAAGCCTATCTATCCTACGCTATTCCATTTTCATCCATATGTTTATCTAATGACTATTTAAATGCCCTTGAAGTTGGCGAGTCTACTACTGTCGCAGGCAATGTGTTCCACACCTCCGCTACTCTCTGAGTAAAGAGACTATCTCTGACATCTGTCCTATATCTATCACCCCTCAATTTAAAGCTATGTCCCCTCATGCTAGCAATCACCATCGGAGGAAAAAGGCTCTCACTGTCCACCGTATCTAACTGTCTGATTGTCTTATATAGCTCAATTAAGTCACTTCTCAACATGGCAGCACAGTAGCTATGGTAGCACTGTGGCTCAGTGGTTAGCATTGCTGCCTCACAGCGTCAGAGACCCAGATTCGATTCCTGCCCCAGGCGACTGTCTGTGTGGAGTTTGCACATTCCAGGTGCTCCAGTTTCCTCCCACAATCCAAGGATGCACAGGTCAGGTGAATTGGCCATGCTAAATTGCCCATAGTATTAAGTGCATTAGTCAGGGGCACATATAGAGTAGGGGGATGGGTCTGTGTGGTTTACTCTTTGGAGGGTTGTTGTGGACTTGTTGGGACAAATGCCCTGTTTCCATAGTGTAAGGATCTAATCTAATCTTTTTCTCTCTAATGAAAACAGCTTCAAGTCCCTCAGCTTGTCCTCATAAGACCTTTCCTCCATACCAGGCAATATTCTGGTAAATCACCTCTGCACCCTTTCCAAAGCTTCCACATCCTTCCCATAATGCAATGACCAGAACTGTACGCAATATTCTATGTGCCGCTGCATCAGAGTTTTGTACAGCTGCAGCACGACCTTGTGGCTCTGAAACTCAATCCCTCCACCAATATAAGCTAAAACACTGTATGCCGCCTTAACAACCCTATCAACCTGGGTGGCAACTTTTAGGGATCTATGTACATGGACACAGATCTCCCTGCTCATCAACGCTTTCACAAATCTTACCATTAGCCCCATACTCTGCATTCCTGTTACTCCTTCAAAGTGAATCACCTCACACTTTTTTTTGCATTAAACTCCATTTGCCACCTCTCAGCCCAGCTCTGCAGTGTATCTATGTCCCTCTGTAACCTGCAACATTCTTCAGCACTATCCACAACTCCGCAGATCTTAGTGTCATCCATAAATTTGTTAATCCATCCTTCTAGGCACTCATCCAGGTCATTCATAAAAATGACAAATAGTAGTGGCCCCGAAACAGATTCTTGCAGTATATCACTAGTAACTGAACTCCAGGATGAACATTTCCCATCAACAGGACTGCAGATGCTGGAGATCAGAGCTGAAAATGTGTTTCTGGAAAAGCGCAGCAGGTCACGCAGCATCCAAGGAGCAGGAGAATCGACGTTTCGGGCATGAGCCCTTCTTGTACTAAATGAAAATGGCTCATGCCCAAAACATCGATTCGCATGCTCCTTGGATGCTGCCTGACCTGCTGCGCTTTTCCAGCAACACATTTTCAGCTCTGATCTCCAGCATCTGCAGTCCTCACTTTCTCCTAGAAGATTTTAACCTACTGCAAATTCTCTTGCAAGGATGCCTTCCTTGAAGAAGCTCTCTTCTTCCCTCTACAAGGATTTCAGTGAGTCCCTCTCTCACTGCATACCCCAGGTCATCTCCTCTGCCCAGAAACCCTTCAGCCACGTTCTCAAACAGACTCGCTACCACAGCCACATCTCCTTCCTCAGCACCTGCCTACGGAACCGACTGACCCCGCACGGACTCCGGACTGCGTTCAGACCAACAAAATTTGGACCCAACCAGGACAACCAGTACCTACAACAAATCCGAAGCCTCCAGCAACAGACCTCCCTCTGGATCCTCCGCTCCACACTTGCAGCCATGCCCCGCTACCTACATTTCCTACAATTAGCCCTACCCCAGCTCAGGAAACACTCTCACAGACTTGCAAAGGACCTCTACTGTTCTTCATCCACAGAAGAATCCATACACCAAACAAACAGTGCTTCCTCGCCATATTGGAAATTAAAGACACTAAGTACCAAAAACTTTCGTGTACTTACCCCCACACAATGTGTTCCTCAAATGTTCCAGAATCTTCCATCGGCCTCCGAAATCACTCGGGCGCCACTAACCACGCGGCTGCGGCAGCAACTGCCGGCACGAACCATGACGTCACTTCCGCCCCCACCGACCTTGCAGCCTCTGCGATCGCCGCCCATACAACCGCCTCCACGATCGCCAGGAAGACCATCGCAGATTCGCAGCCTCCGCGGGGTCCACAGCTATCGGGAACAACACCATTTCTGCCGTCATCACAGCCACTTCCGCCCCCTGGGTTGCCGTCGCCGCAGCCACTTCCGCCCCCAGTGACATCACTCACCTACACAATGACCACACCGCATGAGTCTCCGCCCCCATGCCAATCTCCGTCACCACGCCTAACCCCACCCCGCCCCGATCTCCGTCCCCGCCCCGATTACCGCCCCCATGCCGATCTCCGTCCCCGTCCCCACACCTAACCCCGCCCCCACTCCCAGCTCCAGTCTCCCACCAGGTCTTAGCTCCCAGCCCTGCCGTGTTTTCACCATCCCTCCAGAACTACCCCTCTCTGAGGATGAAAGATCAGTCCTTGGCAGAGGCCTCACCTTCATTCCCCTACGCTCTCAGATTAACGAGTTCAACACGTGGCGAGACATCGAAAAATTCTTCCACCACCTTCGCCTCCGCGCCTACTTCTTCAACCAGGATTCTCGCCCATCCTCTGACGACCCCTTCTCCCACCTCCAACACATCCCATCCACCTGGACACCCCGTGCTGGCCTCTTAACTGCCCTCGATCTCTTCATAGCCAACTGCCGCTGTGACATTAACCGCTTCAACCTCTCCACCCCTCTCACCCACTCCAACCTCTCATCCTTGGAACGTGCAGCCCTCCACTCCCTCCGTTCCAACCCCCCAAAAAAAGAAGAAGGGCTCAGCAAGACATTTTCATTTCCCATCAACAACCAGCTAGCCAATTTCTGATCCAAACCGCTAAATTACATCAATCCCATGTCTCCATATTTCATGCAATAGCCTACCATGGGGAACTTTATCAAATGCCTTACTGAAATCCATATACATCACATCAACTGCTTTACCCTCATCACCTGCTTGGTCACCTTCTCAAAGAATTCAATAAGGTTTGTGAGGCACGACCTACCCTTCTCAAAACCATGTTGACTATCCCTAATCAACCTATCCATTTATAGATGATGATAAATCCTATCTCTTATAGCCTTTTCCATTACTTTACCCACAACTGACATAAGGCTTACTGGTTTATAATTACCAGGGTTGTCTCTACTCCCCTTCTTGAACAAGGGGATACCATTTGCTATCCTCCAGTCTTCTGGTACTATTCTTGTAGGTAATAATGACTTATGGGTCAAAGCCAAAGGTTCTGTAATCTCCTCCCTGGCTTCCCAGAGAATCCTCGGATAAATCCCATCTGGCCAAGGGACTTGTCTATTTTCACACTTTCCAGAATTGCTAATACTTCCTGCTTGTGAAACTCAATCCCATCTGGTCTAGTAGCCTGTATCTTTGCATATTCCTTTACAACATTGTCATTTTCCAGTGTGAATACTGGCAAAAAAAATTCATTTCCTTCTATCTTAGACTCCACGCATAACTTCCCACTACTATGCTTGATTGGCTGTAATCTTTCTCTAATCATTCTTTTATTCCTGATATACCTATAGAAAGCTTTAGGGTTTTCCTTGATCCTATCTGCCAACATCTTTCCATGTCCCCTCCTGATTCTTCTTAGCTCTCTATTTTGGTCTTTCCTGGCTATCGTGTAACTCTCAAGCTCCTTAACTGAGTCTTCATGTCTCATCCTAACATAAGCCACCTTCTTCCTCTTGAAGAAAGACTTCTCTGGATCTATTTGAGGCCTATAGAAAACTCCCAACAGGGTGACCACTCTTTTTTTGTTTCTAACCTCAGCCCATATCATCTTTAGTAAACCACTGCTACCTCACTTGGTCACTTCCTCCTTGCCTGACAAGTACACGCTTATCCTGTTCCTGGAATAAGCTCTACATTTCAATTCCACTGCAATATCCTTCCCAATCCTATGCATTCTAAATCTTGTCTAATTGCATCATAATTGCCTTTCCACCAGCAATAACTCTTGCCCTGCAGTATATACCTATCCCTTTCCATTGCTAAAGTAAACATTACTGAATTGTGTTCACTATCACTAAAGTGCTCACCTACCTCCAAATCTAACATCTGGCCAGGTTTATTATCCTGTACCAAATCCAATGTGGCCTCCCCCCTTGTCCACCTGCCTACATACTATGTCAGGAAACCCGCCTGCATACATTGGGCAAAAAATGACCAATCTAAAGTATCCAAACTATAGTATTTCCAGTCAATAATTGGAAATTTATAACAACTACCCTGTTACTCTCGCTTCTATCCAAAGTTATCTTTGTTATCCTTTCCTCAACTCCTCTGGATCTTGAGGCCGATAGAAAACTCCCAACAGGGTGACCTCTCTCTTTTTTTTGTTTATAACCTCAGCCCATACCATCTCAGTAGATGAGTCCTCAAATGTCCTTTCTGCCACTGCAATACTGTCCTTGACTGACAATGCCACACCTCCTCCTCTTTTACCATCTTCTCTGTTCTTGCTGATACTTATAAATCCTGGAACCTGCAACAACCATTCTATCCCTACTCCATCCATGCCTCTGAAATGGCCACTTCATCGAAGTCCCAAGTACCAACCCATGCTGCAAGTTCACCCACCTTTATTGCAGATCCCCCTGGCATTGAAGTCAACACACTTCAAACCACCTTCCTGCTTGCCTGTGAACTCTTGCGACCTTAAACCTAATTTTTGACCTCACTATTCCCAACCTTTTTGACACTGGAATTACAATTTAGGTTCCCATCCCTCTGCTGAATTAGTTTAAACCCTCCCGAAAAACATTAGCAAATCTCCTTCTCAGAATATTGGTACCCCACTGGTATGGTGTAGATCATCTTGTTTGTAGAAGTCCCACCTACCCCAGAATGACCCTCAATTATCCAAGTATCCAAAACCCTCTGTCCTGCACCATCCCTGTAGAAACGTGCTCAACACCTTCCTCTCCCTATTTCTTGACTCGCTGGCACCTGGCACAGGCAACAAACTAGACATAACAACTGTTTGTTCGAGCACTAAGCTTCCACCCTATCTCTCTGAATTTCTGCCTTACATTCCCATCCCTTTTCCGACCTATGTCATTAGGACCAAGACTTGGGGCTGATCCCCCTCCCCCTACCTCTCAAGGATCCCAAAACACAAACACTGGCACCTGGGAAACAACACACAAATTGAGTCTCTCTCGTTCGCACAAAATCTCCTATTTGACACCTAACTATGGAGTCCCCAGTGCTCTGCTCATCTCCCTGCCTTCCTATCTGAGCAACAGGGACAGACTCTGCACCAGAGACGTGTACCCCATGGTTTACCTTGGTAATTCATCGCCCCCAAACAGTACCCAAAACGGTATACTTGTTATTGCGGGGATTGGCCACAGGGGATCCCGGAACTGCTTGCCGGTTCCCTTTCCGTCCACTGACTGTAAGCCATCTGCATTTTTCTTATAGCTGTGGTGTGACTTCCTCCCTGTAACTCCTCTCAATTACCCCCTGAGCCTTCCAAATGACCCGAAGTTCTTCTAGCTCCAAATTTGGAGCTTAATCAAGGAACAGCTACTGCATGTCCTTGATAAGTATGTACCTGTCAGGCAGGGAGGAAGTGGTCGAATGCGGGAGCCATAGTTTAGATTAGATTAAATTACATTACAGTGTGGAAACAGGCCCTTCGGCCCAACAAGTCCACACCGACCCGCCACCCCCCATACCCCTAACCTAACACTACAGGCAATTTAGTATGGCCAATTCACCTGACCTGCACATCTTTGGACTGCGGGAGGAAACCGGAGCACCCGGAGGAAACCCACGCAGACACGGGGAGAACGTGCAAACTCCGCACAGTCAGTCGCCTGAGGTGGGAATTGAACCCGGGTTTCTGGTGCTGTAAGGCAGCAGTGCTAACCACTGGGCCACCAGTGAATCTCTTGAATCTCTTGTCAAGAAGAAGAAGAAAGCTTGTGTTAGGATGAGAAATGAAGGCTCAGTTAGGGCACTTGAGACTTACATGTTAGCCAGGAAAGACCTAAAGAGAGAGCTAAGAAGAATCAGGAGGGGACATGAGAAGTTGGTTGGCAAATATGATCAAGAAAAACCGAAAAGCTTTCTATAGGTATATCAGGAATAAAAGAAAGATCAGAGAAAGATTAGGGCCAATCAAGGATAGTAGTGGGAAGTTGTGCATGGAGTCAGAGGATATGGGGAAGCACTAAATGAATATTTTTTTGTCAGTATTCACACTGGAAAAAGACAATGTTGTCGAGGCGAATATTGAGATAAAGGTTACTAGACTAGATGGGATTGAGCTGAAACTTTATTGCTGGAACAGCACAGCAGGTCAGGCAGCATCCAGGGAACAGGAGATTCGACGTTTCGGGCACATGCCCTTCTTCAGGAATGAGCAGAGAGTGTTCAGCAGGAGAAGATAAAAGGTAGGGAGGAGGGACTTGGAGGAGGGGCGTTGGAAATGTGATAGGTGGAAAGAGGAAATTTAGTTCCACAGTGACCTACATGCTATTATGAATATCTCCAGTCTAGCCTTCAGGCCTTCAGCTGATCATGAAAAGATTGCTAACAAAAGGAAATGTGGAAATGGAAATTGCATCCAAAGCACTGCCACCTCTCACGCATTGCAATGCCACTCTTCTATCAACCACTAGCATGCTCACTCTCTCTCATCCTCAGACAGCATCCAACATGCTGCCAGTCTCCCAATGGGCTAGCCTGCCCTGCATAGGTACAAGTGAAACTGTCCTTGATATGACCCCATGGGACTTTAAACCTGGAGGTCATTGACTAAAAGAATCACAGCTGTCAGAAGTGGGATGTGACAGCAGATGCTGGAATCTAAGGTAGACAAGCAGGAGGCTGGGAGAACACAGTAGGCCAGGCATCATCAGGAGATGGAAAAATCGACGTTTCGGGTGTAATCCTTCTTCAGGACAAGGGTGGGTGTGGGGGGAGCTGCAGATAAAGGGGGTGGCGAGGGAAGGGTGGTGAGCTGGGGATAGGTGAAGACAGGTAGAGGATACAACCTGGTTGGTTGTTGGGAGGAATGAATCTGGTAGGCCGCTGAAAGGAATGAGTGGGAGTCGGTCGGTTTGTAGTAGATGGCTGTGGGAGTCGGTCGGTTTGTAGTAGATGGCTGTGGGAGTCGGTCGGTTTGTAGTAGATGGCTGTGGGAGTCGGTCGGTTTGTAGTAGATGGCTGTGGGAGTCGGTCGGTTTGTAGTAGATGGCTGTGGGAGTCGGTCGGTTTGTAGTAGATGGCTGTGGGAGTCGGTCGGTTTGTAGTAGATGGCTGTGGGAGTCGGTCGGTTTGTAGTAGATGGCTGTGGGAGTCGGTCGGTTTGTAGTAGATGGCTGTGGGAGTCGGTCGGTTTGTAGTAGATGGCTGTGGGAGTCGGTCGGTCTGTAGTAGATGGCTGTGGGAGTCGGTCGGTTTGTAGTAGATGGCTGTGGGAGTCGGTCGGTTTGTAGTAGATGGGATTGAGGTTCACAAGAAGGAGGTGTTAGTAATTCTGGAAAGTGTGAAAATAAATACGTCCCTTGGGCCAGATGGGATTTATCCTACGATTCTTGGGAAGCCAGTGAAGAGATTACAGAGACTTTGGCTTTGATCTTTATGTCATCATTGTCTACAGGAATAGTGCCAGAAGACTGGAGGATAGCAAATGCTTGTTGAAGAAGGGGAGTAGAGACAACCCTGGTAATTATAGACCAGAGAGCCTTACTTCGTTTGTGGGTAAAGTGTTGGGAAAGGTTATAAGACATAGGATTTATAATCATCTAGAGAGAAATAGGTTGATTAGGGATAGTCAACATAGCTTTGTGAAGGGTATGCCGTGCCTCACAAATCTTATTGAGTTATTTGAGAAGATGACCAAGCAACTGAATGAGGATAAAGCGGTTGATGTGATGTATTTGGATTTCAGTACGGCTAAGTGTTGCCGGACAATGAGATCTCAGAGTTCAGGTACACAATTCCATGAAATTTGTGTCACATACAAATAGGGCAATTAAAAAGATATTTAGCATGCTTGTCTTTATTGCTGAGATATTTGAGTATAGATGTTGGGACATTATGTTGAATGTTGCACAAAATGTTCCCCATGGTAGGCGATTGCACAAAACATGGAGGCATGGGATTGATGTGATTTAGCATTTTGGATCAGAAATTGGCGAGCTGAAAGAGGTCAGAGGTTGGTGGTTGATGGGAAATGTTTATCCTGGAGTTCAGTTACTAGTGATGTACCACAAGGATCTGTTTTGAGGCCACTGCTATTTTTCATTTTAATAAAATACCTGGATAAGGGCACAGAAGGATGGATTAGTAACTTTGCGGATGACAGTAAGGCCTGTGGAGTTGTAGATAGTGCTGAAGGATGTTGCAGGTTACAGAGGGACAGAGATACGCGACATAGCTAGGCTAAGAGGTGGCAAATGGTGTATAATGCGGAGATGTGTGAGGTGCTTCACTTTGGAAGGAGCAACAGGAAAAAAGAGTACTGGGCCAATGGTAAGATTCGTGATAGTGTAGATGAGCAGAGAGATCTTGGTGTCCATGTACATAGTTCTCTCAAAGTTGCCAACTAGGTTGATAGGGTTATTAAGAAGACATATGGTATTTTAGCTTTTATTGGTAGAGGGATTGCTTTTTGGAGCCACGAGGTCATGCTGTAGCTGTACAAAACTCTGATGTGGCCACATGTGGAGTATTGCATATAGTTCTGGTCACCGCATTATAGGAAGGAAGTGGAAGCTTTGGAAAGGGTGTGGAGGAGATTTACAAGGATGTTTCCTGATATGAAGGGAAGGTCTTATGAGGAAAGGCTGAGGGACTTGAGGCTGTGTTTGTTTGAGAGAAGAAAGTTGAGAGGTGAGTTAATTGAGACATATAAGATAATCAGACAGTTAAATAGGGTGGACAGTGAGAGCCTTTTTCTTCAGATGGCGATCGCTAGCATGAGGGGACATAGCTTTAAATTGAGGAGTGATAGATGTAGGACGAATGTCAGAGATAGTCTCTTTACTCAGAGAGTAGTAGGGGCTAGAATGCACTGTCTGCAACAGTTGTAAACTTGCCAACTTTAAGGGCATTTAAATGGTCATTGGATAAACATATGGATGAAAATGGAATAGTGTAGGCTAGCTAGGCTTCAGATTGGTTCCACAGGTCATTGCAACATTGAGGGCCGAAGGGCCTGTACTGTGCTGTAATATTCTATGTTCTATGTTCTAAGTTATTCTGTATTCTCTCCTCTTTTTTGTTTGCATTTCATTTGGTACTCTGTAAATAAATTCTATTTTGTCTAATTCAGATGGGTTATGACTTTCTGCATCACTCCTGGAATATCCACTCCACACCTGCTCAAAAAAAAAGTTAGGGTCTGGGTTATCTTCTTGGAATGTTTTGAGTGAGTCTAGCCTGATCCATAACACCTTCCAAAACAGGGCAACCAGAACTGGACACAGTACACCATAACATACCTCACCAACATCTTGTGCAACATTCAACATAATGCTGCAACTCCTACACTCCAATGTCTCAGCAATAAAGGCATGCATGCTATATACCTCTTTAATCACCCTATTTGTATGTGACACAAATTTCATAGACTTATGTACCTGAACCCTGAGGTCTCACTGTTCTACAACACTATCTGAGGCCCTAATTTTAATTACATAAGTCCTGCACTTGTTTGTTTTAACAAAATGCACTACTTCACATTTATCTTCTGCCACTCTTAGCCCATTGACCTAATTTATCAAGGTCTCATTGTAATCTTAGATAACCTTCTTCATTGTCCACTAGGCCACCAATTTTGGTGTCATTTGCAATTTACTAACTATGCCTTCTTCATTCTCATCGAAATAATTTATATAAATGATAAACAAAAGTGATCCTAACATCTAGCTCTGTGGAATTCCACTAGTCACAGGCCTCTAGTCCGAAAGGTTACCCTCCATCATGACTGTCTCCTGCCATTAAGCAAATTTTGTATCCAGTTGGCAAGTTCACCCTGAATCCCTTGTGATCTAACTTTACTAATTAATCTATCATGCAGAACCTTGTCAAAAAATTTCCTAAAGTACAAGAAAACAATGCGAAAGTGAGGACTGGAGATCAGAGTCAAGATTAGAGTGGTGCTGAAAAAGCACAGCAGGTCTGACAGCATCTGAGGAGCAGGAAAATTGATGTTTCAGGCAAAAGCACCACTCTAATCTTGACTCCAAGAAAACAATGTCTACTGCTCTGTCCTCATCAATTTCTTGGCTACATTTTCAAAAATCTTAAATTTATGATTTCCCTCGCACAAAATCATGCTGACTATCCCTAATCATTTCTCACCTCTCCAAATGCATATAAATCCTATCTTTCTGAATCATTTCCAACAATCTTTCCACCACCAAAGTCAGGCTCTCAGGTCTATAGAGTCATCTAGTCATAGAGATGTACAGGACGGAAACAGACTCTTTGATCCAACTTTTCCATGCAACCAGATATCCCAACCCAATCTAGTCCCACCTGCCAGCACCCGGCCCATATGCCTCCAAACCCTTGCTATTCATATACCCATCCAGATGCCTTTTAAATGTTGCAATTGTACTAGCCTCCACCACTTCCTCTGGCAGCTCATTCCATACATGTACCACACTCTGCGTGAAAGGTTTGCCCCTTTATGTCTCTTTTATATCTTTCCCCTCTCACCCTAAGCATATGCCCTCTAGTTCTGACTTCCCCAAAACCCCCCCACCTCAGGGAAGAGACTTTGTCTACTTATGCCATCCATGCCCCTCATGATTTTACAAACCTCTATTAGGACACCCCCTAGCCTCTGACACTCCAGGGAAAACATCCCTAGCCTATTCAACCTCTCCCAACAGCTCAAATCTTCCAACTCTGACAATATCCTTGTAAATCTTTTCTGAAGTCTTTATAGTTCCCAGATTTCTCCTTACATCCTTTCTTAAACAAAGGCACCACATTAGCCACTCTCCAATCATCTAGCACGTCACCCATAGTTATAGATGATACAAATATTTCTGTAAGACTTCTTTAGAGTAAAGCGAGGCCTTACAGGACACCAATCTGGGCTTATGTACTGCTAAAAATCTGTAGTAACATAAATCATAATAGTGTCATTTATAATTGTTGCAGTAGTGCAGAAAACTTCATTAAGTTCATTCAATAAGATTCTGCTCACTGAACCAGAAACATGGATATCCTCACACGCACATTATGTCCAAGATAGGAGGAGTGCACTGCCTTTCTCAAATCCTATTATTCCATGGGCTGCAGCATAAATTTAACGCTTACCCACTTCATTGTGTCATTAAGCTTTCTCAGTATTGGATTAGAAAAGGTCCAAAGACTAGTTTTTTTAATTGATACCAATTGATCAATAAAGATGCAATACTGGTTAATACATTTACTTTGTGACATGAAAATATAAATGCTTACCCTTCTAAACAACCCAAAATACACACACACACACACACACAGTTCTTTCTGCATTTTGGGAAAAATATACATTTGGCCAACAAGCTTGACTTCTGAAGGAAAAGGATAACGTTTGAAATGTTGAGCTATCTCTCATCCTGACTTTCTGGCTGGGGAAGGTACGTATCACCTCATGTAGGCTGCTGTCTCTGCGATGATTGTAAATGCACTTGTTCAGGAAACATAGTACTTAGAAATCTTCCAGTCATCTTCAAGAGGAATATAAGAACATAAGTGCAGGAGTAGACTACTCAACTCATCAAACATGCTCTGCCATTCAATAAGATCATGGCTGATCATTTGCTTCAATGGCTAGAACTCTCCTAGCCCCAAACAATGTGGGCAAATACAAATCAGTTTGGAAAATACTTTAGAATCAGAAAAATGAGATGCTCAATGTTTAGGAAAAAACATCTTATTTTACAACTGTGGTTTGAGTTTCAAGATGAGAATCACACTAATAAATGGCAAACAGGCCATTTGCATGCATTAACATATCGATATTACTGATTTTCACTTCATTTATACACCAATTACAATTCTTTCACAGGAGAGAAATAGCATAATGACAATTCCAGACATGAAAGTCAGAAGGTTACCTGGCAGCTTTAATTTGCCACAAGCTCATCTGGGCCAGCAGTCGTCAGCACTACAGGGCATGTCCTGTGGGTACTAATTGCCTACAACCATTACCCTAATCTCCGCCATCCACAGAGATTGGCATTGGACATGCAGCAGACTCATCTCACCATCATAGCAAATCTCTGACTTATTTAGAATACATTTAGCCACTTCTGCGCCACACTTTGGAGTGCACCAACACTTTACATTGTAATGCTGTGACCAGGCTGATTTGCCCATGGGGATTGATATCCATCTCATTCATCAGAACTGACCTTAACTCAAGGGTTTTTGTTTGTTTTCTTAGCATTCACTCATTTGCCATCTAATTGGATGCTCACAAGAACACTACCTTAGCTTGCCTTTTGGGTTTTGCCACCTTGTTCAGAACATATCAGCTTCCAGTACATAGAATATAGAACATAGAATAGTACAGGTCAGGAACAGGTCCTTCAACCTATCATATCTGCACCAACTCTATGCTGTTCTTAGCTATTTCCACACTGAGAAAGAAACTGTGACTATTCATGCTAGCCATGCCTTTCATAGTTTTATATACTTCTATCAGGTCGCTCCTTAGCCTCCCATGCTCTCCTTCCATCCCTTCTTAAACAAAGGCACAACGTTAGCCACTCTCCAGTCATCCAGCATCTCATCTGTAGTTATAGATTGTACAAATATTTCTCTAAGACTTCTTTAGAGTAAAGAGAGAACTTGTAAGACACAGATCTCAAGCAAAAACAATTCAAGTTTATCTAACCTCTACTTGTACTTAATATGTTCTAATCCAGACAACATCCTGGTAAATCTCTTCAGCACCCTTTCCAAAGCTTCCATATCCTTCCTATAGTATGGCTAGCAGAACTGCACACAATACTCCAAATATGGCCTAACAAAATACTTATGTATCTGCAGCATGACTTGCTAATGTTTATATTCAATGCCTCAACCAATGGAAGCAAGTATGCTGTATGTCTTCTTTTGCCAAATTATCCAATTGTGTTGACACTTTCAGGGAGCTATGGACTTGCATCCTAAAATCCCTCTGTATACCAGTCTTGTTAAAGGTCTTTCTGATAAAGGATTATGCCCGAAACATTGATTCTCCTGCTCCTTGGATGCTGCCTGACCTGCTGTGCTTTCTCAGCAACACACTCTTCACTGTTCAAGGTCTTGCCATTTACTCTCTACTTTCCTCTTGCATTTGACCTCACAAAATGTATCACCTCACACTTGTTTGGAATCATCTCCATTTGCCATTTTTCCACCCAACTTTCCAGCTGATCTTTATTCTGTGTAACATTTTACTATCCTCCTTCAATATCTGCAACTCCACAAATTTTTGTGTCCTCTACAAACTTACTAATCAGGTCATCAACATGTTCACATAAATCATTTCATAATATATCATAGACAACAGAGGTTGCAGAACATGACTGATCACAGTCCTCCAGTCAGAAAAACACCCCTCCACAAGGACATTCTGTCTTTTATCGCCAAGCCAATTCTGTATCCAACTTGCCAACTCACCATAGATTCCATGCAATTCAATCTTCTGGACCAGTGTACTATGAGCAACCTTGTCAAATGCTTTACTGAAGTCCAGGTAGACAACATCTACTTCCTTACCCTCATCAAACATCTTCATCACTTCCTCAAAAAACTCAATCAAGTTTGTGAAACAATCAAGCTTGTATGAAGCCATGCTGACCGTCTCTACTGAGTCTATTCTTCTCCAAATTCAATTACATTCTGACCCCATGACCTTTCTCCAATAATTTCTCTTCCATTCATGTAAGACATACTGGCCTGTACTTTTGTGAAATTACAATTATAATTAAAATTATTATTAAATTAGTTATAAGTTATATTTCTTGTTGCCCTTCCTAACAAAGGAACATTATTGGTTATTCTCCTGTCTTCTAGACCTCACCTGTGGCTAAAGAGGACACAAAAAAAAGGCTCCAGAGATCTCCTGCCTTGCCTCCTTCAGTATCCTGGGATAAATCCCATCAGACCTGGAGACACATCTTCCTCAATGTTTTTCAAGACATCCAACAGCACCTGCTTCTTAATTTTGATATGCCCTGGAATTTCAACATATTCCTTCTTCGTCTTACCATCATTCATGTTCTTATCCCATTCTTGCCTAATACTGTTGTATTAGCCTTCCCCCCAGTTTAGCACTTTCAACAGAAAACCAGTCTTATCCTTTTCAATAACTATCTTGAAACTTATGGAATTATAATCATTGTTCCCAGAATGTTCCCCACTGAAACTTCAATCACCGGGCCAGAATCATTCCCCAATACAAAGTCAGAAACAGCTTCTTTCCTAGAATCCCTAGAGTGTGAGAACAGGCTATTCAGCCCAACAAGTCCACACCAACTCTCCAAATAGCATCCTATCCAGACCCATCCCCGACTCTCTTTCTCTGCATTTCCCATGGCTAATCCACCTAAGTTATACATTCCTGAACACTATGGACAATTTAGCATGGCTAATATGCCGAATTTGCACAAATGTGGGCTATGGAAGGAAACTGGAGCACCCAGAGGAAACCAGTGCAGACACAGGGAGAATGTGCAAACTTCACCCAGACAGACAGTTGTCCAAGGCTAGCATTAAACCCGGGTCCCTAACACTGTGAAGCAGCAATGCTAACCCTAAATGTTGTAGTTTGAATATCCACACATTATTTCAAGAGTTTCTCCTGGAAGCATCTAGCCCTAAGAAAGTCCCAGTGAATACTGGGGAAATTAAAATCACCCACAACCACAACCCCTGTTATTTTTATATCTTTCCATGATCTGCTTACATATTTTCCTGGTGCTCCTGCTCGTTATTGGGGGGGCCTGTGATATAACCCCATCATGGTAATTGCACCTTTCTTGTTCTTACATTCTACCCATATTGCTTCAGTGGATGACCCATCCCTGACATGTACTCTATGTGCAGCTGTGATATTCTCCTTAATCAGTGCTTCTGTCTTGTCTTTTAATGTAGATACAAAAACAGACAGTGTTTCATGGTTTTCAGCAATGATCAGTTAAGGGGGTGGATACATTACAGTACAGCACTGAACTAGGTCAGTGTCATGCCTCCAGCAGTTTGCTTGGCAAACACATTCAATGTGCTTTGACAGAATGGCCAAGTGCCGATGGCTCATTCTACATGCTGGCAGTCATGGAGTTTTAAAGATTTTGAGTCACTTTACACTCAGCTTTAAGTTGCACCTGCTGCAAACAGTCTAAAGCAGAGAAGGGCTGAACATTTAAGAACCTTCCAGAGAAAACCAACCTGGCAACAAGGAAAAAATTGCAGTCAATCACAAAAGCATTTCAGATCTGGTAAGAAGGAAAGTTATGAACTTCTTGGACAAAGAGAATTAGTTACTTCAAAGCAGATACAGATTGTATCATATGGCAATTCTCTTCAGGAACATGCCCAAATCAGGCTTTAGCCTTAGAACCAGGAGACATTGGAATCTCTGCAAGTTAAAATCTCTGTTGGGCAAGGAATTTTTTTTTTTTGGAAATGACACAGTATTACAAGATGGAAAGTGAAAGAGAAAGGACTCTGCTGATGATGTTCAACTTGAGCTTATTGGATTCATACACCATGACTACAACAAAAAGAATCAGGGTCAACAAGAGCAACTTAAACCAAGATTGCAGATCCTGGGACAATCAGAAGTAAAGTGACAAAGATGCAACTTAGAAGTCTAAGCAGCCCTGGTCTTATGAAAGAAACGTGTGTGAGGTTTTATTTACACCACAGAAAAAACAGGAGATTCTTTATTGAAATGGAATTAAAGGCAGGAATCTATTTAATCGATGGGAACAAGCATCATTAAGGAAAAAAGGTTAAAAAAAGGTAAAAAATATCACTTTTAAGCCTGCAAACAATAGGAATCATCCATTATGTCCACAAATCATCAATTCAGTGTTGTGATGATGCTGTCACTTTAAGAAGGTTATTCTGTCCTGGGTTTTTTTTGGAAGAGAGGTTGTAAAAGCAGAAGTGCCAAAGTGCCGACTGGATTTGGCCTAAGTCAAAAGTTTAAGAGGCCATTAGGAATTTATTTTAACAGTTGTAACAGTGGAAGGGGAGCAGCCAGTTCCCACAGACCAAGATTTCCAGTCTTTTAGCTGTATCAGTAGAAGCTGTTTGGGTCTCAGAAGAATTGGAGCTTCAGTACATGATTTCTAACTGTGACTTTCTCTGAAATCTCTTTTGATATTGAACGGCATGCAAGAAACTGTGTCTGATTTTATCTTCTTACCAAGGGGTGTGTTTATGGGATATTACTGTATTGGAACAATTATTTAGTAATGGGTACTGTATCTAATATTCAGTTAAGTTTTCCAATGGTTAAGTTATTCTAAATTTCTCTTTCTTGTTTGTATTTTAACTATAATGTTGTAATAAATTGTGCTTCACTTAATGTTGAGTAGTTTGACCAGTTACATCACATCTGGAACACATACCTCACATCTTGCCACACTGTAGGTAATCTAATCTAATCCAATTTTAAAATAAAAAAAAGTTAGGGACTAGGCTACCTTCTTAAAATATGTTGGGGGGTGGGGAGGGGTCTGGTCTGGTCTGGTTTGATTTATAATAGTATTACTGAAAAATAAAAACTTTTAAGAGCAAGACAAATGAATAACATTCTGGGAAGAAATGTCAACAAAAATAATATGGTTAGGAAAATTTGATTTCAGAGATGGACCAATTAGAACACATAATTGGATATCTTGAAGAAAACAATTCTTAAGCTACAGAACAGCTTCCAAAATAGGTCCAAGTTAGAAGTTGAACAAATTGATTCATTTTTGTATATAATTTGCAGAATGGCTAATTAATGTTATCGTTCACCAAGACATAAAAGATGCAACAGATACTTCAATTTCATGACAAATACAATTCTTGAAAGAACAATATTCATAAGCAAAGATAAGAATTCATGGGATCTTCAGATTTGGGGAGAAATTCAACAATGGAAATAAAAGTCAAAATTCATGAGAGAAATATCAAAATTCCTGATGAGCTTTGTCAGATTTATTACAGTCAAAAGAAGATTTGACTTTAGAGAAAGGCATTCAGAAAATGAGTAGATCAGATGTCTAGAAGTAATACAGATCTATCTGCAGAGCAGTAGGTCAACCTTGGCAAAGGAGACCAGCACAGTCCATTCAATTCTTAAAGTGCAAAACCATTAATGACACATATGAAAAACCAACACAGTATTAAAAGTATTAGACTCTAAATGTTCTTATTGATCCTGAGGAGTGAAGAAGCATCTCAAGGACAGAGAGTATTCAACTACTAAAAATGAAGATGCTGCCACGTCCAGTGAACGTGTAGAAGAGGACACAGTCATTGTAAACAAAAAATGCAATAAATATCAAAATAAATAGGTTTAGGAGGTAGAATAGACTACAATACAAGCAAATACTAAAGTGTTCCTCACGAAAATATGGGATCCAGACCGAGTCTTTTGGTACAACACTAATTATGTTAATGCTCGCCTGATGGGTTTTGAATAAAATATTAGGCAGATGTATTATTGGCATTATAAGTGAATTATAAGCAAGTTATTATCAGTCATGGTTTTTTAAAAAAACACCATCTACAATCAGCAACAGTGCAGGCACATGCACAATGGGCTTTGTTCTTATGATGTTAGCTATGTGGCAATCTCCAGGCAAATAGGTACAAGGAATAAATACTGGACTAGCTAACAATGTGCATAACCCAAGAAAACATTTTTAAAAAAACTTTCCAACATAAGTAATGCCAGATACAAGAAGACTTAAACATACTTTACAATAAAAAAAAACACTCTTGAGTAGGAATGCATGCCTCACTCCCAACATTTTTCAAACATGGGAGAGGTTAAACAGGAACATCTAGAGAGCACCTGTGAATAGGAATATAATTCTTATAATGATCGTATACTTTTGTTTTTTGATATGTTTGATTACGAACTAAAATGGACTGTTTTGTGGAAGTAATTACTGCACTTGCATAAAGAGAGTTACTGAAATTCATTCAAAGTCATGTTTACAATGTTGCTTTGTTCAAGCACTGCAGGAAAATATTTGTAGACAGGTGGGCACTGGAGGTGCAAACAAAGTGTTTGCAATAGTTTGCTGTTTGCTTTGTGAAGTTGTGATCAGTTATAGGTGACAAAGGTTCCTGAGAAGTACCAGAGGATTAGAAAACTGCCAATGTGGCACCACTATTCAGAAAGGGAGAGAAGCAAGAAGTGGGTAACCATAGGGCAATTAGCCTAGCATTTATTGTTGGAAAAATACTGTAATCAATTATTTAAGAACAATTAGCAGAACATTTGCAATATCATAATCTAATTAAGCAGTTCAGAGTGGCTTTACAAAATGGAAATTATATCAGACTAATTTATTAGAAATTTTCAAGGAGCTCTTAACCAAATGGAAAGATGTCTTATTTCTGGATTTCCAGAAAGTATTTAACAAGATACCTCACAAAAGCTTAAGTCAAAAGATAAGAGACCACAGTGTTGAAGAGAATTGGCTAATGGGCAGGAAACAGTGAATGAGGCTGTTTTATTTTTCAAGTTATTGATCTGTGACCAGTGGGGTTCCACAGGAATCAATGATGGGATAACAAGTATTTACAACACACATGCTTTAGAAGGAAAAAAAACAAATCTACTTTAGCTAAATTTGCAGACAGCAGAAAAATAGATGAAAAGGCAAGTTGCAAGAAGGATTTTGATGGCCCATTGGTATTATCATTGGGTGTTAAGTCAGACACCCAAGTAATGTTCAGGGGACATCGGTTGAATTCCGCCAAGGATTTGAATTTGAATTCAATACAAACCTGGAATTGAGAGTCTGATGATGACCAATGTTGGAAAACCCACCTGCTTCACCAATAATCTTTTTGGAAGGAAACTGTTATCTTTATCTGATCTGGCCTACATGTGACTCCAGACCCACAGCTGACTCTTAACTGCACTCTGGGATTGGTAATAAACATTGGCCTAGTCAGCAATGCCCTCATACCAATGAATTTTTAAGAAGTACAAACAGTTTACAGAGAGATATTAATAGGTTAAGTAAGTGGGCTACAAGTTGGCAAATGGATTATAATCTTTGAGAGAAAGTGAGGCTGGAGATCAGAGCTGAAAATGTGTTGCTGGAAAAGCGCAGCAGGTCAGGCAGCATCCAAGGAACAGGAG
>NC_057724.1:48693326-48741662 GCF_004010195.1 Chiloscyllium plagiosum
CTCCTGTTCCTTGGATGCTGCCTGACCTGCTGTGCTTTTCCAGCAACACATTTTCAGCAAATGGAGTATAATGTTTATTTTGGAAGGGAGAACAAAAAAATCAACATTGTTTAAATGGAGATAAAATGCAGGAAATGGAAACACAATGGACTTGGGGATACTTGCACAAGAAATGCAAAAAGCTAGCATACAGGTGCTGCAGTTAATCAGGAAGGTTATGGAACATCAACACTTATTTCAAGGGGATTGAAGTATATGATAGAGAAGTCATACTGCAATTGAATAAGGTGCTGGAGAGATCACATCTGGAGTACTGTGAACAGTTTTGGTTTGTTTATCAAAGAAATATAGTATTTCATTGGAGCCAGCTCAGAGAAAGTTGATAAGGGTGATCCTTGGTATGCAAGATTGTCTTATGAGCAAAGGCTAGATAGATTGGGAACCTACTCACTGGAGTTTAGAAGAATAAGAGTTAATTTGATTGAAATATATTGGATTCTTAAGGGGCTTGACAAGGTAAGTGCTGGGAGGATGATTCCCCTCATCAGAGAACCTGGTACCAGAGGCTATAATCACAAATTAAAGAGGTGCCAATTTAAGACTGAGATCAGGAGGAATTCCTTCTTTCAAGGGTTGAGATTTGGAATTCCTTGCCTCAGAAGGCTGTGGGTACAGAGTCCTTTTTTTTCTATATTTAAGGCTGAGATAGGGAGATTCTTGATCAGGAGAGTAAGTAAGGGTTATGGGGCTAGGACAGGAAAGTGGATATGAGGAGTGTTAAATAGTAAAGTAGACTCAAGAGGTCAACAGTCTACCGCTGTTCCTTTTTTTAATGTTCTTACAGTATTTTTATCATCAGCCGAAAAACCGTTAACTGATTGGCTATTGATATCTGAACAGTTCGTGGGCGTGAACAAAATTAACAGAAGCCTTTGGAGGGGAATTTGTTGCTCTGCGCGCTCTCTCTCTGCAAGGAAGATACCTGCAGTTTGAAGAAAGCCAGGTTTTTATGTCTCTCCATTAGTTACTGTATTGCTTCTAACCAATAATTTAGAGAATTTGTAATTCATGAAGTAATCACTGTGTCTCCTGTGAAGAAATAAGAGAAAGTAAGATTGTAGAACTTGGGGAAACAAAAGGAACACTTCACAAAACTTTAAGGACTGATGATATTGAACTATTTCCCCAGTATTTTCTCCCTCCACCCATGAGCCTTTTCTTTTATGCGTGTTTAGAGGGGCTTTGAAAGGAGTATTAGAGTTTTAACTAGTACAGTTCATGTCAGCAGTTCGTAGCTGTTTATCTGTCCTGACATATATACTGACACTTGGACATATATCAAAGATGAACATGTTTTTTTAAATTTGCAGTTTACCAAGCCAAATAGAATGTGCAGGAAACCCATTGGAGAGTGTGATTTTGCAGAATACTGCACAGATTCATAGCTGTTTATCTTAATGGTTAAATCCATTAAGTTGTACTCAATAATAGTTCTTGTTTAGTACAAAAATTTTGTCGATGTTTTATTTTAACCTGAGTCCATCTAATCGGTAAACTGGGGACTCTGTGTACTTGCTAAACTTTTAACTTCCATGGCAACTTTGGAAAGAGTGGGGTTTGATTTCAGGTGAGCTACCCAATTGAGGTGTGACAATTATTTATTAGGTGAGGGACGTTTAGTACTGAATACAACACAACTTTGAAGAAATATGCTAGACCATTTTGTCACTAATTGCCCAAGAGATACCACATTATTTCATCAAACAAGTTGTGAAAAAACTTAAGAGCTGATGAGATTCAATACTCTTTCCCTTGGATGGAAGTTTGGAGCTAAGCTGCAGATATCCTGCCAGGTGTGATTATGAAAATCAGAACCTTAAAGTACCTATAAACAATATTTATTTTAATCCAACATTTGTCATTTTTAAAATGAAGACTGCAACAGAAAAAAAAAGCTACAGATTTAAATTCAGTGGTTTTTTGATAAGATCTTGTGTGGGACTGATGGGATGCAATTTCTAAAGATGTCAAAGAAACTTCAGCCAGACTGTACTGTAATTTCTGATGCCAACAAAGATAATGGTACGGTGGCTCAGTGGTTAGCACTGCTGCCTCACAGCACCAAGGTCCCAAGTTCAATTCCAGCCTTGGGTGACTGTCTGTGTGTTCTCCCCATGTCTGCGTGGGTTTCCTCCGGATGCTCCAGTTTCCTCCCACACTCCAAAGATGTGCAGGTCAGGTGAATTGGCCATGCTAAATTGCCCATAGGTTAGGTGTGTTAGTCAGAGGGAAATGAGTCTGGGTGGGTTACTCTTCAGAGGGTCAGTGTGGACTTGTTAGGCCAAAAGGTCTGTTTCTACACTGTAGGGAATCTAAGCTATTCATAACAATAATATTCCTCTCTCAATAGCAAGCCACACCTCCAGATATTTTCAAAACTGCAGATACATTTGAATACAAAGGACAGGGGATAAGAAGGAAGACTGTGTACCAGCCTGAATTTGAACATTGGCACAGTCAGACTGTTACAATAAAAGAACTTCTTCTAGTTACATCCATATTTCAGGTAAGGATCTCTTTAACTTCAAGTGATGCAAACCAGGTAAAAAGCTACAAACAGGAAAACCAAATATGACAGAAGTGGAAGAGGAACCAGCAATGTCTCTTTATTGATTGACATAATGTCAAATGTTGACCAGAACAAAGACTTAGTGGGTTGACTAAAAAAATAACGTTTGAGCACAAATAGAGTTTTGAATCATGAATGACTTAGTCATCCGTGATGAACAACTGATTGTTCTGGTTTCACTTTAAGAAGATGTCTACAACAGGTACATTTGACATTAATGTGTACAACCAGAACTCGATCAGAAGTGTGGTATCCTGTGGGTTTCCTGGGCTTGTCAGATGATCATTACAGCCAGTATTAGGTTAGTTGTGTGCTTATTAAAATCATTTTTAATCCATGAACTGCCTCAGGTGTGACAGCCAGATGATGGAAGTTGAATATTGATAGTTCATTTCATATGCTACTGGGGATTGTCTCCTATAAGGTGTCTGGTTTTGCAACCTGCACCTGACACCCTCATAATTTATTTCAATGGTATTTAACTGCTTGAGGTCTGAAACTTTGTATTCCTAGGATTATCAGCTTGGGACATCCAATGTTTAAACATGAGTTTCACCCTGGTGGCTTCCACTAGTGTTTGCTTCAGCATCTGTTCCCTTCCCTTTTCCCTCTGTTTTGGGATGTTTTTTTCCATAACCTGTTCCACTCTGCATCAAATACAATACTATCAAGACTTCTGTTCTATGCCGCTGTACTTCTTCCAATAAGTAAAACTTCATCTTCATATTCTCCTGGATAATCTTGTCATTTATGGCTATGAGCCTAGTTCCAGCCTTTTTAATTTCTTCCAAGTTTGTCTTTGCTTTTTCTGGCACTTCTGGCTTGACTTCATCCCAGTTTAATCAAATGTCCCATCCTGAGTTATCCAAAATGCATGGGTTTTACTGTTTCCTGTAGGACTTCCATGTATTAAAGTAAAATTATTAAATATTGAAAATCCATTTTCACTACAATTGTAGCAACCTTAAAAAAATTTTGTTACTGTTTAAATTTTTCAAATCAATAAATAACATAATTTGTTTTAAAAATTATGCACTGATTTATGAATATAAAACTTTAAATTATTTCTAATGAATTTCAAAGAAAATAAAAATAAATGCAGAATCTTTTACACAAAAGCTTTGCTGCCTTATTAATTGTGTTTTCAGGCCCATACACATTTAGTATGTATTGAATTGGATTGTGTTCCTTATTCAGCTCAGTTGCAAAAAAAGGACTTAATATGTTTTATCCACCCACTGTGAAGTCCCATGGTATGACTTGCTGTGCTTCCTTGTGCAATACTTCTTTCCAGTCTCTTTGTATTATTGTTAATAAAAGAACAGGCTCCAAGCTTGAAGGGTGCACTAAAAGATCTAAATAGAAAGTACAGTGCCTAGGTACCAAGTGACATAAAATTTGTTTAAAAAAAAGTCACTTTGGCATAGGTATAAATAAGGTCATCCCATCTGTCAAGGGAGCTCCAGCTGTGACTATTTATCGTCTCTGAATCATTGCATCCCCGACCTTCCTTAGGACTTCTGTAGAAGTGTGTAAATAATTCATCACCAGAGTCTTTTTTTTTAAAGAAACACTTAGCTATCTTTCAAAACATTTTAAAGTATTTTTTCCAAACCATCTGCAAATACTGATCTGCACAATCTGTTAAAAATTATAATGATTTCACTGCATGTAGTTGCACTGTACATTTAGTAGAAAAATTGAAGTTCTTTGGACAATGCTCTTCCTTCATGTTTTTTTTTCCAAGCTGCATATCGTATATCAAGCTCCCTAAACACCATTTTGTTCTGCATCATTCTTAAATAGAATCTTTTTCATAATTCACTAAAGTTAGAGATGTATCTCCAGCTAGTCGAAAGATCCACTGGTCTGAGTAGTCATATCTTTAATCTGTTAATCACTCATGATAATCTTTGGCTTGAACATTAATTATTAAATGCTATTGGATATCTATAATACGTGTATTTATTAATGGTATTGCATTTCTATAACTTTTGAACTTGTCAATCATTCTTTCTGAATCAGATTAAAATGTATATCACATTTGTTCCCTGTATATCGTTTTGCAAAACCGCTGGAATAATAATGATTACATTGTAAGAATTTTTAGTTTGCTTTTATTTAAAAGATTAATAATTTAATACAAAAAAATTTGAAATACCAGCAAATTAATAATTGAATAGTAAGAAGATTGAAATTCAGGGTCTGTTGTAACTAATGCAGGGAGTAGTCAGTGCAGTTTTATACTTTCAAACTGAAATGATCCTATTGACTTTTGATGAAGATGACCCAAGCTGAATATAATTTCCCCAGAGCTTGTATTAAGAGCTGACCTGGAGCATTTTGTGCACTACTGAAGTGTCAAGTTACCAATCTACAGCACGGAATAAGTTTTAAGTTCTTGCAGTAATTTTTAAATCACTTTTTATCTGTAACTTTTTATCATAAATACAAAACTCAGCATTTGTGAAGTTAGAATAGAATCAATAAGCTGTGCTTAATGGTGACATCAGTGAGTCGATCCAATTCTGGAAAGCAGGTGGCAACCCAACTGTGGCCGTTTAGAGTCGCAGAGTCGTATGGATCTCAGCAAAGACAAAGGTCCTTCTCTCTGCGTTTGCCCACTTCTTTGAATTTTAATTGCATGAATTGCCATCAGGTGCCCAGTTGGTTAAAATTGGGACTCCATTTTATGGCAGGACAAATATTCTAGCTCCAATTAAGGGCTGATAGCTGTTACATTTTAAATAATTTAGCGCAGATGTTTTGCAATTAATTTGCAGCTAGATACCATACATAGTTTCAGATTTTTGTGCCTATTGTCATGCATTGTGCTTTGTCAGTGTTGGAAGTTAAGTGACTCTTTCCTGAGTCTTTAAAACTACTGAAACAGGCCATGAATTGTGCATGGAAGCAACATCAGTTGAGGTTTCCTGACACTCATTGTTTTCCTTGCTCTTGAGAAATGCTTTCTTTCCCCAGATTACGCAGACCATTCCTACTTTCCACAACTGGGGACTTAAGATGCAGAAATAACACAAGCCTCCCGTAACAGTGGGTGCCCTTGTTATACCTGTCTTGGATGAATAACACATTTAAAAAAAAAATTATTGAGAAATAATAGATTGGGTTTTGTCACCCAGAGATGAAGTAATGATTGCCGTGACTTCAAATGAATTTGCCTACAAAGATCAAGTAATTTCTACACCTCAGGCTTTCCCTTTCCCAATATTGATTCAAAGCTGGTACCAAGTTAGGGGGATCTCATAAAAAGGAAAACAGCCACTGATACTAAATTATTCTCAGAGGCAGCAACCAGGTGGTAAGACCTGCTCAATCCCTTCATTTTTAATTTTTAAACAATACAGATAATGAAATAAAGAACTATGTAGTATTTTGCACACACTTCCCAGCTGTTGAGATTAAAGTTAATCCACTTAAAAGGTTGACTTTCAGGGTTTCCTTGAATGGTTTTTGTTGCCTGTCATGTGACCTTTGACAGTCATTGATTTGAGAGTATAGAACATGCTTCAGGAGATTATTCAGCTTTGTAATACAGTGATTTGTCCAGCTTAAATGCTGTGCAATAACGATTGCTTCTGTGGTCAGTATAGTATTAAGTTTTGTAAGGGATTATATTCAGGACTGTGCAAACAGCACCTCCCATTATGATGATGTATGAGAACACATCAGAGACTAACCTGAGGCACTTCATTATCTTCCAGAAGCTAGACTAACCATCATACCCAAAGAAACCCAAACATATAAATAGAAAGCAGAAATTTTCAGCATTACTTCGCCTGAGATCCACGAAAGATGTTATCTAGTAGGGTAACAAAACGTCTGGAAATGAACCTTCCAGCTCAGCGAGCAAACCTACATCCAAAACCCCAATCTGAGCCACAAATCTTCTCAAACGCTATAACCATCATAACGTATGGTGGTAGCAATGATTTACACCAAAACATTGGGAACTCCACATTAAAGAAGACTAACAGTCAGTCCTCTTAATAACACCAAAATCACAGAACTTGGCAAAAAAATGTTGACAAGCTCCAAAACAGCTCCACATATAAAGTGGCCATGAGAGTCAGAAAATCAATTTTCAAAGTTATTCAAGGCTGCAACTCAACAGTATGGTGGCCTGTGAAGGGAATCCCAACACAGTGAATACCGACTTTGATTTGGAGAATCAAGCAAAGATAATGGATTTTGTGAGCAACTCAAAAAGGGTGAAATCAATCTTAATATTATAATACGCAGGCTGCTCTGGGAAAACCTGCTCCACAATAAGTGTGGTTTAAAATAAAAACTCTGCAGTTTGGAATCGAGGCAAACATCATTACACAAAGCAACTAAGAATCAGCACAGAATTAAAAATCAACAAAGCATCTGTACATATGTAATACTCTGAGGGAAGGGAAATAAGAGATTATTGAAATAACTCAAACCAAAAGAAGTATTCAACAACTTTGCATCATTCAAGAAAGGAATGCAAAAAAAAAGGTCAAGTAAACTACCTAAAAACTTCAAAAAGCCATGGGTCTGAAATTTATACTATCTTGAAACTTTGGCCACAGAAATCAAACCCAAACACTGTATACTTTGGAGGAAGAAAAATCTTATGGATTTGAACTGCTTCAACATTGGACTTCAAATCTGCAGCAAAACAGGTTCAACATATCACATTAATCCATAAGAACAGTAGCAAATGATGATATTCGTACAAAATATTCCTGAAACTTCAGATAATTTTGAAGAGGGTTTAAAGGCTTGTTGAACCTGAAGAGCAGTAAGCTTCTGGAAAGAAAAGAAAAGATGCAGAAACAAGAGGGACTTGTAAATGTTTTTATTGATGTACCTTACAGACTGGTTGAAGGGTCATAAAGTGTGGTGCTGGAAAAGCCCAGTAGGTCAGGTAGCATCCGAGGAGCAGGAGAATCGATGTTTCAGACATCAGCCCTTAATCAGGCATTCACTCAAAATGAATTACCTTCATGACAGAGTAGGTTTAAACTAAGGGTCACCCCATCTCAGGCGAGGGATGAGGTTGAGAAGGTGCGATCTTCATGGTGACCTGACCTCAGCCAGTGTGGGAATTGAACCTACACTGTTGGCATCACCATGCACTGCAAACCAGCCATTTATCCCTCAACCAACAGCTCTACAATGCTGTACATTCCTGATAAAGGGCTTATGCTTGAAATGTCCATTCCCCGGCTGCTGGGATGCTGCCTGACCTGCTGTGCTTTTCCAGTGCCACATCTTTGACTCTGATCTCCAGCATCTGGAGTCCTCACTTTCTCCTAGACTGGTTGAAGGTGCAAGTATGGAGTTCTTAAAGCAGAATTAACATGAGATGTCTGGCAATCGGTATTGTTGATGACATGAGTGAATTTCCATCCCAGATCCTCAATGAATCTTTGAAGTTGAAAGGGACGTCAGAACCATGAATTCCTATAAGACCGATTGCAATATAAGGAACACCTCACTTTAGAAAAAACATAGTTCAGCTGGTGAGGAAGATTGAGGGTTGTAAACGAAATAAGAAAACATTGAATGGTTGAGAAAAACCTTGCTTATGGAGTCTCCAATAATCATACACTTGCTTAAGCACAGACATGTAAAAGGATATGTCAGAAAAGAAGGTCCAAATCAGATGCAAGAGTACAAATGCCATAAAATCCTGCCAGTTCCAATGTATCATAGACCCATAGGTCCAAACCATATCCTGCAAATGCAAAACATTTGCTGATCAGAAAAACTGGACATTTTAATGTTCCAAAGTCAAACCTCTCCTCTCATATCCAAGAATATTAATCATGCCTTCTAGAATATCGATAAATATGTGAGTATAATAGCTTTATCAGACAAGGCACCATTGTTATTAATAACAGAATAACAGTCCGGAAGGGATCAAATTAAAAGTCAATTGAAAATTGCAGGTAACAATCCAGTACAAGGGCAAGCAAATTCTGGAAACATTGTCTCACAGAGTCAGAAGTTTTGTTTTGAAATAGAAGAACATACATAGATCTCAATTTTGCAATGATGCTAACAAATGTTCATGGGTCCTTATCAATGTGTTATGAAGGGTCTCTCTAAATTGTTCTTCTAGTGCTAAATTCCATAGAGCTAACAGTAATGTGTCCTTACTATTATGTTGAGCCAGATATCTCACAAGAGACTATCATATATCTCATATGTAATATAAGTAGCTATTAAGTATTATGTAATAAATCTATACACTTTATCAAAGCAAGCCTATTTACTGCCAAAGGTTCCATCTCAGCTCAATAAGTCAGTAAACTAAACCAACACCATCAAGAAGGATTGGCAGCAGTGAATTTACCCAAGGCATCCCAGATAGTTCAGTTAGATGCAACTACTTCATATAGGATACTGGCAGCACAGGAACATAAGAAATAAAACTCTCTACATTTGTGCAGACTTATTATGTCTACTTATAAGTGTGTAGCAAGAGAAATTAATTTGATATCCTCAGTA
This sequence comes from Chiloscyllium plagiosum, assembly GCF_004010195.1. Taxonomy (NCBI): domain Eukaryota; kingdom Metazoa; phylum Chordata; class Chondrichthyes; order Orectolobiformes; family Hemiscylliidae; genus Chiloscyllium; species Chiloscyllium plagiosum. The sequence goes on from NC_057724.1 coordinate 48,702,463, forward strand.
AATTAAAATTTGGCAAAGTTGTCCAGCAGTATAATGTTCACAAAATCAATTCTAAAAGCAGTGTTCAGTAGGTGCCTTTGGAGGAGAAGTCATAATTGCTAACATTCATTATTCCTTCATTATTTTGTTCTGAAGATTTTGTTTTGATCAATTATTATTTGGTATAATGTCAACACAATAAATTTTCAAAGCAGTCATATCTAACATTCTAAGGAGCTTCGAAAGTGCAATATGTTACATGGACAACATCTCAGTCATAGCCAATCTATCAAAAAACTAGAGCAGAGAATTAGCACAATTTCAAACTGTTTACACAAATAAGGCCTGATACTCATTGAAATATGTGCATTCTTCAACATGTCTATTCACTTCTTAGAGTTCACTGACAGTAGCAAAAATTTCAGACATGCAACAGACACGAGCCATTCGTGAATTTCCAGTTGATATTTCCATCCCAGATCCTTAATGAACCCCTGAAGCTGAAAAGGGCATCAGAACCGTGAAAGCACTGTTAAAAATAACAAAAATAGAACTGGTGAAAGGCAAAAATCTGAGAACTCATCTCCGGAATACAAAGGGAGCAAATATGTAGACAATTTACGAAGATGCATGAAATTAATAATAACAGGGTAATTATACCAATAAATTTCAACTTCTCCAATATTATTTATGATGTTAAAAGTGTGGAGGTGAATTTCTTGAAAGTTTTCAAGAGTGATTTTTATGTCAACACATAAAAAGTTCAATGAGACAATGTAGGAACCAATTCTAGGGAAAGAAGCTGGAGAGCTGGCCAAGGATGGAGTGAGGGATTGTTTTAGTGGTAGTGATCGCAGCATAATACTGTAGATCAGGCCAGACCCCCCTCAAAATATTTCAAGAAGGTAGCATAGACATGAACATTTTCTTATTTTAAAAGCAGATATGGAGTGGATATTCCAGGTGTAATGCAACTGTTAAACCACTCTGCTTTAAGTGAAACAGAAATTATTTAAACACTATAGTTGAAACACAAACAAAAGCAAGTGGAATTTAGAATAACTTTACTGGAAAACTTAACTGACTGATACAGTATCTATTACTAATCAACTGTTCCAATACAGTAACATGCCATAAACACATCCCTTGGCAAAAAGGTAAATTCAAACAGATTATTACAGACAAGATGAAACAACATCCAGGGAGGGATTTCAGAGAAAGTCCGAGGAATCCTTTACGGAAGCATTCAACTTTCCTGGGCTCTCACATTTGTTACTGTTACAGCTGAAAATAAAACTAGAGAGCCTGAACTGGGAGAACTGGCCTCTCCCCTTTTTATTGTTAAACTGTTTTAAAAAACCCAACGTCCGTAACATCGAGGGCCAAAGGGCCTGTACTGCGCTGTATTCTTCTATGTTCTATGTTCTATGTTCTATGTTCTTAAAACCTAGATTCTTTGGCACCTCTACCTTTACAACCTCTTTTCAAGAAAACCAAGGACAAAATAATCTTTGTAGAATGATAGCATTGTCACAGTCCAGTCTAAATTTGTTATGGAAAAGGAAAAAAAGATGGTTTGCCAAAAAAAAAAAATTGGACAAGGGCAAAGCAAATTTTATTAAAATAAGGCAGGTTCTGACTAAAATAGATTGGGAACAGCTGCTTATTGGAAAATCTATAGCAGAACAGTGGGGAGGATGACAATGTTAAAAAGGTTCATAGGTGTGCAGCATTCTATTGATAATTAGTTCATCTCTTTGGGTGGTTGAGAAATTAGATGGCTTTCATGTTTAGAGTAGATTACTTACAGTATGGAAGCAGGCCCTTCGGCCCAACAAGTCCACACCGACCCTCCGAAGAACAACCCACCCAGACCCATTCCCCTACCTTTACTCCTTCACCTAACATTACGGGCAATTTAGCATAGCCAATTCATCTAACCTGCACATTTTTGGACTGTGGGAGGAAACCGGAGCACCCCCACACAGACACGGGGCGAATGTGCAAACTCCACACAGACAGTTGCCTGAGGCGGGAATTGAACCCAGGTCTCTGCTGCTGTGAGGCAACAGTGCTAACCACTGTGCCGCCCACTAGTTGTCCATCAGTTTTTCCCTGGGCTCATGGGGCATGACATCGGTCAGAGATTGAACGTGGAAGATCTACCATGAAGACTGATCATGACCCTAGATCATAGACATACAACTTGTGTTTTTTTAAAAGAACATACAAAAGGTGACTACAGGTGTAAATTCTGAGGTTTTCTGAAGGAAGCAACCCTGGAATGTCACAGCAGTTTAGTTGTCAAGGATGTATCGAAAGGACGGGCTTTAAAGGGGAGAAATGCAGTCCAAACTGAAATGTTATCTCCTGTTGTTATCTCAGATTGAGAACACGATACGAGAAAAGATAGTGGTTTGTGCAAGGAACATGTTTTATATCTTCCACCTTCAAAAGCTCACAAGAACAGTAGTTAAAAGCCAATTTAACCCTGTGCTGAACTAAAAAACTGAGGAAGAGTCATATCAGACTCAAGACATTAACTCTGTTTATCTCTCTACAGATATTATCAGACCTACTGAGTTGCTCCAGCATTTTCTGTTTTTGTTTTAGAAGCAGGCTTATCTATTTGTGAAGAGCACTGAGGCTCAGAGCAATTGTAAATCTTTTTCCAGAATATACAAGCAGCTGCCAATGGTCAATCTCACAAAGAGTGAGTTTGTTCAGGCCTAAGTTTACTGGATTATCGAAGGCATGCAATGATTCAAGGACAAATGTTGCCCAGGGCTGCAAAGATGTAAGCAGTAGTATAGTCCTCAAACCCCAAACCAAAATGGGAAATCATGAGATTCTAGGGAAGGTGTGTTCTACTGAACATTGGTCCAATATTTTAGCATAGTTATGCCATTATCACAGCTACTAAAGGAAAAAGCAAAGCTAGTACAGACTGAGAAATGTCAGACAGATTTTGACAAAAAATGAAGGCAATTTTAACAAATGAGCATGTGCTTGCAGCTCCAAATTTTAGCCAAGCTTTTAAAATAGTAATTGATCTGAACCTGGAGTGAAAAATGAGTAAAAATATATGTAATACCTGGAAATGAACATACTGGAGCACTGTTACAGAAAACAAGTAGACCATTATGGATAATTTGTAAGTTTTACTTGTTTATCTAACTGGGAATGACATAAGGGGAGGGAATTCTCGCTTTCAGGAAGATATATAATATCTTATAATACTATTAATAAATAGAGAGACCAATTTGGGACTTCTCCAAATAAGTAAACACACATCAGTAACAGTTGTCCACAGTTGTGGTTCATTACTTGTCCTCAAATACATTGAGATAAATGTTTAAAATTAGTAGACAGGCTGAAGGTTGTGTTGACAACAATCTTTTGTGGAACTATTTAAGACACAGAACACTTTCTTAAAAAAAAAATTGTTGGTATTTTATTCTTTCAGCCATAGAAAACCACCTATACTCTCAGGAAATCCAATATAATTGCAAATGTTCTGTACAGAACTTTGAGATATCTAGTTAGAATTGATGAGATGTTTTTGTCCAAAGCTAAAGCAATGAAAGCGTGTGTACAAATATGTTCCTGGTTTATATATTTTGTTCTTTTCATACTTTTTAATGAAAAGAAAACAGATCAGCAAGGGAGGTGTCATGATGATGGATCATAACCTGAGATCATTTAAAGGCAAATTCAATTTTAATCTAGACCATTTTTTAAAAAGTAAAGGACATGAAGCAAAAGGATGACTACTGATATAATCTCAATGGTTGTATGGAGAGGAAGACCCTGAAATGTCAGGGTCATCCTATATCAGCCTATATGTCAGAAGCAACAAAGGGATGAACTTCAAAGGGAGTAATGCACTACCAGCTGAACTGTAAACTCCTGGGATTATCTCAGTTGTAAACAAGATTGGAGAAAAGACAGCAGTCTAATGAACAGTTATATTTTATGATTTTCCTTTTCAAGAATACACAACAGGTGTCAAAAGTCAGTTCAACCCTGGTTTGTATGTACTAGTAGAAGATGTGCTTGTCTATTCCATTGGTATCAGTATTTACTTTTGCATCAGTATTTACTGTGGAAAAGGACATGGAAGGTATAGAATGTAAGGAAATTGATGGTGACATCTTGAAAAATGTCCATATTACAGAGGAGGAAATACTGAATGTCTTGAAATGCATAAAAGTGGATAAATCCCCAGGACCTGATCTGGTGTACCCTAGAACTCTGTGGGAAGCTGGAGAAGTGTTTGCTGGGCCTCTTACTGAGATATCATCGATAGTCACAGGTGAGGTGCCGGAAGACTGGACGTTGACTAGCGTGGTGCTAATGTTTAAGAAGGGTGGTAAGGATAAGCCAGGGAACTATAGACCAGTAAGCCTGACATCGCTGGTGGGAATGTTGTTAGAGGGAATCCTGAGGGACAGGATGTACATTCATTTGGAAAGGCAAGTTCTGATTAGGCATAGTCAACATGGCTTTATGCGTGGGAAATCATGTCTCACAAATTTGATTGAGTATTTTGATGAAGTAACAAAGAGTATTGATGAGGGCAGAATGGTAGATATGATCTATATGGATTTCAATAAGAAGGTTTCCCATGGGAGACTGGTTAGCAAGATTAGATCTCATGGAATACAAGGAGAACTCGCCATTTGGATACAAAACTGGCTCAAAGGTAGAAGATGGAGGGTGGCGGTGGAGGTTTGTTTTTCAGACTGGAAGCCTGTGGCCAGTGGAGTGCCACAAGGATCAGTATTGGATCCACTACTTTTTGTCATTTATATAAATTATTTAGATGTGAGCATAAGATGTGTATTTAGTAAGTTTGCTGATGACACTAAAATTGGAGGTGTAGTGGAAAGCAAAAAAAGATTACCTCAGATTACAATGGGATATCGATCAGATGGGCCAATGGGTTGAGAAGTGGCAGTATACATCAACGCAAGGAGTATCAGAAATAAGGTGGGTGAACTTAAGGCGTGGATCGGTACCTGGGACTACGATGTTGTGGCCATCACACAATGGGATATTGATCAGATGGGCCAATGGGTTGAGAAGTGGCAGATGAGTTTAATTTAGATAAATGCGAGGTGCTGCATTTTGGGAAAGCAAATTTTAAAAGGACTTACACACTTAATGGTAATGTCCTAGGGAGTGTTGCTGAACAAAGAGACCTTTGAGTGCATGTTCATAGCTCCTTGAAAGTGGAGTCACAGGTAGATAGGATAGTGAAGAAGGCGTTTGGTATGCTTTCTTTTATTGGTCAGAGTATTGAGTACAAGAGTTGGGAAGTCATGTTGCGGCTGTACAGGACATTGATTAGGCCACTCTTGGAATCTTGCATGCACTTCTGGTCTCTTTCCTATTGGAAAGATGTTGTGAAACTTGAAAGGGTTCAGAAAAGATTCAGAAGGATTTTGCCAGGGTATGAGGATTTGAGCTATAGGGAGAGGTTGAATAGGCTGGGGCTGTATACCCTGGACCATCGGAGTCTGAGGGATGACGTTATAGAGGTTTATAAAATCATGAGGGGAATGCATAGGAAAAATAGACAAAGTCTTTTCCCTGAGGTGGGGAATCCAGAACTAGAGGGCATAGGTTTAGGGTGAGAGGGGAAAGATGTAAAAGAGATCTAAGGGGCATCTTTTTCACTCAGAGGGTGGTATGTGTGTGGAATGAGCTGCCAGAAGAAGTGGTGTGGGCTAGTACAATTGCAACATTTAAAAGGCATCTGGATAGATATATGAATAGGAAAGGTTTGGAGGGATACGGGCCAGATGCTGGCAGGTGAGACTAGAATGGGTTGAGATATCTGGTCGGCATGGACGAGTTGGACCGAAGGGTTTGTTTCCGCGCTGTACATCTCTATGATTCTGAGTCTATGGGACTTATATGTTGTACCTTGGATTAGAATGCTAGTGTGCTGTGAAGATCATAGTCAAAGAACACTGTTGTCACCCCTGCTTTATGGTAAAGAATATTTTGCACTGAGTGCTAAAAGCCAGATAACCAGCAAGCCAGTCAAGTGTAAGCAGGACAACAGAAGAACTCTCTTGCTATGAGTGCAACCAGTTAGCCGCTGTCAAAAGGAAATAGGACCCAAAGATTGGAATTAGTTGCAATGTCAAGAATCCCAACAATAACTGTTTAACTGTTCATGTTTTACCATCAATTCTTCATAAATGATGCACAAAGATCAATCCACATATCTTCTAATATTTATCAATTTTCTGGACTCAATTCTCATTTTTAACATGTCTGTATGCATGCTGTGTTGTTATTTATTCTCATGTTTTGTAACTAACATACTTGTTAAGTCAAGGCAGCCTGGTTAAATTGGCTTCTTATAAAACATAAATTCACTTGGCATGGGAGAAAGGTATCTCCAAAGGAGTGAATCCTTCCTAAATTAACCTAGTTGCAACCAATTGAGGCAATGAGTGAATAACAAAGGAGAAACAGTTTATTTGTTCTCATCCAAAGACTTCACCATTTGGGGTATCATGTCAGGAAATGCAATAGCTTGTGGAAACATCATCTGAGTCTGGTCTTAATGAAACAAATGCAAAATTCAGAGGTATGACACTGAATTTATTTGAGAAAAATGGGGATCTGTAAGCCAAATCTCCTGCTTCAAATAGAATTGTCAGCTGACTGCAATGCATGTATCTTTTTTTCCCTTTAATTTCCAGTTTCTTTTCCATCACAATATTTTCAGCTCTCTTTGCTATGCTATTGTACTATTATAGATTATTGTTCCCTTCCATACCTCATAGGTGCAAATATATTTAGGAAAATAGTCTTCCATCCCCAAACCGACAGGGCAACCTTTTTAGAGGGTGGTATGTGTGTGGAATGAGCTGCCAGAAGAAGTGGTGTGGGCTAGTACAATTGCAACATTTAAAAGGCATCTGGATAGATATATGAATAGGAAAGGTTTGGAGTGTTACGGGCCAGATGCTGGCAGGTAGGACTAGAATGGGTTGAGATATCTGGTCGGCATGGACGAGTTGGACCGAAGGGTTTGTTTCCGTGCTGTACATCTCTATGATTCTGAGTCTATGGGACTTACATGTTGTACCTTGGATTGGAATGCTAGTGTGCTGTGAAGATCATAGTCAAAGAACACTGTTGTCACCCCTGCTTTATGGTAAAGAATATTTTGCACTGAGTGCTAAAAGCCAGATAACCAGCAAGCCAGTCAAGTGTAAGCAGGACAACAGAAGAACTCTCTTGCTATGAGTGCAACCAGTTAGCCGCTGTCAAAAGGAAATAGGACCCAAAGATTGGAATTAGTTGCAATGTCAAGAATCCCAACAATAACTGTTTAACTGTTAATGTTTTACCATCAATTCTTCATAAATGATGCACAAAGATCAATCCACATATCTTCTAATATTTATCAATTTTCTGGACTCAATTCTCATTTTTAACATGTCTGTATGCATGCTGTGTTGTTATTTATTCTCATGTTTTGTAACTAACATACTTGTTAAGTCAAGGCAGCCTGGTTAAATTGGCTTCTTATAAAACATAAATTCACTTGGCATGGGAGAAAGGTATCTCCAAAGGAGTGAATCCTTCCTAAATTAACCTAGTTGCAACCAATTGAGGCAATGAGTGAATAACAAAGGAGAAACAGTTTATTTGTTCTCATCCAAAGACTTCACCATTTGGGGTATCATGTCAGGAAATGCAATAGCTTGTGGAAACATCATCTGAGTCTGGTCTTAATGAAACAAATGCAAAATTCAGAGGTATGACACTGAATTTATTTGAGAAAAATGGGGATCTGTAAGCCAAATCTCCTGCTTCAAATAGAATTGTCAGCTGACTGCAATGCATGTATCTTTTTTTCCCTTTAATTTCCAGTTTCTTTTCCATCACAATATTTTCAGCTCTCTTTGCTATGCTATTGTACTATTATAGATTATTGTTCCCTTCCATACCTCATAGGTGCAAATATATTTAGGAAAATAGTCTTCCATCCCCAAACCGACAGGGCAACCTTTTTCTTGGCAAGACACATTAACAGTTGCTCATTCTAATAATATCCTCTTTCAGGACTTCAAAATTCATGGAACATCTTATTTAATTCCTCTAGTCATTTCTTCATCCTCTAAACTTTATATATTTAAGGTTGAGACTTCGCATTTCTGAACCTTTACTGACTGATATACCTCAGCTCTTACAATTTACAATCTTGGATCTTCACCTTGGATTTTCAATTAAAAGAAGTCATGAAATCGTGTCTGTTTGATTCCCCAGTTGAATATTCACTTCAAATTCACTTTCTTCAAGAGTGGGCAACTTGATTCATAATGTATGCTGTTCAGGTGCAACTGCATAGAGCAGGAAATGTAATTATAAAAATATTACATAGTAGTTAGTCACAGACCTTAATTTTTCAATTATAAAATAATATTCTTGGAACATTAATGTTGTTGGGGATTTTTATAGAAACTGGAACAGATCATTTTCTCTATCACTAGTGATAAATGCATTGTAATTTTTATCAGCTTCAATTAAAAATTAAAAATCTTATCAGAACAGCATTGAGTTTCAGTAACATTCTTACTTGGTTGCTTAAAGACTCATTAAGATAAAACAGTATCCATAGCATTCAATCCTCCTGGCATGAAGTGTGACTGACGTCATATTAGGGAAGGTGTTGGTGTGCCTGCATATAACATCCTCTAGAAATACACAGTGCACTGCGTCATGAAATTATTCAGTTTGCAGTGTTGATTTGATACCAGTGCTGCTACATTTGAGTGCAACACTCCAATCTGCATCATCTCTTCAACTCCCAAAGCTGCATATTTATGAATAAATGTTCAAAGGCATGTAGCTTCCTTTCCCCTACCCAATCTCTGTTGCATGTTTAATTCGATCATTGACTACTTACAGGTATGTGGTCAGATTATTTCTCTTGGATGTTGCTGTAATTCTCTTTACCAACCTTGATGTTTGTGCCTTTTTTTGGTGCGCCAATCTCAATCTGTTGCCTTCAGAATATGTGCTGTTAAGAGGAGACAAGAAAAGGGTGCTAAAGGGTCTCAGCTGCAGGCCATATTTTCAGCTAGTCTTTAGGAAGTAAGTCCATTGATGATGCTGTGAAGTCCTGGAAGCCTCTTCCAAAATAGTATCCAGACCCATGTTGACAGCAATCTGATTTGCTCATAGGAACACAATAACAGCCAATATTTATTTATCAACTTTAACAGAATAACACTTTTCTATATACGAGAGAAGGTTATTAATGCAAAGTTTGAAACCAGGTCACAGAAGAAAATATTTGTTCAGATCAGCTAAAACCTGAACTGAAGAAGTAGATTTTGATTGAAAATTTCAGAGAAGCACAGAGATTCCTAAAATAAGAAAGGCTTAAGGAAAGAATTTCAACCCTTAGAGTAGAGGCAGCTAAAGACATGACTGCCAATACAACAATTAATGTTGCAATGCTCAAGACCCAATGTTGGATGTCTACAAATATCTACAAAAACAATGGAGTTTGAGAGATGGCAGAAAAAGGAAGGGGTGAGCTAAAGGGAGGATTTGAAAACAAGAATGAGAGTTTTTTTTTAATAAACATAGTCTAACCAGGAGACAATGAAAGCAGTGCACAGGGAAGGTGAATAAAAGTAAGAAAAACAGAATTTTGAACTACCATAAGTCAGTTCGGAAATGCTCCTGATGTATGGTAGTGTGGCTAGTCCTTTGGATTGCGGCATATCCTCGTTCTGGAACGACGGAACGAGGACATGCCGCAACCCAAAGGACTAGCCACACTACCATACGTCAAGAACATCTCTGAAATGACAGCCAGACTACTGCGACCACTAGGACTTATAACAGCACACAAGCCAACAGCCACCCTCAGACAACAACTCACCAGAACGAAGGACCCGATACCCAGCATGAGCAAAACTAACGTAGTGTACAAAATCCCATGCAAGGACTGCACAAAACACTATATAGGACAAACAGGAAGCCACTACAGCGGACAGCTGAAACTGACAACCGGAAGCGGCAGGGACAGGCCATTATAAATGCCGGAGGAAACACCACAGAAGCACTTCACAGGAGGCTCCCAAGCACTGAGGATGTCACCTAGACAGGGGACGAAACGTTTGCAACAAAAATTTCCAGCTCGGCAAACAGAACCACAACAACGAGCACCCGAGCTACAAATCTTCACCCAAAATTTGAAGTCTTGGGTTCATATAACATCAATGTTGTGAAGATTATCATGCTGTCTCAGTCAGTTACCAGAAAACGAGAGTTGGTGACTAGGAATTTGAATGTTAATGAGAAACAAAAGACAATGGCATCGATCTGTCCAATGCTTTATTTGAAAAAAAAATCTTTGTCCAGTTTGAATTTTTATCAACCTATATACCATGCTTTGTTTCTACATTAGCTTAGTCGGTAAAAGCTTTTTTCAAGTGAGTTGGACAAAGTAGATTAGATTTAGATTAGATTACTTAGTGTGGAAACAGGCCCTTCGGCCCAACAAGTCCACACCGCCCCGCCGAAGCGCAACCCACCCATACCCCTACGTTTACCCCTTACCTAACACTACGGGCAATTTAGCATGGCCAATTCACCTGACCCTGCACATCTTTGGACTGTGGGAGGAAACCGGCGCACCCAGAGGAAACCCACGCAGAAACGGGGAGAACGTGCAAACTCCACAGTTAGTCGCCTGAGGAGTATTAGCTTTCAGGCTTGGCTCAGTACTAAAGAAAGAATGATGTTTTTTTCTGAAATATCTCAAAGCATTTCATAGACAAGTTTAAATGCAATGGGAATTGATTTGTAGGCAAATATCCAAATAGATCAGTTACAGCATTAGTTAGTTACAGTTATCTTGCAACAAGATAAAATAAATTTTGTTTCAGGTATTGTATGGGACTAAGACATTCTGAACTTTTTATTGAAAAATAAGGCTGAAGGGACTTCTAATATCCATTCTGACTTGTCAAACTGGCTCTTACTTGTTATTCCATCTGAAAAGTGGCACCATTATTAATGCAAAGTCTGTTCTATACTGTGCTCCAGTCAGCCAGCAAGGTCAACGGATGATTCTAAAATGTGATGTGAGATTTGGACCCATTCATCCCTGAGACAAGATACAGCTGTGATACAATTGTCCTTCCTCCTCACCTTTCTCAAATGTCAATTAATCATATTTGAGGCTTTTTTAACAGTATATTTGCATGTCATGGTTATGAAACTGATCTTAGTCCAGCTGTCACTTGGATCAATATCCTTATACATTCTTGGAGAGGTTGCAATGTTGCTTCAAAACTGTGTGGTCATGAGTCAGCTCTGAAATTTCAATGTGGTTAATAGACTAAGTAGCTTTTTTTATAATAGTGTATGTGCATGGCCATACAAAAGGTTTAAAGAGCCTGACAAATCAGTTGTGTCCACTCATTACTATTCAACTCATTATCCCCCTTAAATTTATTCAATTTCCCTGCAGCCACCATAATAGGCTAGTAATATCTCCTCATTTTTGTTTTAAATCTGTTACCCCTTATCATATCTCTTGTTCTATATTACCCCATATGAGGAAACATCCCTTCTATACATATTCTGTCAATCCCCTTCAGCATCTTAGATACCTCAATTAGATCTCCTCTCAGACTTCTAAATTGCAGAGGACATCAACCTAAACCACTCAATCTGTCTTCATAAGAAAGACCCCTCATCTCTGTCATCAATCTAGTGAACTTCCTAAGAATTTCCTCCGTCACAGCGACATCCTGCCTCCAGTAAGGGGACCAAATTGTATGCAGTACTCCAGATGCAGTCTCACTAATGCCTTGTACAATTTCAGCAATGCTTCCCTATTCTTAGACTCTTTTTCTTGAGCAACAATGCCAAAATTACCCGAAAGATCCATTAACACAGCCATTTAATTCATTAACACAAATAGTCACTGACTTTAACACATTGGCTGTAACGTGTACCATCTACAATTGAACTACAGAAACTTACCAATTCTTCTTCAACAACAACTCATAAATTTAAGAACATCAGGTACGAGGCAACACCACAAACTGCAAATTCTTTTCCAAGATGCAAATTGTCCTTACCTGGAAAAATATCATCACTGCTCTGTTATGTCTTAAATACAGTATAACTTTAAGAGTTACAATATGTAAGTATACATTTAAGAGATTTGTTCATGATATCATCAACGTGGCATAGCATGTGATCTGACTTTAATTGGGGCCACTTGAAAAATGACACACTGATAGAAGCATCTGGTTCACAATCAGTTGTTTAATGTTAGATCAGACACTAAAGTGCCCTCGAAAGTATTATTTATTGAGCTGTTACAAATATTTGTTGAATCTCTCAATACTATGTTATCAATTTCTAATTCTTATGTTACGAGGAATAACATAGGCATTGCCACATCACGTAACATGTCCTGTTGGAGGCAAAATGCATATCAACCATTCCTTCATCATCGCTACATTACCTAAAAGGACTGTGGGGTTACAGAGTAGTAACTTAAGAAGGTGGATTACAACTAAACTCTCAAGGGCAGTTAGAAATTGGCAGTGAGGCTACATTTCATGAAGAAATTTAAAAATTAACTTGTTTTCTTCTCGTGCTGAGTTGTTATTCAATTTGTGTTTGGCATTTTTCTGAGCCATTCAAAATTATATGATTTATGTTTCTTCTTTCTCTCATGCTTAAAAATTGTGTTTGGAAGGACTCAGGGATACTTGTGCATGCCTGTATTTGTGTGATTGCTCATGGGTCTCCTTCATACCATGTTATATTTTTGCATAGAACACAAATTCCTTGCTGCTATGGGTACAACAGTGAATATAGCCACTTCAGAAGAAAATTAATATAATTGTGTCTTGCAGCAAAACAACTCCCAAAATCTGCTGGTTTTATCTCACACTGTGACATGAAATGAAGGCTGTGCATGCTGGAATAAAAAGTCTGAATCTAAAAATTGAAACAATCATTGCATGCTCATGCACCTGGCACCCTAACATTAAAATTAGCATCAAGAGAACTGTATTAACATCTAAATCAGGTCTCAGTGTGAATTTTATACATCCTATTTTGCAATCCAGATCTATTTGAATTAAAATCGAATGAAACAATGCTGTTTGCATATTGTTATTCAACAATACACCAGACTAAAACAGACAGCAGTTGCTACAGGTAGCATATGGACAGTATGATTTTGATACTCCGATTTCATTCAGCATCAGAGATATGCTTCAACCTATGCAGTGACTGTGCTTTTACCATCCCATATTATTCCCAATAGGAATCCACCATTTCTTGTTTGAAATATTGGACCAAGAATATTCAGCGGATGTTCAGACAAGCGCATTTTGTGGAGACCTCTGGCCAATTAAATGAACAACTGCCTCCGCTCAAATTGAATTTGGGAACCCAGATGTTGAGATCAGACTGGATAAGTCTGTTCTAAGTGCATTTGTTTGGGATAGCCTCTCAATCACATTAGGGAGCTGTGGTACATGCCCAATTCCTTCAGCCCTCCTGACTATCCAACACCTCAGACATATTGTCCACGTGAAACAGCGATTTACCTGCATTTCACTCAATCTAGTCTACTGTATTTGCTGTTCACAGTGTGGTCGCCTCTGTTCTGGGGAAATGAAACACATTTTGGTTGCCACTTTGTTGTACACCTACATTCTGTCTGCAAAAATGATCCCGAGCTTCTGGTTGCCTGACACTTCAATAAGGGGAAAGTGAGGACTGCAGATGCTGGAGATCAGAGCTGAAAAATGTGTTGCTGGAAAAGCGCAGCAGGTCAGGCAGCTTCCAAGGAGCAGGAGAATCGACGTTTCGGGCATAAACCCTTCTTCAGGAATTAGGATGGTGTGCCAAGCAGACTAAGATAAAAGATAGGGAGGAGGGACTTGGGGGAGGGGCGTTGGGAATGCTATAGGTGGAAAGAGGTTAAGGTGAGGGTGATAGGCTGGAGAGGGGGTGGGGGCGGAGAGGTCGGGAAGAAGATTGCAGGTCAAGAAGGCGGTGCTGAGTCTGAGGGTTGGGACTGAGATAAGATGGGGGGAGGGGAAATGAGGAAGCTGGAGAAATCTGCATTCATCCCTTGTGGTTGGAAGGTTCCTAGGCGGAAGATGAGGCGCTCTTCTCCTGCTCCTTGGATGCTACCTGACCTGCTGCGCTTTTCCAGCAACAGATTTTTCAGCTCTGACACTTAAATACGCCACCCTGTTCTCTGGCCAGCACCTGTCTCGGGCCTGTTGTAGTACAACAGTGAGGGTCAGTGCAAACTGGAAGAATAGCATTTTATTTTCCACTTGGGAACTCTGCAATCTTCAGGACTCAATATCAAGTTCAATACTTATAGTGCCTGAACACCATGTTTCATGTCCTTTAATCACCCCCACACCCCAGTCCCTGTCATCATATGGACTACTTTCATTACAGCCAACCCATTTTCACCTATTGATGGTCCTTATAATTAGCTTTTCTTTCTCCCTGGCTCACTGTTATCCTTAAGATCATAAGATATAGGAACAGACGCAAGTCATTTAACCCATCAGGTTTGCTCTGCCATTTGATCACAGCTGAAATGTTTCTCGACTCCATTCTCTTGACTTCTCCCCGTAACCTTAAATCCCCTTACTAATCAAGAACCCATCTCAGTCTTTAATACACTCACTGGCATGGCCTCCACAGCCCCCTGTGCCAATGAATTCCATAATTCACTACCCTCTGTTTAAAGAAATTTTTCCTCATTTCAGTTCTAAAGATTAATCCCTTCACTCTGAGACTGTGTGCTTGGATCCTAGTCTCTCTGACTAGAGGAAGCATTTTCTCTGTGTCCACTCTATCAGGTCTCTCACTATTCTGTAAGTTTCAATCATACTCCCCATCATCTTTCTCAACTCCATTGAATACAGACCCAGAGTCCATTCATCATATGACGAGCCCTTCACCCCCAGGATCATCTGTCATTTTGTCTGCCTAACTGCTGTTCTCTGTCTCTGTGTTCCCAATTCCATCTATCGCATACCCCTCCCGATCACTTTTAATACCTTCGGTCATCTGTTTATATATCACCTTTTCTTAGCCAACATCAGTTCTGAAGAAGGGTATCTCTCTCCACAGGTATTGTCAGATCTGTTGGGTTCTCTAGTAATTTCTAGTTTTGAACTTATTGTCTGACATGATGATTGTGCTGCTAATATTGTGCTCATGGAAGTTGCAAAGATTTGCACACTCCCTGTACATGTTATCATACTACTCCTTCTTCAGCACAGAATGGTGTTGCATTTAGCTTTCTGAGAAGATGGTCATGCTCTCATTGGAGGAACTCTTGCTTTCAAACCCCTCTTGCTTTCACAACAGTGACATGTGTACTTGGAATCTTCCAGTGTTTACCTATGACTCTGCAATGTTTCAAGCATCTCACACACTCAGAAACACATCTGCCACTGATGTTCCTGAAAGACCCTCCTTACTTGGGACAACCAAGGGCCAGCTTCTTTGCCCTGAGGCTCATGGCCATACCTGTCATTGTCTCCTGTGGTGGGTTGGCCTGAGCTGAACTTGCCACACTCCACTGCCTATTCACACAATTCTGCCCATTCTAATCATGATTTCAGCCACATTGAAGTGAATCTGAATGCACCAGTGGAAAGGGCACAGATAGAATTTGATTGTACTTTCTCTGTGAAGTGCTCCTCACTGTATAGGCTGGAAACAGCAGTACAGGGAGACACAGTTTGCCCCACCACCATAGGTTTTGAGGGAGACTACTGATGATATAAGTGAGAACTCACATTACTCAGTAGATCTATTGGCACTACTGACCCCTTTGGCCTGACTGACCCCTTGTATAACAGTAGTAAAAGGGTCACTGAGTTTCCTTCCTGCCCTGAAGTCACTAACAACACTGTTAATTAGGGACCAAACTTACCCATGTGTCAAGGAAGGCCCTTTAGGTTCAAATTGTGTTGCATTACTGATTTAATGTGGGGTGAGGGTGGGAAATGGACAAATATTTTGCTCATGATCTTGATTAAAAACCACCCCTTCAAAGAGAGAAAAGCAAAAAAGATAAAGTGGAAAAAGATTTCTGATACTAGTTTTTGGTGTTAAAAATAATTGTGCCAATATTTTAAATCTCAGGAGTGAGACTCCACATTTGTAAAAATACATTTTCAATCTCAGAGAGATTGTGTGACAATTAAGATTTTTTTAAAGTTTCACTTACACTGAATAAACAAGTCCTATCTTCCTTCAGTATGTTCAGTGGTCACATATCATAAGCATAAAGTTATGAGATATCTTAGTGTCTTGTATCTCTCATTGAGACTTGTAAAGGAGAAGGTCAAAATTTGAAAGAAATTTTGAGATGTTCTTGCTTAATAGCGTATGTATAGATCATAAAATTTAGTGTCCAATGTATTCCAGAACAACAGTGACTACCAGTAGCTTCAATGCTTTCTTCAAAGCAAATTCTTGACCATCATCTATAACTATGTTTCAATGCTTACGTTGCTCATTTTGTATTCAAATGTGTTGCCATTTGCAGAGGAACTTTGATTATCTGAATATCAATTATCCAAACTTCGGATTATCCGAAGAAGATCTCAAGGTCCCGATAGAAATATTACATCAAAGAGGTGTTTCAACAATGATCACATCTTTTGTTTACAGTGATTAAAAATGAACCTGTGTTACTAAAATGCTGCCCAGAACAGTCCTGTGCATCGATGGGAGCCCAGGCACTGTCTGCAAATGACTAACCTCCTGCCCTCTCTCACCCCACACACTTTCCCCGGAGTTCTACACAGGGGTGCACCCTAAACCCCACTTCCCCAGGTAATTTCTCCAACATTGTCCTGTACAGGACAAAGGTGGAACTTGTCAACAAGTTGCAGTAAAATGTTGTGTGTGTGGCTGTGTGTGTGCGTGCGCTATTTTGAGACTCAATCCCCAAAGGCAGCAGCGGTCATGCTGTTGATATCCAGTCTGGCAGCCCCAGGGGGGCAGGATTGAGGGGCGTAGAGAGGCGGGGCAGTCGGGGGCAGGGATGGAGATGGACTGGGTGTGGTGGTGGAGTGGGGGCAAGCGGGGTGGGTGTGGGCGGGGTGGGCTGGATGAGGGGCAGACAAGGGGGGGGGGCGGTGCCTCATGTGCAGTGTGCTGCTGCCGAGTCTCCTGAATAGGGAGCAGACTGAGCAAGTGCTTGCTGTGTCAATCCCATTGAACTGATGGCGGGGACTGCTTCAGCAATACTGCAGATCCCTTACGCACAAGTGTGTGTCTGCTCAGAAACAAACGCTGAGACAGAGAGAGGGAGCAAGGCAGGCAGAGCGAGGAAAACAGGAAACTTCAGAAAACTCTGAGCCCCAGAGGAGAGGCGTTGAATCAATTATATGGACAAATGTCTGCCCACCCATCTTGTTCGGATAATCGAGTTTCCTCTGTATTGGAAAGTAAATCAATACAAATAGCTGTGCCATTCATTATCAAGCTAAATATAAGACAGGAAAACATCCTAGACTTTTCGAGCAGGAATTGAAAATGAAGTTCTGAACATGACACAAAAATCTGTTTCACTCTCTGTAGATACTGCCACACCTGTAGAGTTTCTCCAGTATTTATCATGTTTATTCAAACTTACAGGTCAGAAAACAATATAGTCACAATCCTTAAGATAGTAAATTGACTTGAGGCATCTTTCTATATTAATTTTTTTTTGTTCCTCTCTGCATCTTATTCTTTTCTTCTTTTTAGGAATTGTTATTGGAAGAAACAGGGAATGTGCACGCTACAAAGCCAAGATAAAAAACTCAAAATACAATATCCTCCGTTAGATGTGTTTCTGCAATCAGAAAACATTTACTGACTAATTGAGAATACGCTAAGGATTAGGCTGACAATTAAGTTAATGTTGTTAGTTGGGCTTACAATGCGGTAGTATTAGATGTGCTGGAAGCTGCATACAAAAGCCTTGCTCTTAGCAAACAGAAATACACGTGTTCTACGTCACACACATACACACACACATATACACCATACACACACACACATACACACACACACACATACACACACACACATACACACACACACATATATATATATATATATATAATAAACCAACTTCTGGTCTGTTTGTCAGGAAAACACCTTGACCAATCATAGCCAACCTCAAGGGCAACTAAGGTCAAATAGCCAGTGACACCCACATCCTATGAATGAATTCACAAAAATCCTGCCAGTTTAAATTTAAACAACTTGTTAACTGCCAGTTATTCACTGCCAGTCAGCAGCTAACCATTGCATTTTCCACAGAAATGTCAACCAAGCAACACACCTCTCAGACATAATCAAATGCTTCCCCTTTGTTTTGACATTGTTGCATATGTCTAGCCCAGTACAAGACAAAACATCTTGACAATTCAGTGGCATTCTAGTTCAGCCCAACCAAATGACTACAAGTGTTTTCTTTTATGCAGCATATGACACTTACAATGAGTTTCTCTTTATTCTACATACAAGCACAAACAAAAGCAGAAATTGCTGGAAAAGCTCAACAGGTCTGGCAGCATCTTTGGATAGAAATCAGAGTTAACGTATCAGGTCCCAAATCAGAGTTAACATATCAGGTCCAGTGACCCTTCCTCAGCACATTCGACCCAAAATGTTAACTCTGATTTCTCTCCACAGATATTACCCCTCCTGCTGAGCGTTTCCAGCAATTTGTGCTTTTGTTTCTGATTTACAGTATCTGCTGTTCTTCCAGTTTTTATTCCCTTTATTCCCCATTGGTTTCAGTTTTGCTCATGTTCTTCGATGCCACTCTCTTCAAATAGTGGCTTGATGTCAAATCCGGTTATGTTCTCTTCATTTTTGAAATTCAATTATTTTATCTATGTTTTGACCACAGCTATGATGAGCTGTGGAACTGAATGTACATGCTAAAACATCTGAATTAAATATTAGAGAGTAAAACAGTAAGTGCTGCTTAGTGACATTGTTGGCAACTCCTTCCTACACTTTGCTCATTATTCAGTGGATGGACATGATAGCAAATAGCTAGATTATCTCAATTTTCAGCATGCATAGTTCTTTATTTTATCTCATTATTGTTTTGTGGTATCCAGCTGCCGACAATTTGAGTTCATATTTCCCTGTACAACAATGGTGTGACTATAATTCCAAAGTATTAATTAGATTTATACACTTTGGAATACCCCAATGACATAGAAACATAGTGACCTAACATAACCATGTAAAAAATAAATTGTATAAAGCAAAAATGCTTTTATTTATGTTTTTTCCAAATACAAAATACAGATTTCTGAAATGAGAGGGCAATCCATTCTTTAATTAAGCATTTTTTAAATACGTAATTCAAGTAATTTAAGCAGTTGCTAAAATTTAGTTCATTCTTATCTATGGTGACAATTGGGTTGGGGTTTTGCTTTTCTGAGGCTGATTGATACATGGTCTTGGTTTTCCTTGGGCAATTGATAAAGTTGTAGGTTTTTTTGCTACATCTAATTACCTACAATAACTAAACAAAAAAGAACTATCAAGGACAAGTAAAGGATTTTTAAAAAATTCAAATCTGAAGATCATTACCTCATCACCTCATTAGTTTAACAGAAGCAGTGTAATCTGACCTTTGAATTTAGCATTATATATTACAATTGCCAAAGGCTAATCTTGCCCATTTCTCCTTTTGTGGTTTATTTTCCTCTGTTAGCATACTTGAGCCTTTAAAATAGCTGATGCAGCTCTCTGTGACTTTGAATATGTTTGCTGATGTGAAATGTGTTTGAAATGCTTGGTTACAAAGGTGGTGCTTGGTGCAAAAATGGGCTGTAGTGGAAGGTCTTTGAAAACCCAAACTGATTCAAACATTGAAGCAACATTTGCAATTCTAGAGATCAATAATTACCTTTTTTAAATTCAAACCCACAAGCCTTTAATTAATGCATGTTTCCTTGCTTTCAGAAGTAACTTTTGAAATTGGTTTGTACTTGGATACCGGATAAAACCTATTTTGTGGGCCTCATAACTTGCCATCTGTAGATACTACCTTTGTGTTCATGATTATTCTGCTTTTTGTACAGGCGTAATTTCACTGGAAATGTAAAGGAGTGATATCAATGGAGCTGAGTGTAGTCTGAAATAGTTATCTATATCGAAGGGAGTTTATGTAGAATGTGCACAATATAGGTTGCCTCTGTGTCTGGATCCCCAATTTCGTTTGAGTTCAAGTTTTATGAAAACAGCACTTTCTTCCAATTTATCTGCAATGTTTATATTTTTCCATTTTCACAGAATTACTGTATTTGATTTAACATTTTAATTGACTGCATACTGTCCTGTTCTCATCCTAAGTAATTTTTTGACTACATTTGCCATATTTATTAGTCTCTGAATTCTCTTTTCCATGTCTGCATCAGGGCTGAGCCAATTATTTTTCCTTTCATAGCTTGCTCAAGGGAAAATGGAAGGTTGTAGTGATTTTATTCATAGGAAACAACATTTAAGACACTTCAATGGACGAAAAGTGTTGTATTGAAATGAATGATTTACGCTAATTCCTTGAATAGAAGCAAGCAGGCCATGTAATCACATTGATGAACTTAATTGGATTTCTTTTTTTTTCAAATGCTTTGACAGAATTTTCTTGGATCTAATTTCTACAGGCACATCTCACCTCATATTTTCTTAACAGTGATGTTTGCAATAGGCAACTGTGCGTTGTTGAGTACAGTATCTCTACATTCAACATTAATGATCTTCTTGGAATTATATTGACTGATTTTTACTTTCAGGATTCTAGCCTCAAATGTCCAAATTTCTTGTTGGTATAATGCAATCTTGTAGGAATCATCTGCTTTCCCTGCTTATGTTCTTCCCGGTGGGAGGGATTACTGAGATTTTGTAAATAGCTTCCATTTCCTTGACAGCCTAAGAATGATAAATGGCATCTTCCCACTACCTAATTTTTCAAAGATCTGTCACATGCTTGCTTTCACCCTGTGTAGCCTTGTTATTTGAAATTTGCTACTTGACTTTAATTCCTCCACCCTCTACTTAAAAATCAGTGTATGACCAAGGTATTTATCCACATCATGAGTATGTTTAATGTTATCAATGAGAATGTAAGAGGTGAGGAACTAAATATTTGTTTGCAACTGCATAAATCAGGAGGCAATGGCGTAGTGGTCATGTCACTGGACTAGTAACTCAGAAACTCAGGTCAAACATTATGGGGACACAGGTTCAGATCTCAGATAGTGAAATTTGAATTCAACAAAAAAATCTGGAAATTAAAGCCAACTTAATAATAATTATGAAACAATTGTCACAAAATCCCATCTGGTTCATTCATGTCCTTTAGGAGAAGGAAATCTGCCATCCACACCTGGTCTGGCCTACATGTGACTCCAGGCTCCCAACAAGATGATTGACTCTCCGACGCCTTTGAGGCAATGAGGGATTGACAATAAATACCGGCCTAGCCAACAATGCCGACATCCAATAAATGAACACTAAAAGCTGAAACTAGAATCCTTAATAATTTAAGTGGATTCAAATTTAAAGATAATTCGGGGGCAATTTGAACTGGATAGTATTTTTTGTCTCCAGCAGTTTCACTCTCAATTTACCAATACTGCAAATCATTTGCAGAGGTCCCTAATTGAGCCAAGTTGTGCTGCCCTCCAGTGGATGATCATGTTTTGTGACACTATTAAATTCAACCGACCTGGGGGGAAAAAACAAAAATATAAAAGTTCAGACTTTGTAATAAAAGTAATAGTGAGACTATTGGCACTTCATGTATATTAAAATAGAATAGCGGCTTAAAGTGGATGTTGATGAAGTTGATGACCCAAATACCCTTTTCCTGTAATTCCATCTTAAATCTGACACAAATATATGAAACGACATAGGATGCTAAAGTTACACCTTAGCTACAAAATCAGAAAAGGTTTTACTTTAGCAATTGCAACTCTTTAATGGCACGATGAGCTTAAATAATACCAATCAACTTCTCCAGAATTGAAAATCTGGCCTCTCATTATTGCACATCTTAATTATTGCTGGAAATGTTTTTTTCATGAAAGGAAATAGTTATGATTTACCTCATTTTGCATTCCTTTATTTCACTTGCTATAAATTATTTGACATGTGATTTAAATATTCTAATTTCCACTTCCTGATGCAAATTTTATATGCCTCAGTAACAATTCTTCAATCTGATTCATTAAGCAGGCACACTGTTACATACACTGCTCAGATTTCAGATACCATTCAGACAGTGCCATCCTTATGTAGTTTTCTAATCACAGTAGATTGTAGTACAAGATGTTATAGAAAAATCTGTGGATGGAAACAATCACTGGTCATCATATTTTGTAAATAAAACATCCTCCACTTTTAATATAATTCATTTGGTTTGAAATCCTCAATTAAACAAAAAATCTCAGATCACAAATATATTGAATATGAAATATGTCATTTTAGATCATGTCCACATTGATTTTCACTGTTTAGTGACAGTTTGATTTAGTTGGTGAACTAGCACTTCTGAAAAAGACATTTATAGCTTGAAGGTCTTGTCCAAGACATGAATATGTCACCCTATCTGGAAAACTGTTACAATGCCGAAAGAGTGTCTCAGTATAGCAGGAGTTATAATCTTTCAGATGAGATCATTTAAACTGGTCTGATCAGGTGAATGCAACATCAATGCACAAATAAGCATTGTTAAAAACATGTAGCAAGCCTCAAAAAAGCTGTATACACCATATTTGCAAACATAATTGTCTTAACTAAAAGAAAAGTCAAGATTGATTTGATGACAATGACAATGAGCTTGCTTCTGACCACTATATGTATTGCTCACCTCTGCACGATTCATGACATATTTTTGATAGAGAGCTGCATACCAGGAATTAAAGCAGCAAGTTCAAACTATGGTTTGCCTTTGAAGAAAAAATGGAAGATGACAATGGCTCAAATACTGCAATCTGCACTGACAAAAAGGATAGAAAGGCTTTCTGTGGTAACTAAAGGCTGTACAAAGTAGGTGGAACTTGACCAAGGACATTGCCATCCAACATTTGTCATAACCACCATGCCATCTTTCTGATACCTGTGCATGCCACTCAGGAAATATACAACTGTACTGCAGGACTCATTGGCATCTAGCATTGTAGGGCTGCAGCAGGGATGTGTTGTGTGCAGTGACAGGCAGCCAACTGACTAATTGAACCAGACTACGTCTCAGGGAGACCCGTTTGATATCTTAGCACTAGCACACTTTGGGTCTATCTGTATAGTTGCCTCTATCTGTATTCATGCCTCGCCTTGCCTGTTAGCATATTGATGTTTCAGCCACAGCCAAAGGCTTCCAGTACTGCGTTATTGCTATGTTTTTTTTTCCCTACTGATACACAGACAGGCTGCTTGTCATACCCACTATTAGAAATCTCTGCCTCGCTATGTAGCGCACTAAGAAATCAATTTCACATCTGCAGGATTTTCTGATTACCTGCACATTACATATGTATTCAACCAAATAGCCATATCAGAATTTGGCTGGAGGTTGCTCTTTAGTCAACCAAAGTCAAGTTGCTATCATTCAGGGGACTCACATTCTGTACATGGCCCAGAGGCTTGGCTATTATCAGTAATCAAAAAGATTATTAGAAATTTATCTGAATGCAGTCCAAGGAGTGGGCAATAGGCCACCCTGTCAGGGCAGCAGCAACAGTCAGGGGACTTACATGCCATCAATTGAACATCTACAAAGATTGAGGTTACGTGTCTGATCAGTCACATTGAGGCATCGCTTGTAAAGTTGATTAAAGGTTGGGATGGATATAATCCTGGGGATCACTCTGTAAATCATTAAGCAGAGTGCAAGGGGGTGAGTGGAGCGATGGGAGGGAGATCACTCCCAAAAGGGTTGGGGATGTCAATGCTTGGAGAGGGAAAGCGAAGACATTTGTGGAGTTGAGTACAAGGATATTGAAGGGGGAATGTCTATGGGGATATAAAGAATACCATTGGGGGGGCATATAAGGTTACAGGAAGGGGAGAAGTTATTGGTAGGGACCATCTCTTTGGCCTCCATAGAGGGATCATAGAGGAGCAGGGTACATCATTAAGGAGTCATGTTTGCTCTCTGGGGTAGGGAGGACAGTTGGAGATAAAGTGCAAAGTGGGCAGGCTCCCCATATCGTCTGAACAAAGTGTGCCACAACATCCTGATGTACTGTGGTCTGGATAATGGCATGATATGGGGTTCCAGTGGGCAAGGGGCACTGGAGATAAATTAGTGATGACTAAACAAAGTGTTTGGACATGATGTAATAATAAACTGGTAAACTATGTGGCTTGGTTATTAAACAGTGACCAGGGCATGAGACTGGGTTGTATGTGTGAGGAGTGTCAGCTATACTGGTTATGTGTCAGAGGCAGTATGACAATTTTGCTGCTGTGCCATGATATAAAGCTAATCTGGCATTGCCCAGTACTGGAAATGTTTGTTCAGATACATAACACAATGGCCCTTTAACGATGGCACAGTGCAGGGGTTGCCAGTCTTTTGATGGATATTTGCTGAATGTCAAGTTCCTCCAAGAACAGTGCATGGTAAGATGAGGAGGAATCAGAAAGTAGGGATGCTAAGATGAGGGTAGGTTGTTAATTTGGTAAGACATGGTGAATAATTTTGTAGCAAAAGTCCCTCCAAAACCTTGACACAACTTGCATGTGGCCAAAAAAAGCCAGGTTCAGTCCAGTATTGTTGGATAATTAATGTTTGCTTTGCTATAATTTCAATGCAAAACAACAAAACAAAAGAACTGACTTTACTGTATGACCTCAATAAGAAAACCCATGTTGAATGTTTTCAAACAATTACTTTAACTATCAAATTAAAATCAATATAGCTTAAATATGATTTAACAAACAAATTACAGTAAATATAAACTACACATTAAATGGCAAATACAACAAAAATGGATTTCACAGGATTCTTTGTAGTTCACTGAGCATATATGGCACTAATTTTAGCAACAAAGTTATTCAAAGTACTAAAACTTCTCAGATAGAATTTCAGTTCCTGTTCTTCAAGAATTTTGCCTCTGATACTCAACAGGACTAACCAATCTGAATTCCATGTTATAGTCATCATGAGAATGGCTCAGGTCTGCAGAATCTCCTTAGTTCTGCTCATATAGTAATTATCAGACTAGAACTATCTTTCTGAGATCCACCTGCAATATTTCTGTGGACTATATAGGTAGCTCTCATCAATAAATTCCTTTTTTATAATAAGTAAAACAGTGACTGTAACCTTATTTTCCTTATCTCCACTCCCAGGTCCAACTTTTCTGTCCATTCTACTGCCTGAATTGCACGAATGGGTGATTTAAGTTCAAATGGATCTGTGCTTTTTATCTGATTTTCAGTCAGCTTAGGTTCCCTGAAGCCTAATGCTGATATTTTATTTTCAGTTTTAATTTCAGATTCCTGGGAAATCTGAATGTTCAGTCATTCTTTTGGTAATGGTCTGACTCAAAGAGAACAGCTTTGAAATCACAGATTCTATCACACTGCAGATATAACTGGTAACTTGAAATGCTTTTGATTTGACACTCCATTTCATGTTTGGGCTTTTATATGAAGTCCATCGTATCATTAGAACTCGGGGGCTACAAAGTTCCTTAGATCAGCTCCCATTTTGATAAATTTAGTTTTTTGGAAGCAAGCAGAAAAAGATTCTTGGAATTTTCTAGTCGAACAGCCAATTTCATAAACTTATTGAAGGGATAAAAGTTTATCTCTGCTGTCTTTGGGCTCGGGATGCTCTGGGGCCAAGATAAAATATTCTTCACAGGAAAAATTATAACATACTTTTGTGCAGATTGGTTGGGAGTGAGACAGATAAGAAACAGTTGTGTATACCTTTTGTAGTAGGTAAACTGCACATTTAATTTGTTGTGTGCAGGGCTCTTGACTCTGAGCTGAATTATGAATTTACATCTCAATTTAAGACCAAACCGCAGTATAAACTTCAAGCTTATACTTATTATAACACGTGGCTTTTCAGAGGTGAGTAAGAAAACCTGGATAGAAAATTACTTTATGGTATCAATGATATTTTAAAGTGGGGGTTATTTACAAATATCACAGAGACTTGGGAGCTCATGCAGACTTTGATGCAGGGGAAAAATAATTACATTCTGCACAATTACAGAATTTGGGAGAAAAGTATTTTTATACATCCTTGAAGCATAATTGGAGAGACAAGGGGATAGCGGGACATTGACTGACAGCACAAAACCGTGGGGTTCATGACAAATTCCAAAAATGAATGTATACTGCTCTGAAATACCTACAGTTTTACATTGAAAATGAATGTAAATTCTGCGCGCAAGCAGGTTTGGAGACAGACAGGCCAGGAATGAGCCTGCAGATTGAGGGGAGTGCTATAGCACCACCAGTGGACAGAATATGTATTGCTGTTATTACCAGTATTGCAATGCAACCAGCATTCTCAATATTCCTCCCATGTTAGCCACGATGTACCCCCCTGAGGGTTTTGGCCCACAATTTAACAACTTCTGTGTTAATGGTGTTCCATAGCTAGCTGCTATCTGAAAAGGCTGAAATCCAAATTGAAATGAAGCAAATGCCAGATAGGGAAAAACTGATTCAAATGTCATCCTTGTTCCATAAATAAGGGGGCTACAAGCTTAAGTTACTTGCTATCCAAAATAAAACCTGGAAATTTGAAACTTTTCAGTATAATTTAAAATATGTAAGCGCCTCTATAACTGCGAAGGCAATTTCTCATGGGAAGTTTTGCTTCGAAGAGTAACTGATAATTTTATCACCTGTAACATGCTCTGTCAGCTGAATGAACAATTAGTTCTCCTAGAAGACCAATATAGATTTTGGACTGAATATCTGACATGATTCTGTCAACCCATCAATTCCAGAATGAGTATAGAAATGATACCAGAAATTGAATATGGTATTTGATAAAGACATGTCAATTTATGGACCATGATATACTATGGGTTAGTCTTTCCAAAATTGGATGTCCTGTCAGATTTGCAAACATTGTTCAAAAATTGAACCTTGATACAGTAACCTAAGTATGGAACAAGTTTACATTATTTCAGATTCAAACTCACTGATGACATCGCACAACTTTGTATGCTTATTCTGTATCCTTTTCAGCACACATTTTGTAGTGCCGCTACCTGTGGTGACACTATGTTCAAGAATTGAATGCATAAAATAGTCAAGATTCAATGAAATCTTGAACAGTTCTACATAGACCTGATTTTGGCTAGCAGTATCATTAGAATCTGTTGCAACTAATTCTGCAGGTTAGAGTGCCTTCTCCGTTAACCTGCCCTCCAACTCAGTATTTAGTAATTCTCTACACATTTTTTCCCCCTCCCTTTCTTCCTTAATGATTCGGAGATGCCAGTGTTGGACTGGGGTGTACAAAGTTAAAATTCACACAACACCAGGTTATAGTCCAACAGGTTTAATTGGAAGCACACTAGCTTTCGGGGTGCTTCCAAGGACCATGGGTTCATGTCACATTACAGGTGATCACCATTGCACTACACACACACACAGATATTCCTACACACACACACACTCTCACATGCACACGGACACAGATACACACAGACGCGCACACAGACACCCATACACACCCTTATAGACACACAGACTCCCACACACACACCCCCTCACAGACTTAAAACACTCTGCACTCACTACACACACACACAATCAATCTAAACATCAGGTCATAGACAGAGAACACAGGGGGCTAACACCTTCAACACATTGTCTAGCTATCACCATTGTTTTAGCTAACCCGAGAATGAAACTTTAAAAAAAAAGGGTTTTGTGATTTACACATGAAAGAAGTGAAACTATCACTGTATTCTAACAGATGAAAGGCTTAACAGACAATCAATTCTTCAATGATTGATTTTCAGTTACATCACACTGCAAATTTTTGCTATAAATTCTGTGTTACGATCGAGCCCTCCACAATCACCTGATGAAGGAGCGTCGCTCCGAAAGCTAGTGTGCTTCCAATTAAACCTGTTGGACTATAACCTGGTGTTGTGTGATTTTTAACTTTCTTCCTTAGTTTCTTTCTTTTTAAAAGTTTGTTTTTGTTTGTTTGTGCTTCTTGCCTTTCCATAATATGAGAAACTATCAGGAAAATAGGAGTGAGAGACGTCAGGTGCTTTTTTTTTACATGAAGACTATTAAAGTTGTGGATCAAGTTACAGAAAAATCTATTGAAGTGAGCAATGTAAATGAGCTTGAGATAGTTGGATTTCAAAAGAGAAAGAATGGAAGGATGTGGTGTATCTAATAAATAGAAGTCAGTTCTGAAACAATGATTCCATTGGTACAGTCGTTAAATGTTTTGGGAGGTGCTTGAAAAGTTTTATCCTTTCTTGCCACTATATTTCTACTTATTTATTATACTCCAATTCACTTCCTGTCTTCACTAAGAATAGGTTACTGAACAGTGTGGCAAATAAACATGAACTCAATCTCCAGCATACCACTGACCTCTAATGGACTGGTGTTACACTAAGTTGCATTAAACTTAGCTCTATGTAAAAATAAAATGCCAAAATTGATACAATTACTCCAATTTTCTTAAGATTTTTTGGCTTGCAATAATAATGATTGATAGCTGACTTTGTTTTGACATTGATAATAATTGGTTACTGCCAAAGCATGAAATGCTAAACAACACATCACTAATGCTGAAAATGTGTTGCTGGAACAGCGCAGCAGGTCACGCAGCATCCGGGAACAGGAGAATCAACGTTTCGGGAATAAGCCCTTCTTCAGGAAGAAGGGCTTATGCCCGAAACGTCGATTCTCCTGTTCCCTGGATGCTGCCTGACCTGCTGCGCTGTTCCAGCAACACATTTTCAGCTCTGATCTCCAGCATCTGCAGACCTCACTTTCTCCCCAACACATCACTAATGGCCCTTCACCCCTCTATGGTTTGGCTAGTATCCTGTCATTAGCTAGATATAATTCAAACAGCATAATCAAATGACATGGAAAGCATGTTGGCTAGAAACAATACATTTTCCATTTAACATTCGGACTCCTTTACATTCCCCAGATAGATATTCTAATCGCCCATTACAACTTCGGCGGGGCGGTGTGGACTTGTTGGGCCGAAGGGCCTGTTTCCACACTGTAAGTAATCTAATCTAAACTATTACCTATTTGGTTATAGAATTGTAATCTGATTATTTTTCTGACCATTTAGCTCATAATTCATATGTTTTGAACCATAACTTGTTCAATTTTAGGAATTAAAATTTTAGCTGTAGATAAATCAAGGCATCTTATTGCAAAACTGTTAGGCAATACTGAAGTAACTGAAAAATAAATAAGCTTAAAGTTAAAAAAAGCTAACCTATGTTTATCTTCAAACTCAGAGTTAGGAGTATAAAACACTGAATAAAACCCATCTCTGGACCTCTAGTTACAGCCTAAGTGTATCTCGATATCCATAAAATACGCTATAAAACTAAAACTTTGAAAAACTTTGTGAGAGTCTGTATTAAATAGAAATCATTCATTTTGGCTTCAGAATTAAAGAGTTATTTTGAATGTAAAATAGTTAGTTTGCGTTTCTAGATCCGATGTCCTTGATGACCATAATATCACTGATATTGTTATTCAGTGTGGATCTCTGGTTAGAAGGTTCTTTCATTGATATATTTAAATGCATTTTTTGTCAGAAGTAGGCAGTTCAGTTTGAGGATAGATAAATAGAGTTGTAGCTATGTGTTGGTGAGAACTGCATCTTGCCAGATTGTGAAGTGGTGTCAGTCAATTACATCTGCATTTCAAGGAGGCAGAATGTAAGCTTCATCTTCAACATGTTGAATGAAGGTAGGTTTCCATGTCAGTTTGGATTTTTTTTAGCTTACAATCTGTCAAAGAAATTGACAGTGGTACTCACTGTGCCTTGTGATTAAGAAGTCAGCAGTGTTAGCTCGGAAAGTTGTGGGAAGGTGGTTGAATAAGAACAGAAAAATGAAGCAACTGCCTTTGTGAGATCCATAAAGAGCAATGTGAGAGTCACATATCTAAAATGTAACTGGCAATATCTCCACAGAATTTGTGTCTCAACGAATGCTTGAAATGGTAAGATGTTTGCTGGAAAAAAATTCCATCTTGAGATGTCATGTCTTTTAGGAGAAAGTGAGGTCTGCAGATGCTGGAGATCAAAGTTGAAACTTTATTGCTGGAACAGCACAGCAGGTCAAGCAGCATCCAGGGAACAGGAGATTCGACGTTTCGGGCACAGGCCCTTCTTTTGCCTACCTTCAGTGATAACTGATTGAAGTACTGATGAACTCTAAGTGCTGGAGAGCATCCTGCTGTCCTCGAGCATTGAGGAGCCATGTACTGATCCTAATTGGTTGGGATTTGCTGAAGCAGCTACTTAATTGGTTACCTCCTCATAGGCAGTTTCTAGGGTTCTGCCACCTATTTCCTCCAGACAATGAAACTGTGATGTACAAATGAAAATCCAGTCCAAAAGGGCTGCATTCCTATAAATGCTCTAAATCAAAATAATATCATAGCTATACACAAACATATCAAGATTTGCATTTGACTGAATCTGTAGGAAAGCGGTCAGACTGATAATAACCAATAAGCATTGTATCTTTTTCATATTGTCGCATGTGGATCTACACAGATTGTTCATCTTAGGGTGACGATAAATCATTCTCATTCTACAATCAGTCTTACAATAAAACTTTATTTGCACACTGTACTTTCAACACTGTGGTGAAAACGTCAGTGGGTCTAATTAGAACTGAAATTTCCATTTGTTACAATGTGACTTTCAATGATCAGGTTAACTTCCTACATCATCAAGAAGGCAACTCAAATCCAGCAAAAAACATCCAGTAAAAAACATTCTATATCAGAAACATCAATTCACAAGGTAACAGTTTACCTGTAAATATCTTATCTCTAATAGTAACTCTTTTTTTGATTGGAACAACCTATTTTTACATGAAGGATACACTATTCCACAACAGCTGACCTTATTCACCAGCAAAATGAATATAAGGTTTAAGGTTTTGTTCTGTCACATTTTGTATCTATTTTCCAAAGCTGAAAATTAATTCCTGCTTGTTGTTAGCAAACAAAGGTGAAGGCCCAAGAACTACATTAGAAGATGCTGTTGAAGCTGTGGATTTATAGACATGCACAAACTCCAGATTCAGGATTTAACTGAGTCATAAATCAGTAAGTAATGATTACCTGACATTAAGCTTAAGTTTTTAAAGCCTGCATGTCAAGCGTAAATTCCAATGCAGTTGTTGCATAATAAATGGGCAGTACTTCAGATAAACTCACAGATATTTTCACTTGGTTTTTAACTTCAACTTTGAAACAGTCACAACTGTTTCTTTTTCATCAGCTGAGCAAATAAACAGCATCTTGTTAAAAATCTGCAATTCAGCCTATTGACCAGTTTCAATGAATGAACAAGTAGTGAAATTGATAATGATTCTAAACAAAGAAATTTGCAGCTTAGATGTGCTGTTCTGTGGAGTATCTACTATTCAGTTTGCTGTTGACCAAAAGCATCAGTAATTCTTTTTCGGTCCATTGCTGAGCTACTATTGTAGCACTGCTTGCTAAATAGGATATGCAATCCTATTCTCAATAGATAATTATTTATCTTTGGCTCCCAAGAACAGTGCAAAATTGAAGGTGAACAACTTCAGAACGATCCCAAAAACATGTTTAAACCTTGGGAATGAATCATTAATGGAGCAAATAGAAAATGTTCAATTGACAATGTGTTAACTATGTTCCTGGAAGTGTAACCTTCTCCATCTGGTTTTCCTAATCTGTTAAATCACTGCATTAAAAATAAGCTCAAACATAAGCTATAATTTTACCTGTGTATAGGTCCTGATAAGTTACACTCCAGATGGCACTTATATGTATTGCAGCTTTCATTGGTGTTTTTTAAAATTTCTTTTTGATTTACTGGAGTGATTGTCAAATCTGTTTGAAAAGCTGCCATAGCCTTTCACACCTAACCAGCTGTGGGTAATGAGGCTCAAACAAATCTTCAAAGCTCAGATTGCCACCACTCCTGCCTGTCCTCTTTCACTTCTGTTCCTATCTCCCAACTACTTCACTTCTGCTTTACTTCTGTTTCCATCTT
Organism: Chiloscyllium plagiosum; assembly: GCF_004010195.1. Lineage (NCBI taxonomy): Eukaryota > Metazoa > Chordata > Chondrichthyes > Orectolobiformes > Hemiscylliidae > Chiloscyllium > Chiloscyllium plagiosum. The sequence goes on from NC_057724.1 coordinate 48,734,786, forward strand.
GATCACCACGTCTAAGCCTCCTGCTCTTAACTTGCTTCTTTTACTATTCTCATCCAAAGGGATATGTTTGGCCTCGCTCTCCAAACATTGCTCTATTTTTTGACATATTTCTGTTTCAGATTTTTGTTTTCCTTCAACACTTCACTTTCTGTCTTCCATTCAACCCCTTCACTTCAATTTCTCTCTCGTTCCTCAATTCAGGGAATGTTCTATTTAGATCATAAAATAGCAATTAAAACTCTTTTATTCCAAAAAGGAGGGAGTAGTAAGCAAGAAAATACAGGCCAGGTAACTTCGTATCTATCATAGTAAATGTGTAGAATATATTATTACAGATGTTATAACCAGGCACTTTAAAAATGTTAAGGTAGTCAAGCAGTGTCAACATACTTTTGCAAAAGGGAATTCTAATTTCACCAATTTATTGGATTATTTGAGGAAGCATTATATTCTCAACTGGTGGGTGCTGTGTACTTAGATTTCCAAAAGGCATTTAATGAAGTGCTATGTCAAAAAGTAATGTAGAGAGTAGAGCTCATCATGTAGGGGGTAAATTTTGGCATGAATAGAAGATTGGTTGGCTGACAGGAAACAGGGAGGAGGCATAGAAAGATCTGGTAAAATGGAATAAGTGTTGTGCCACAGGGATCAGAGCAAGGACCTCAACATTTTTCAATTCATCAACTGTCTTACCAGCCACTTTTTTTCTGACCATGGCATGAATTTCAATTTGTCAGCCCTCAGCTCAAACAATTTTATCAGTGCCACTTTTCTGATGTTAGTAATTTTCTTGAAATCTTCCCTCCTTTCCATTTCTTCATTTATAGCTTTATCTGAGCTGTCAGGTGTAGCTTTTACAATAAAGACTGATGCAAAATATTTATTCAGATCATCTGATATTTGCTTCATTTTGTATTATGAATTTTTCAGATCCATTTTCTTTATGACCAATGATGCTTTCTTTATTAAACTATCAAAGTAAGCTCTTAATTTCTGTTTTCATATTTCTGGTTAACTTTCATAGATTCTCTAATTTCCCCTCCTATTTTGTCATTCTTTGCCATTTGTTACATTCCATCCAAACTTCTGACCAGTAATCTTTGCACAACTGTATGCTTTTCCTTTATGTTTGATACTATCTTGAATTGTTAAATTAAAACAAGAGATGGTGAGTCCTCCCCTTGGATAGACTTCATTTTATCTACTCTGTGTATTCTGAAATATCCTGCTAAATGTCAACCATTGCATATCTATTGACCTATTCCTTATCAAATTTGCCAGTTCACTTCAGATTAGATTATATTCTCTACAGTGTGGAAACAGGCCCTTCGGCCCAACAAGTCCACACCAACCCTCCGAAGAGCAACGCACCCAGACCCATTCCCCTACATTCACCCCTGACGAATGCATCTATCACTATGGGCAATCTAGCATGTCCATTTCACCTAATCTGTACATCTTTGGACTATGGGAGAAAACCCATGCAGACACAGGGAGAATGTGCAGACTTCATTTGGACAGTCAACAGAGGCTGGAATTGGACCTAGGTCTCTGGCACTGTAAGGCTGCAGTGCTAACCACTGAGCCACTGTGCCACCCCAAAAGCTAGTTGTCCTTTCAGGTTCTTAAAACTAGCCTCACCTAAGTTTAAAACACCAGTCATACACATGCTGCGATTCCTGATAATGTTACTAATGGACAATTGTGATTCCACGATGAAATCGGCTTTCATCTTACACTCACTCTTCTCTCCCTTCAACTCAATGTAAAACTCAAGCATATCATGATTCCAGCTATCTGGAGGCACCTTCATTATGAGGTCACTAATTAATTCTATCTTGTTGCACAATACCAAGTGTTAAATAGCCTTCTTTCATTACCGCCTGGAAATGTGCTGGTCTAAGAACATATCATGAAAACATTTCGTATACTCCTTATCTCTACTTTTCTGAACAGCTCCCATTATTTCTTCCTTTACACGCCATCATACATTATAGTTCTTGTGAGCAGGCCTGTGCGCCACTCCCATGAGTGGATTCTTGCCTTTGTCGTTTCGCAACTCTACCAAATGCCACCTCTCTCCTGGTTTCTTGAACTTAGGTCTTCCTTTTCTATTGTGCTAAAATTGCCATTAATTATCAGACTACTTAGAGAATCAAACAATTATACGGAATGGAAAAAGACCCTTTGGTTCAACCAGTCCACACCATGTTCCCAAACAAAACTAGGCCCAATTGTCTATTTGACCCATATCCTTCCAATCCTTGCCTATTTATTTACTTATCCAAATGTCTTTTGATTGTTGTAACTGTACCTGCATCCATCACTTCTTCTGAAAGTTAATTCTATATATGAACCACTCCATGTGTAAAAAAAGTTCTCCTCATGTCCTTTTTAAAACTTTCTTCTCTCACCTTAAAAACATGCCCTCTAGTTTTGAGATCCCCCACTCGAAGGAAAAGACACTTACTATTCACCTTATTTATACCCGTCATGATTTTATAAACCTCAATAAGGTCACCCCTCAAACTCCTGAAATCCAGTGAAGGATGTCCCAGCTTATTTTCATAACTGAAATCCTCAATTCTCTGCAACATTGTGGTAATTCTTTTCTGAACCGTCTGCAATTTAATAATATCCTTCTGATAGCAGACCGACCAGAACTGGACATAGTATTCCAGAAGATAGCTCACCAACATCCTGTACAAGTTCAACATGACGTCTCAATTCCCATATTTAATGATCTGAGCAATGAAGGCAAGCATGCTAAATGCCTTCTTAACCATCCTGTTTACCTGTGACACAAATTTCAAAGAATTATGTACCTGAACCCCCCAGGTTCCTGTGTTCTACAATACTACTAGAACCTACCATTAATTGTATAAGTCTTGCTCATGTTTGTTTTACCAAAATGCAATACCTCGCATCTATCACCTTAAACTCCATCTGCCACTCCTCAACCCATTGATCCATCAATCGAGATCTGTTTGTAATCTGAGATAACTTTCTTCACTATGCACTATACCAACAAATTTGGTGTCATCCACAAATTTATGACTCATGCCTCCTACATTCTCATCCATATTATTTATGTAAAAGACAATTACCTTGTCCTCGCTTGCTGTCCTTCCTAAATGTCATGTACCCTCCAACATACAGTACTTTATTATGGCATCATATTTTAAAAATTCTTAGTTCTAATAACAATAACAGCTAAGGCATATTTAAACCAGTAAACATCACCAAGCATTTCACAGCCCAGAAAGAGATTGAAGGAACAAATCCTATTGCTCAGACCCTTGGCAGCCAGAAATATGCAGCTAATATTGGAGTGATTTAAGATTAATATTCAAAATGTAACAATTGGAGGAGAGCAAAAACCTGGAAATGTTATGAAGCTTACAGAATTTGCAGCTATATGAAGGGTTGATGCCATGGACGAGTTTTAAAACTGGAGTGAGAATTTTAAAATAGAGACTTTGCTTAACCACAAGACAAAATCGGTGACAGGTGAGAAGGACTTGGTGCAATTTTGGATGTGTGCATCAGGGGCTTGGATGACCTCAAGTTTGCAGAGGGTGGGAAATGAGAGTTCAGGTAGAACAGCAAAATAATCAGGACTCAAAGTAGCAAAGGCATGGATCAGGGTAACAACAGCTACTGGAGTCTGTAGAAGACGTCAAAAGACAATGGCTACAGTCAGTTCAATATTTAGTTAGAGAAAAAATCTGCTCATCCAATATTGAGGAAGGAGTGAGCCATATAAACATTTAGAAATAATGAAAAACTGACCACCAGTTAATTTAAATAAAAATGTACAACTTATGACTGAGCTTTTTTGATACAGTCAAAATTAAATTGGACTACTTTAAAATGGTCATTTTCTAGGTCAGCCTTCCTGTCTCTTCTTTGGTAATAAGATTACCAAATAGTGTTCAATTAGGAAGGTTCGTGCTGTGAAACCATCCCCACCAGCAATTTATTCCCTGTAAGAACCTTTCAGCCAACAGAGTTAATTATCATCTCATCAGTCTGGGGTGAGTTGAAATCCAGGCACCTGTACCTGACTGACTGCAATATATTCTTAATAATAATAAGGGAGTTCAAAGTCAAGGATGAGTGAGAATGGCAAGTTTTAGTTTTAAAAACAGGAAGATTTTAGGAGGAAGAACAGTTTAAGGGAAGTGTTGGAGGGAGTGACTTTTGTAACTTTACCTCCATCTGAAACATAAAACAGGTGAAGAAATCATTGAATCATACAGCACAGAGGAAGCTTTTTTTAGCTTATTGTGTCTGTACTTACTCCCTGAAGGAGCAACTTCCTGATGTCACCCTCCTATCTTCTCCTCGTATCCATATGCATTTTTCCTTTTCAGGTAATGATCCAATTGCCCCTTTTAGAGCCTCAATTGCCTCAGTTGACCCTTAGACAATGATCTAAACCACACGCATTCCAGATCTTAACCACACACTGTATCACACTAAATTGGAATTCAAATAACAGACTTCATAACAGAGGTCCAGTGTAGTAGGGTGAAGCATATTCGATCTCTATCTTACTGCTCATGCTTATTTGGCCAATATTATTTCTGCAAGAATGGTTAATACACTCTAAGTAATTTGGCACAGGAGAATCTGATTTTTTACTAGATCAATTGTATATGGTAGAAATGACAAATAAAGTCTGCTCTACTCTACATAATGTAGAGGTGCCAGTGTTAGACTGGGGTGGACAGTTAAAAATCACACAACACCAGTTTATAATCCAACATGTTTATTTATATGCACTAGCTTTCAGAGTGCTGCACTTTCATCAGGTGGTTGTGGAGGTTAAGGTCATGCTCACAGAATTCATAGCCAAAGGAGTCCATTGTCATGGAGTTGTGATACTGTATCCTTAATTAAATTTGAGAAGATGGTTGTGAGTTGCATCCTTGGACTGCGCCAGTTTGCATTGGTACAGTGTAGAGACACCCAGAGTATTGGCACAAAGAGAGTTCTAGGAGCGAGAGGGAATGGTGAAATAGTCCCAAGGCAAGGTGGTCTGTGGCTTAGAAGGGAACTTGCAAGTAGACATGTTCTGTTGCCCTTTTCTTTTTGGTGATAGAAATCTCAGCTTTAGGAGAAGCTTCGAAGGATGCTTCGTGAGTTCTGGAATGCACCTTGTATACAGTATACATTGCTGCCGCAATGGTTGTGAAATGAGTGAATGTGAAAGATGTTAGTTGGAAAGTCCATGCTTTGTCCTGAGCACTCCAAATGTAGAGCACTGTTTGAGTTGTACACATCAAGGCAAGGGGAGAGTATTCCATCGTTTATCTGAAATGAGCTTTATATATAGTGCACATTCACTGGGGAGACACCAACTGAATTGCTCACTGTAGAATGCCTACCTCTCACCCACTTTCACTCACCCACAGTATTTTATAACTTGTCCAGCTCAATTTCTGGTCAATAGTAGCTCTGAGGATATCGACAGTGGGAGAATCAGCAACTGTAATGTCATTGAATATCAAGGGGCAATAGTTAGATTTTCTTTTGTTGGAGATGGTCATGACCTTCTAGTTATGAGGTATAAAAGTTACTTGCCACAAGACAGGATCTTGTTCAGGTCTTGCTGCATGGGGACAGACTGCTTTAGTACTTGAAGAGGTGTGAATGGTTCTGAATTGGGCAACCATCAGTGAACATGCACTTCTGACTCTTATGACAGTGGGACGATCATTGATGAAACAACTGAAGATAATTGATCTGAGGACACTACCCAGAGAAACTCCTGAGTCTGAGATAATTAACCTCCAAAACTCACAACAGTCATCCTTCATGCTAAGTACAACTGAAACCAATACATTCCCCTCCTGATTCTATTGACTGCAGTTTCACTCAGGTTCCTTATGCCATATTCTTCCAACTACTGCATTAATGTCACTCTCACCTTATGTCTGGACTTGAGATTTTTTTGTCCATGTTTGCACCAAGACTGTAATGAGATGAGGAGGCAAGTTATCCGAGCAGAACTCAAACCAAGTATCATTGAGTAGGTTACTCCTGAGCATGTGACATTTGATAGCTCTGTTAACAGCCATTGCTTTCACTTTTTTGATGATTGAGAGGACAGTGATAGTTGGCTGGTTTAAATTTGTCTAAGTTTTGTGAGTAGGCCATACCTGGGCAATTATCCAACTGTAATGTGGATGCCAGTATTAGAGCGATACTTGAAAAGCTTAGCTGAGGTATAGTTAGTTCCTCCGCCTCCACCTCCCGCCAACCTTCCGAGGACCCCTTCGCCCACCTCAAACACACTGCATCCACCTGGACAGCCCCTGCTGGCCGATTACCCTCCCTCGACCTCTTAATTTCCAACTGTCGCCGGGACATTAACCGCCTCAACTTGTCTACCCCCCTCCCCCACTCCAACCTCTCACCCTCACAATGCACAGCCCTCCAATCCCTCTGCTCTGTTCCCGACCTCACCCTCAAGCCAGCAGATAAAGGGGGTGCAGTGGTAGTCTGGCGCACTGACCTGTACACTGCTGAAACCAGACTCGAGGACACCTCTTCCTACCGCCCCCTCGACCATGACCCCACCCTCCATCATCAAACCATCATCTTCCAGACCATACAGAACCTCATCACCTCAGGAGATCTTCCACCCACTGCATCTAACCTCATAGTCCGGGAACCCCGCACTGTCCGGTTCTACCTCCTTCCCAAGATCCACAAGCCTGACCACCCTGGCCAACCCATTGTCTCAGCATGCTCCTGCCCCATTGAACTCATCTCTACCTACCTCGACACTGTCCTATCCCCCCCTAGTTCAGAAACTCCCCACATACGTTCGAGACACCACCTACGCCCTCCACCTCCTCCAAGACAT
>NC_057724.1:48742472-48753720 GCF_004010195.1 Chiloscyllium plagiosum
CCCACACCTCCTCCCTCACCTCCATCCAAGGCCCCAAAGGAGCCTTCCACATCCATCAAAGTTTTACCTGCACATCCACCAATATCATTTATTGTATCTGTTGCTCCCGATGCAGTCTCCTCTACATTGGGGAGACTGGATGCCTACTAGCAGAGTGCTTTAGGGAACATCTCTAGGACACCCCTTATCAATGAACCACACCGCCCTGTGGCCCAACATTTCAACTCCCCCTCTCACTCAGCCGAGGACATGGAGGTCCTGGGCCTCCTTCAACGCTGCTCCCTCACCACCCGATGCCTGGAAGAAGAACGCCTCATCTTCCACCTCGGAACACTTCAACCCCAGGGCATCAATGTGGACTTCACCAGTTTCCTCATTTCCCCTTCCCCCACTTCACCCCTGCTCCAAACCTCCAGCTCAGCACTGTCCCCATGACTTGTCTTACCTGCCTATCTTCCTTTCCACCTATCCACTCCACCCTCCTCCCTGACCTATCACCTTCATCCCCTCCCCCACTCACTTATTGTACTCTATGCTACTTTCTTCCCACCCCCACCCTCCTCTCATTTATCTTTCCACCCTTCAGGCTCTCTGCCTGTATTCCTGATGAAGGATTTTTGCCCGAAACGTCGATTTTCCTGCTCCTCGATGCTGCCTGAACTGCTGTGCTTTTCCAGCACCACTCTGATCTAAACTATAGTTAGTTCAGGAGCATGAGTCTTCAGTACTATTGCCATGATGTGGCCTAGAGTCATTGCAATTTCTAATACATGTAATTATTTTTTAACAACATGTATAGTCAATCACAAAATGAAAGCATACAAATTCAGTGGGCAATAAGGAAAGTAAATGCAATGTTGGTTTTTATTTCAAAGTGAATGGAGTATAAAAGTAGGGAGATTTTGCTAAAACTATATAAAGCACTAGTTAGACTGTAGCTGGAATTCTGTCGACAATTTTGGACCCTTATCTCAGGAAAGATACTGTCTTTGGAGGTAGTCCAGTGAAGATTAATTAGACTGATACCTGGTATCTAATGGTATCAAGGGATTTACCTGATGAGGAGAGGTTGAGTAGGTTGGGCCTGTATTCACTGAAATATAGAAAAATGAGAAGCAACCTGATTGAAACATATAAGGTTCTTTGGGAGCTTGACAGGGTACATGTGACAGGCCTGTTTCCCCTTATGGAAGTGTCGAGAACCAAAGGCAGTAATTTCAGAATAAGGAGTGATTTGGAGGTGCTGGTGTTGGTCTGGGATATACAAAGTTAAAAATCACACAATACCATGTTATAGTCCAACAGCTTTATTTGGATGTGCAAGTTTTAGAGGTGCTGCCCCTTGATCAGGTGATTGTGACTAAGAGTCACACTAGGAGTGACTACGAATAAGAGTCACATACTGAAGACACTGATGAAAAAAGATTTCTTCTCTCAAAGGGTGTTGAATCTGTAGAATCATTTACTGCAGATAGCTGTAGATGTTGGTCTATTAAGTATATTCAAGACTGAAATAGACAAACTTTTATTCAATAATGGAATCAAAGGGTTATCAAGGAAAAGCCAGGAAAGTGGACTTGAAAATTTTAAGATTAACTCTGATCTCACTGAATGGCAAAGTAAGCTTGTTAATCTGAATAGTCTACTTTTGATCCCAGACCTTATGGTCTTAGAAATTGAATTAGCTGAATTCCCCACAATAAACATCTGCAGTTTTCATTGACCAGATGCTAAAATGTAAATGCCTTGTACACACTGTGGCTACAAGAACAGGTCAGAAACCATGGATTTTGTGGTGAGAATCTCACCTCCTATCAGCCTAATGCCTGTTCACTATTTACAAGACACAGATCGAGAGTGTGATGGAATAGTCTCCACGTGTCTGCTTGAACACAGCTCAATAACACTCAAGAAACTCGACACCATTCAGGAGAAAACAGTCCACTTGAATGGAGCCCCATTCACCATGTACACCATTTATTTGTTTCGTCATTGATACCCACAAGGATTGCAGTATGAGCAAGCCAGAAGATATGTTGTAGTAATTCACCAATTCTCCCTTGACAGCACTTCCAAAGCCAGAGACGCTTACCATGTAGGAAAAAAGCAGCAGATGTATGGGAACACCACATACAAATCCCCCTCCAAGTCACACACCATGTTAACTTAGAACAATAATGCTGTTCCTTCACTGTTACTGAGTCAAAATCCTGGAACTCCCTTGCAACAACTCAAGGACTGCAGCGATACAAGAAGGGAGCTCAGCACCACTTCCTCACGGCTTTGGAAATGGACAATAGATAGTTGCCTAGCCAGTGATGCCCACTGTCCATGAGGATTTTTTCTCAATAATTGTCATTTGTGATGCTGCAGACCTCTGAATAAGCCTTTTTCTCTCACTCACTCAGATTCATCTAGAGGATCCAATTCAGATTGATTTTAATGGCACATCATGTCTGATTTAAAGCTCATTCTTAACAAGAGGCAAGAGTATTTTTTTTAAACTGAAAGAACATTTGTGTTCAAGAAATGTCAATTTCAAGAAATCTGAAAACATGTTCCATTCTGACCATCTATAGGGGTCAGATTTTGCTGTTGAAGTTGAGAAGTGGGTCATGGGTGTGATTCTGGGTCATGGATCCACCACCATTTCCAATGTTCTGTGTTCTGGTAATTTTCATTGGATCTTAATGACCTGAAAGATGATTCTGCTACCCAAGTTGAGGTTGGAATTGGGGGCTGGATATAAAAGTGAAGTCACCAGAGAAACAGGCACTTTTTCTGGCTTAAATCAGAGGCCAGTATTTTGGTTCCTGTCTGTATGTGGCCTTAAAAATGTGAGGCTAATTATCTTCGAAGTGGCTTTGGAAACATTGAAAACATAGAATCATAGCAACATTATAAAATATTCAACAAGCAGCATTCAACAAGCTCATGGTCAGTCCTTTCTCTCATCTTCCCACTTCCTCCCCATACCCTTAGATGCTTTTAAAATCTAAAAATAATCTATGGAAGCATTGAGAAATGGAGAGACAGGACATGGGGTAGAGCGGAGAAACTGTTGGTTACAAAGTTTTTCTCACAATTCAGGCATTCTTTATTGTCCAAACTTGCACATTTTTACTTTAAACAAAACTGTGTTTCCTAGTTGGTCAGCTTCAGAGATCTCCTAAAGTCACCTGCATCCTTGAAAATCTCAGAAACAGAAGACAAATTCTTAATAAGATTCTTAGTGATACCAAACTGTCCAACTAATGGGGTCAGATGATTTCAACTTCTGATCTGCTTACTCCATTCTATCACTACACTCCAGAAAATCATCAGAATTTGTAAATAGAGGCAGTAAACTGGCATGGAAGTTACAGGTGTCATTTTTTTGCCAAGCTGTCTCCATTCCAACTTGATTCAGAACAGGAAACTACAGCCCCTTATGTCAATATCAAGTGATTACAGATGAGGTAGTTTCCAGCTAAAAACAAATCAAACATGTGAGATTTGGAAGAGCATCCCTGTGCCAATATTCAATTTCTCATGTGAATCATTCATTGGTCTTAGAATGATAACTTAGTAGGAATTTGTGTTGGATTAAGTGAGGAATTAACTTGGTAAAGGGATATTTCACGTGGTTTGGGTCTGCAGTGTCCATTTCTATTTGAAAAAAGACTGGATTGAGAATTCCAAAAATAGTTTCATATGTGGCTATCAAAGAGATAAGCAGATGCAACTGATGGCTTGTCGTTTCAAAGGTAGTTTCCTAATTCATGTTAATAATGGCTAATTCTGGATTAAGTAACTAATGCATCAAGCGACGTAAGTTATCCAGTCAGAATATGTCCATTTAATCATTAACATATCCTAGGTAGTTATTTGTTGACTAGAAACAGGAAAAAAAGTAAGAGTAAGATCACAAACAAAATTATATGCTGGCTATGTCAGACATTCAACAATGTTACGTCATTAGCTTTTTTGACAATTCACCCAGTATATTATTCATGTCTTGGTGGGAGATCATCAAATTCCTAGCTTATAAGACTTCAACACTTTGAAGAGAGAAAGGAAGGGAAATTATAAAACAGACATTTCACCTATATTAAGCCAGCTTTGTTTCTTTTCAATCAATTATTCAAGAACACAAACATCCCGCCTGAAGATCAACTGTGCAAGTGATCCTTCTATACTACACCATTTTGTAATAGCTACCCAGGGTTGAGCACTTCTGATGGTGCAGGACAGATGTCATTTACACTTGAAATTGAAATATATGGAGTTTCATGTGTTTTATTGAACAGACTCAATGTATTGATTACAAAGCCAATGTGTGTTATGAAGTACAGAGTGTGATGGCCTTTAACCCAGAATTAGTAACAGCAAGCAAAATTTGTAATTCTTGAAACGTTTTGGGGGAATTTGTTATTGTTTCTAAAAATCTTTAAAATGACCTTTTTTAAAGAGATTGTATGAAATGTAAATGAATCAATTATAATGTTTAGATAATGAATACTGGCTTCAGTGATTTGGTGACCCTGAACTGGAAGAAATAAAGGAATTGATATACAGAGGCCATGCGCTAACCAAAGATGAAACAAAACAGCTAGAAAGGAGACACGGTCAACAAGTCAAATTGGCCATTTGGGTTCCTGAGGCCCTAAAGCAAGTAAATATATTTGTTTCTTTCACCTCTAAGTGACTGATGGGCCAGAAAGAGCCATTGTATTTAGAGATAAAAGTGGTTCTGGTAGATTCATGCTATCACGGCCATTGGAAGCTGAGAATTGAAAGAAGTTCACTGAGCAGGGAAGCTTGCACAGATAGAGCCCTGTTCATACAAAATCTACTGCCTATGGAGAAATTCACTATACTCTTGAAGGACAAGGTTTAAAAGAATTGTGTCCAAAACTGGGGCCCTACATGTAGAGTGGACTGTTAACTAAATCAGTAAGAGGGTCTCAGTTCTATCTGCTATTCCATTTGCAATTTATAGATGATATCAACTATATCTTACTTGCTACTTCACATTTAATTTAAGTAGATTCTGATTTTTGTTGAAGTGAAAGTTACAGTAGCTGCAATTTTATTGGTAATTTCTTTTTTTTCATTTATTCCTTGGAATTTAATGTCCCTGGCAAGGCCAATATTCATTGCCCGTCCTTAACTTTCTTTGAACTGATAGTCTTGTGAGGGCATTCCAGAGGAGAGTTAAGAGTTAACCACATTACTGTAGATCTTAAGTCAAATATAGATCAGAGTATTGTCTTTTTTTGGTAAATTCATTAATGAGACATGGATATCTCTGATTAGGCCAGCATTTATTGCCCATCCCTCACTGCCAAGACAGCAGTTGAGGGTCAGCCATCTTGATGGAAGGATAACAACTTTCTTCCCAAAAGAGCATTAATGAACTAGATGGGACATTTGACAATCAACAATGGTTCCATGGTCATCACTAGACTCTTACTTCTAGGCTTTTAAATTGAATTCAAATTCCACCATCTACAGTGGGAGGATTTAAACGCAGGTCCCCAGGACATTACCTGGGTCTCTGGATTAATTGGCTAGTGAGATTACCACTAGACCATCACCAGGTGCAGCCACTATTATTTTAAAATGAACGTGTTCAACAAAATTACTTTCAAAGTCTCCAAGGGGCATTGTAAAAAAATTAAAATTTTGTGTACCTTCCAAAATTTAAATCAAAATATCATTTTGTGGTTTGATAATACATTGCAGCTCACGTGGAGCCCACCTGTCACAGAACATCTGAAGAGTGGCTTTAGATATTACGTGCTCCTTCTTCAAGGACACATGGATGAGGACTTTTCATACAAGAGAGGCAGGCAATTGGGTGAAAATAAACCACTGTCCAGCCCACTGCCTTGCCACAGAGTTTCAAAACCATTACCTTTCTCAAAAACCATGCAAGGTTTCTTTCCCGAGAGAGCATTAGTGAACTAGATGGGTTTTGATGGCAATCGGTAATATTAATAATCTCATGATCACCATCGTTAAGACCAGTTTTCAATTTAATAGTTTCATAGAACATAGAACATTACAGTGCAGTACAGGCCCTTCGGTCCTCGATGTTGCGTCGACCTGTCATACCAATCTGAAACCCATCTAACCTACACTATTCCATGTATGTCCATATCCTTGTCCAATGACGACTTAAATGTACTTAAAGTTGGCAAATCTACTACTGTTGCAGGCAAAGCATTCCATACCCATACTACTCTCCTGAGTAAAGAAACTATCTCTGACATCTGTCCTATATCTATCATCCCACAATTTAAAGCTATACCCCCTCATGCTCACCGTCACCATACTTGGAAAAAGGCTCTCTCTGTCCACCCTATCTAACCCTCTGATTATCTTATATGTCTCTATTAAGTCACCTCTCAACCTTAATAATCAGATGGAGTTGAAAACAACTTGAAAAAAAAAATCAGGTCATTGATGTTTGTTATCTAGAGTGATATCACAGCAATGCTTCTTTTTCTATTTTGCCTTCCCTACTCATAATTCAACAATAGAACATAGAACATAGAACAATACAACGCATAACAGGCCCTTTGGCCGTCGATGTTGTGCCGACCTGTGAACCTCCTACACTAATCCCCCTAATCCCCCTACACTATCCCAAAATCACCCATGTGCTTACCTAAGGATTGTTTAAATCTCCCTAATGTGGCTAAGTTGACTACGTTAGCAGGTAGGGCACTCCACACCCTTACGACTCTTTGCATAAAGAACCTGCCTCTGACATCTATCTTAAATCTATCACCCCTTAATTTGTAATTATGCCCCCTCATACACATTGACGTCATCATCCTAGGAAAAAGACTTTCACTGTCTCCTCTATCTAATCCTCTGATCATCTTGTATGTCTCTATCAAATCCCCTCTTAGCTTTCTTCTTTCCAATGAGAACAGGTTCAAGTCTCTCAGCCTTTCCTCATAAGACCTTCCCTCCAGACCAGGCAACATCCTGGTAAATTTCCTCTGCACCTCCTCCAATGCTTCCACATCCTTCCCGAAATATGGGGACCAGAACTGTACACAATATTCCAAGTGTGGCAGCACTAGCGTTTTGTATAGTTGTAGCATGATATTGCAGCTCTGGAACTCAATCCCTCTACCAATGAAACATAACACACCGTATGCCTTCTTCACAGCACCATCCACCTGGGTGGCAACCTTCAGGGATCTATGTACATGAACTCCAAGATCCCTCTGCACATCCACACTACCAAGAATCTTTCCATCGACCCAGTACTCTGCCTTCCTATTATTCTTCCCAAAGTGCATCACCTCACATTTAGTTGCATTGAACTCCATTTGCCACTTCTCAGCCCAATTCTGCAGTTTATCCAAGTCCCCCTGCAACCTGTAATATTCTTCCATACTGTCCGCTACTCCACCAACCTTAGTGTCATCTGCAAATTTATTAATCCATCCACCTATGCCTACATTGAAGTCATTTATAAAACTGACAAAGAGTAGTGGTCCCAAAATAGATGCTTGTGGCACACCACTAGTAACTGGACTTCAGGCTAAATATTTTCCATCAACCACCACTCACTGCCTTCTTTCAGAAAGCCAGTTTCTCATCCAGACTGCTAAATCACCCTCAATTCCATGCCTCTGCATTTTCTCCAACAGCTTACCATGTGGAACCTTATCAAAGGCTTTACTGAAGTCCATGTATACCACGTCAACTGCCCTTCCCTTATTTACGTACTTGGTCACCTTCTCAAAAAACTCAATGAGGTTTGTGAGACATGGCCTGCCCTTGATGAAACCATGTTGACTATCTGAAATCAAACTGTTGCTTGCTAGATGATTATAAATCTTATCTCTTATTATCCTTTCCAAAACCTTTCCCACAGCAGACGTAAGGCTCACTGGTCTATAATTATCTGGGTCATCTTTACTTCTCTTCTTGAACAACGGCACAACATTTGCAACCCTCTCGTCCTCTGGTACCAAACCTGTAGACAATACGACTCAAATATCAAAACCAAAGGCTCTGCATCTCCTCCCTAGCTTCCCAGAGAATCCTTGGATAAATCCCATCCACCCTAGGGGACTTATCTACTTTCACTCCTTCTAGAATTGATAACACCTGTTCATAACTAACCTTGATCCTTTCTAGTCTAATATCTCGTACCACATTCTTCTTCTCTACAATGTTCTCCTTTTCCTGAGTGAAAACTGATGAGAAATGTTCATTTAGCACCTCTCCAAACTCCACAGGGTCCACACTCAACTTCCCACTTCTGTCTTTGATTGGGCCTATTCCTAGCCTAAACATTCTTTTATTCCTCACATACCTATAGAAAGCTTTAGGGTTCTCCTTCATTCTATTTGCTAAAGATTGCTCGTGTCCTCTCTTTGCTCTTCTTAACTCTCTCTTTAAATCCTTCCTGGCTGATCTGTAACTCTCCATCACCTCATCTGAACCATCTTGCCTCATCAAGACGTAAGCCTCCTTCTTCTTCGTAACAAGAGATGCAATTTCTGTAATAAACCACAGTTCCCTTACCTTATCACTTTCTCCCTTCCTGACAGGGACATATCTATCAAGGACACACAATATCTGTTCCTTAAACCAGCTCCACATTTCCATTGGCTGCATCCCCTGCATTTTGCTACCCCATTCTATGCATCCTAATTCTTCCCTAATCGCATTATAATTGCCCTTGCCCCATTGATAAGTCTTGACCTGTGGCATGCACCTATCCCTTTCCATCGCTAAACCTGTTTTGTCTCTTTGTGTCAAGAGCGTGCAGGTCAGGCAGCCTCCAAAGATCAGGAAAATCAATGTTTAGGGCAAAAGCCCTTCATCAGGAAAGCCCTTCATTCTTGAAGGGCTTTTATCCGAAACGTCAATGTTCCTGCTCCTCGGATGCGGCTGTGCTTATCCAGCACAGCACTCTTGGCTCTAATCTCCAGCATCTGCAGTACTTTTGCCTTGTCTCTTTGTGTGTCTGTATCAATGTGTATTCGCTTTTAGAAAGGGGCACTGGAAAAGGCACAGCAGGTCAGGCAGCATTCGTGAAGCAAGAGAATCAATGTTTCGGGCAGGACCCTTCTTCAGGACTGAAGAAAGGTCCTGCCTGAAATGTCGACTCTCTTGCTCCTCGACGCTGCCCGAACTGTCGTGCCTTTTTCAGTGCCACACTTCATTAACTCTGATTTTTCCAGCATCTGCATTTGCCATTGTCTCCTAATTTGAGAAAGGGGTAAAGTTTAAATTGGAGTTGTAAGTTGGCAATTCATTTTTTTAACCTTTGATTAAAAATAGATAGATAAGTTATTTTCTTATTAATTGAAAGAAAAACTTGGTATGAATTTTCTTTTTACCTGAAGCAGAAAATTAGGTAAAATTAGACAATTTGGTGGTTTAATCAAATTTTCTAATTTGTGATGATTCCAGGACAGTGGAACTTGTTTTCCAAGACACTATCCCAGTGAGTCATAACATTCTATGATGTGAGAAATAACATTTTCATACAGTTCGAGGCTAGAAAGCACAGTCTGCAGTATGGCAGAGGCAGGTTCAATGAGATATTCAAGAGGGCTTTCGACAATTATTTAAATAGAACCAGGTGCAGGGTTGAGACAAGGAAAAGGTGGGAAATTAGCACTAAGATAAAATGTTCAGAGAAGCTGTGCAGACAAAAAGGGCTGGACAGCTTATTCCTGCATTATAACAATCCTGTGACTCTGACTTTGCCTTTGATCATCTGCTGGAGAAATTGCATGCATGCTTTTGTTACCTGCACACTCATTGAATCTAATCAGCTCCTGACTGGTCTCCGACATTCTACCCACCATAAATATGAAATCATCCACAATTCTTTTGTCTATATATTAAGTTGCAGCAATGTGCTTATTATGAAATCTCCCCATTGCTTTGCCCCATGCTACCTCTAATTTCATCCACCCCCTCAGCCCTTCAAAACATCTGCATTTCTTTAACTTTGACCTCTTGTGCATCTCCAGTTTTAATTACTCCATCCTTGTGGCTTTCATTTGCCTTGACCTCAAGTGCTGGAAATACCCTTCCTTCACCACTGTACCTCTCTCTTTTGCCATTCTCCTTTAAGAGACTCCTTTAAACCTACCGTATTGAACAAGTTTTTGGCTATCTGACCTAATCTTTATTATTTACATCCTGCCCCTGTGAAGAGCTTTGCAATGTTTCATTAGATTGTAGATATTCATTTTTGTTGTACAGCAGATCTTCTATTATGAAGGTAGTTGAAGATAACCCTCATAAACATCTCTACATTTTGGTGTTTCCACCATTTACTCTCCTATCTTTGCCTCCAAGGGATCCATACTTATATTCATGAAAAATGTCTTTTTTTCATATACTGTTTCATTTGTCGATGGGATGCAGACATTGTTATTCAACTGGAGATGTGGCAATGAGCTGCTTTCGTGAACTATTGCACTACTTGAGGTGTCGAGACACCCACGGAGCCATTTCAAGATTTTCATCCAGTGACACACGAGATATGGCAAAATAGTTCCAAGATAGGATGGTGTGTAGCTTGGAGGGTTAGTTGAGAGTAGTCGTGTTCCCTTGTATCTGCTGGTCTTGTCCTTCTAGATGGTAGAGGTTATGTGTTTTGTCTGAGGAGCCTTGGTAAATTACTGTAAAATGTCTTGCAGTCTATATTTCATATATCTTGCCAAAGTACTATTTCTCTCACTATTATGAAAAATGACCATTAAATATGGCCCTTTGCTTTCTGTCCCTTATCTTTTTAATATCTGTACAATCACTGTCCCTTCAATCATGCATGACTTAATTTTGTAAAAAAGGATATAATGGAGATTTGTCAAATACCTTTAGGTGTGCATAGACAGCTTCTATGTCATGTATGCTTCCTAAGCAAAGAATATCCCTGAACATTCATTTCCCATCTGGTCACCCTGCAACAACATCTCCGTAGTGGGAACTGAATTTAACTCGATTTGTGGCACCAATATAGATAAGCTGCAGAACTGGGCAGAAAGGTGGCAAATGGAGTTCAATGTAGCTAAGTGTGAGGTGATTCACTTTGGTAAGTGTAATAAAAAGATGGGGTACTGGGCTAACGGTTGGATACTTGGTAGTGTAGATGAGCAGAGGGATCTTGGTGTCCATGTACACAAATCTTTGAAAGTTGCCACCCAGGTAAATAGTGCAGTGAAGAAGGCATATGGCGTACTGGCTTTAATTGGTAGAGGAATTGAGTTCC
>NC_057724.1:48755676-48761181 GCF_004010195.1 Chiloscyllium plagiosum
CCTATCGGAAGGATGTTGTGAAACTTGAAAGGGTTCAGAAAAGATTTACAAGGATGTTGCCAGGGTTGGAGGATTTGAGCAATAAGGAGAGGTTGAATAGGCTGGGGCTTTTTCTCCCTGGAGCGTCGGAGGCTGAGGGATGATCTTACAGAGGTTTATAAAATCCTGAAGGGCAGGATAGGATAAATAGAAAAAGTCTTTTGCCTGGGTTGAGGGAGTCCAGAACTAGAGGGCATAGGTTTATGGTGAGAGGGGAAAGATATAAAATGGACTTAAGGGCAACTTTTCCCACACGGAGAGTAGTGCGTGTATGGAATAAGCTGCAAGAGGAAGTGGTGGAGGCTGATACAATTGTAACATTTGAAAGGCATCTGGATTGGTATATGAAAAAGAAGGGTTTAGAGGGATATGGGCCAAGTGTGAGCAAATGGGACTAGATTAGGTTAGGATATCTAGTCAGCATGGATGAGTTTCACTGAAGGGTCTGTTTCCCAGGGAAAATACTTTGTCCATTTATCCTATCCATGCCCCTCATGATTTTACAAATCTCTGTCATGTCACCTGTCAGCCTCCCATGCTCCAGGGAAAACAGCTCCAGCCTATTCAACCTCTCCCTATAGCTCAAATCCTCCACCTCTGGCAACATCCTCATACATCTTTTCAGAGCCCTTTCAAGTTTTCCAACATCTTTCCTATAGGAAGGAGACCAGAATTGCAAGCAATATTTCAAAAGTGGCCTAACCAATGTCCTGTACAGCCGCAACATGACCTCCCAACTCCTGTACTCAATGCTCTGACAATAAAGTAAGGCATACCAAATGCCTTCTTCACTATCCTATCTGTCTGTGACTTTACTTTCAAGGAACTATGAACCTGCACTCCAAGGTCTCTTTGTTCAACAACACTCCCTCGGATCTTATGTTTTCAATTGAGCCAGAGGGAATGCTTAAAGCTGTGATTAATTTATACAGTGGATAAAATATTAACTGCAGATTAAGAAAGTGAATCTCAAAGCAAGTATCTAAACTGGTATAGGTTTGGAGACTGTGTACCACATAACTCCATACAGTGATACAAAACCAACCTGCTTATATACACCAGAAAAAATTCAAGAAGAAAACAGTGTTAAAACCAAATAGGTCATTATGAATCGATATGTACCTATCTCAATTTAATGAAGCAATAGAATGCAAAAGCCATCCAATCATTTCAGTGGGTAAAGCCAGCCAAGGGCATTCTAGTCATCAAATTGGATGTTGACAGCAGAATTTGACAATTACCTCTAGATTGAAACTTCAGTAAGCTGACATTTATTTCACCATTTAGGCATTATTGCTTTAAAAGCTATCTTTCAGAGAACAATGTCAAAATACATTGGAAAGCATGGAGGAGTAATATGGAGCTAGGAAGAATATGTCCAAAAGTTAAAACAGTCATGAAAGTGCTTCAACATGCAGTTCAAACACTGAATGAAAAATCTATGTTTGCAAAATCTAAAAGAAAATTTCTTGGCACTTTACCCAAGCTAAAGGAATTGCAGTTGATTATCTAAAATCTGGATTATTATGGAATATCCACCACCTAGCAACATAACAGGACTTGAAAGATTCCTCAGGATATTGAATGAAGTAGCTAAACCTATTTACCAAAGCAAACAGAAATTGTAGGAGAAACTCAGTTGGTCTGGCAGCATTTCTGGAGAATAAACACAGTTAACGTTTTGAATCCAGAGATCGTTTTTTTTAGAACTCTTCAGAGGTTTGTTTTGAAAACAAAACCAGACAGAAGTTAATGAGCCTGAGACAGCTACTATGTCAAGGTCAAGAGCAATGTTGGATTGTTCGCCAGGAAAAGACTATTCTCACAAATAGACAAACCTTAGAAATCCCAACACTTTATGATCTGTGGCTACTGACCATGTGGGCAGTTAATACATTTTCAAGAGTTTCGGGGAGAGTACCGTTTCAGGTGCAAAAGAACTAGAAAGCATGGAGCAACTATATAATCAGATTATTTAATGGGGTTGCAGTTTAAGATAAAAATTGGGCACTCTTCAGAATCAGAAGAAATGGCTGAGATGCTACCCAAAATTTAACAATTCAGACTGAAGGATGATGTACCGTTAAATGTGCGGCTGAAGTACAAAATGACATCAGACATAATGTGAAGGATACCAATGGATGCAATGGAACAAACATCTTTAAATTTAATTGAAAATCTTGAAGCTTATACATTCAGAAGTGTCAAAGCCAGATAGAGAAACAAAGCTACAAGGGATTCAAGAAGAACAAGAATATGAAGTCTGCATCCAGATTAATAAAAATTGTCGAGAAAGATGGCTGGACTCTTTACCTAATAAGTACCCCATAGTGTACCAGCTTTGGACCATTCTGTGACCAACTTAGAAATCTTACTGTCATCAACAACTTGGAATTTTTCATTTAGAGATTAGTAATAGCAAGAGCTCTTCAAATTGAAATTTTCAGAAAATTCATCAGAGAAATTTGATCATTTCTAAGTGTCTTGTGAGAATGCAATCAGTCTGGTGGCCAGGTATTGCACACTCTCAGAAAATGATTGCTCTTTGCATTTCATGTGCAATGAACAACCTAAGGAATAAATAACTACAACCATCATCTTTTTCATTAGAACCATTGGAGTGTTCAGAAATAGATTAATTCAAGTTCAACATTAAGATTTTCATTATCATAGCATATTACTCAAGGTGGATTCATAACAACTACAGCAGAGGCAGTGAACAAAAAAAATTCTATTCAAAGCATAGTATTCTGAACAACGCAATTTCAAAGAGTGGTCAACAGTTTGCAAATGAACAGTTTAAAACATTTGCATGTTTATACAATTTTATTCATGTTGCAAGCCTATTGTTCTGTCTTCCAACTAATGAGGAGAGAGGAGTCCAAACAATTAAAAAAAAGTGTTATTGAAGAAGAAATATTTAAAGCTTGCACAATTAATTCACAAATCGTGGTCACCACAAAACAGATTGTCACCAAATTTATTGATGGGTAGGAGGTTGGTGGCTGGATCAGTGGCTAGCACTGCTGCCTCATAGTGCTGGGGATCCAGGTTAAATTTCAGCCTCAGGCAACTGTCTGTCTGAAAGTTACATGTTCTCCCTATGTCTACATGGATTTCTGCTGAGTGCTGTGGTTTCCTCCCACTGTCCAAAGATGTGCAGGTTAGGTTGATGCCTGTGTTAAATTGTCTGTGACGTGCACATTACATGGATTACACGTGGTAAGTGTCAGGTTATGGGAACAGGGTGGAGGGCTGGTTCTAGGTGGGATGCTCTTTGGAGGGTTGCTGCAGATTTGATGGGCCAAATGGCCTCTTTCTGCTTGTAGGGACTCTATGATTCCAAGTTAAGAACACAACTTCCACCTCTGTCTCAGGAATTACAGCTTAACATTCTTGAGAATGAGAGCAAAGTAACAACTTGCTTCAAACTTTTACTAGAAATTACAAAGAACAAGATCTACCAGAACTATAGCCTGTTGAGAGAGTAAAGATATAGATCAACAGAGAAGAGGAATAATCACACCAAGAAACATCAAGCAAGGTCAAAACAGATCATGGGATGATAAGGAGGAATCATAATACATTGATTTTATTGAACAAGAAGTCAATGGAACTATTTCTCAGAAGAAAGGGATCAAAAAAATTTCAATAACCAGCCAGAAGAGAAATAGGGAAACTAAACAAAGGAAGACTGCAGAAAATGAGTGATCTTAAAGCAAGATCTAAACAAGATGAGTGAGATTGACCACAACACCACAGAAACTGACCCTGTTACTGTCTGAGATTTTTGGGAAAATGCTTATGTATTTTCTAACGAAGAGGATTATAACTTCACAGGAGATGTAGAGTAATGGGATTACCATCAGATGTGCATCTAATCAGGATATAATGATGTTCTGGTCATGTGTGAGTGACATAAAGAAGTAGAAAGAACAGGAAAGTAGAAGAAGCTCTTTCCGAGCACGAGTGAATGCATGAATAATAAAAATAACAAGGAAGTTCTTGCAGAATGTTTCATGACTCAAGCACCATTTCTTTGGAAGAGCAAAAAGAATTAGGCCCTAATTACAAACCAATCAGTTCCCTTTTATGTTAGCCCCTGATCAATGCTCAAACTTTCTCTGCACTTCTTACTCATTGTTTTATGACAGTCTTGTACTTTCTTGATATTATATTCAGCTTGGTTGATCTTCTGATTCTCAAGCAATTCATCATAGTTTGCAGATGGAAAATATATTTCACAACATTGAAAGAAAACTAAACAGCTGTGAACTTGGCAAGAAGAGGAGTTGGTTGTTTCAGTCATATTGTGAAGCCTAAATCAAATCCATTTATGTTTCCAATCACATTGAATGAGTAACATATGGAGTTGTGTTAGTCCTCGTCATGCTGTGGTCAATAAGTTACAACTTACCCACCTGTGGTTTTCACTCTGTCTCACACCTGCACAAAAAAGAAAGAATAAAAAAGAAAAAAAAGAAGAAAAAAAGAAAAAGAAGTTCCAACTTTCCAGATTTCTCTATTCCAGAGATAGTTTATTAAACAACAGTCATGAGAAAAGTGAAAATAAAATCTCCAAAAGTGAGGTAATGTAAACATTAGCATCTGGTGGACATAAGGTATTATTAGGTCATAGTATCAATCAATACCTTTTTATGCTCTTTTATAATCCTGTAGGGATCTTAAAGCTAAAATAATCAAATTTATTGAATTGCCCCTAATGAGATGACTACAGCAAATTAGGAATCCAGAAGGTTCCAAATTAATGCTTGGGGAACATGGATTCAAACCTAACCTCCATCTGGTGGAAGTTAAATTCAATTGAAAGCCATTTTACCAGAGCGGCCAAGAGAGAAGGAGTGGTGAAGTGAAAGCCATTTACCAGAGCGGCCAAGAGAGAAGGAGTGGTGAAGTGAGGGCTGCCGGGAAGGGTGAGTTTTCCCACATTAAAAGGGACTTACCTCGAGAGTCGGGCCTCCATTTGCCGAGAGGTGCGAGGGAGGAGCGAAGGACTTGAAGGACTTCTAGGAAGTCATATATTTGTGTGGTTGCGTTACTCGAAACACTACTTGGGTAGTGTCTCCCACCCATCCTCCTCCTCTGACCAAAAAAAAAGTTCTGTGCGCCAGATCGGTAAGGTAACAAGTTTATTTTTTATTCCTTATTTTTTCAACAGTCTCTTTGGGAATTTAGAATAGTGGGAATGGAGGTTAGGGAAGTTGCATGTTCCTCCTGCAGAATGTGGGAGGTAAGGGTCACCACGAGTGTCCCTGCTGACTACATGTGCGGGAAGTGCGCCAAACTCCAGCTCCTCGAAAACCGCGTTAGGGAACTGGAGCTGGAGCTGGATGAACTTCGGATCATTTGGGAGGCAGAGGGAGTTATCGAGAGGAGTTACAGGGAGGTGGTCACTCCTAAGGTACAAGAAAAAAGCAAATGGGTTACAGTCAGGGGACGGAAGGG
>NC_057724.1:48762801-48788473 GCF_004010195.1 Chiloscyllium plagiosum
ATGGGGAAGGAAACTGCAGGGGATGGGCACATTAGAAATGTGGAGCTTATTCAAGGAAAAGCTCCTGTGTGTCCTAGATAAGTATGTACCTGTCAGGTAGGGAGGGAGCTGTAGAGCGCGGGAGCCATGGTTTATGAAGGAAGTGGAATCTCTGGTCAAGAGGAAGAAGAAGGCTTATGTTAGGATGAGATGTGAAGGCTCAGTTGGGGTGCTTGAGGATTACAAGGTAGCCAGGAAAGACCTAAAGAGAGAGCTCAGAAGGGCCAGGAGGAGACATGAGATGTTGTTGGCGGATAGGATCAGGGTAAACCCTAAGGCTTTCGATAGGTATTTAAGGAATAAAAGAATGACGAGAGTAAGGTTAGGGCCAATCAAGGATAGTACTGGGAAGTTGTGTGTGGAGTCAGAGGAGATAGGGGAAGCACTTCATGAATATTTTTCGTCAGTATTCACTCTAGAAAATGACAATGTTGCCAAGGAGAATACTGAGATGCAGGCTACTAGACAAGGTGTGATTGAGGTTCACAAGGAAGAGGTATAGAAATCCTGCAGTGTGTGAAAATAGATAGGTCCCCTGGGCCGGATGGGATTTATCCTAGGATCCTCTGGGAAGCCAGGGAGAAGATTGCCGAGCCTTTGGCATTGATCTTTAAATTGTCATTGTCTACAGGAATAGTGCCAGAAGACTGCTCAAGACGGGGAGTAGAGACAACCCTGATAATTATAGACCAGTGAGCCTTACTTCAGTTGTTGGTAAAGTGTTGGAAAAGGTTATAAGAGATAGGATTTATAATCATCTAGAAAAGAATAATTTGATTAGGGATAAACAGCACGGTTTTGTGAAGGGTCGGTCGTGTTTCACAAACCTTATTGAGTTCTTTGAGAAGGTGACTAAACAGGTAGATGAGAGTAAACCGGTTGATGTGGTGTATATGGATTTCAGCAAGGCGTTCGATAAGGTTCCTCACAGTAGGCTATTGTACAAAATGCGGAGGAATGGGATTGTGGGAGATATAGCAGTTTGGATCAGTAATTGGCTGGCTGAAAGGTGGTGGTTCATGGGAAATGTTCATCCTGGAGTCCAGTTACCACAACGGTCGGTGTTGGGTCCACTGCTGTTCGTCATTTTCATAAATGACCTGGATGAGGGCGTAGAAGGGTGGGTTAGTAAATTTGCAGATGACACTAAGGTCGGTGGAGTTGTGGATAGTGAAGAAGGACGTTGTAGGTTACAGAGAGACATAGATAAGCTGCAGAGTTGGGCTGAGAGGTGGCAAATGGAGTTTAATGAGGACAAGTGTGAGGTGATTCACTTTGGTCGGAGTAACCGGAATGCAAAGTATGGGCTAATGGTAAGGTTCTTGGTAGTGTAGATGAGCAGAGAGATCTCGGTGTCCAGGTACACAGATCCTTGAAAGTTGCCACCCAGGTTGACAGGGTTGTGAAAAAGACATACAGTGTTTTAGCTTTTATTAATAGAGGGACCGAGTTTTGGAACCATGAGGTTATGCTGCAACTGTACAAAATTCTGGTGCAGCTGCACTTGGGGTATTGTATACAGTTCTGGTCACCACATTATAAGAAGGATGTGGAAGCTTTGGAAAGGGTGCAGAGGAAATTTACTAGGATATTGCCTGGTATGGAGGGAAGGTCTTACGAGGGACTTGAGGCATTATTCATTTTAAGAACTTGCTTTTTCAGGACCTCTGAAGGTATTTTTTCCTCTTTTTCCTTTCATCGTAGGAATTGACAATGAGCAAATTACACGGAAATAGGGAATGAGAAAGTTACCAGGAAATTTTCTGTTACTTCTCCAAACAGGATCAACAAAAAGGTAAGTGTGAGATGTTTTCTCTTTGCAGGCTGGATGTTTGTCCATATACAGGTCTTCAGCTACTTTCCCAGGAACCAATCAGGCAGCTGTAACTGCTAAGCACTCCTGAACTCTCTCAAATTTCCCACGTAGGTTTCTCTATCAAAAGACCTTTTCCCGGCAAAACTGCCTTGCACACATATCTTAAACCTTCCCAACTGCTTGAATAAAGCAACATTATAGATGCAATAAGTTCCTGTACCTCATTTTAAAAACTACAACATCTTTCTCCACAGGTTTTTGGGTTCAAAGCAGTACCTTTCTCTATTTTGTAGTTCACAGTCTGAAAATAAGTTCCTTATAATATTTGCTGCTTTTTCAAAACACATTTTTAAACAATGTGCCTTCTGTTCTCAATCGTTTTAATAGGAACAGGTTTTCCCTATATCCCCTGCCAAAAATTTATGAAATTGAAAGCTTCTTTCAAATTTCCTCTCAATCTTCTCCTTTCCAAGGAAACTGTCTCAACATCTTTGTGTTTCTTCATTACTAAATTGTCTCATTCCTGAATCTTTCACATAAACATCTTCTGCACTCTCTCCAATGCATTCACATCCTTACAACAGTGTGTCGATGATGGTCATGTGATATTACAAATATGGAAATAAGCATTTTCTTGGCAGGAAGATTGTGTGAAATTACAATTGGAGTGATGAATATTAAGTAACTAATACTGGTGAACAAAACATTTGGGTGAAACTAACAGGATTAAAAACTATCAAACTTATAGCCCACAACTTCAAGTTTTAAAATTTGGGCTGCAGAGATAGAAATACATTGGTTTTCAACTATCAAAAATTCTGAGATTCCAGACCAGTTGCTGTACTTTGGGAGATAGAAAACGTAACCGATTGTTCAAGAAAAAAAGGAAAGGGTTAGTCTGAAAAATTAATTATTGATGTGGTAACAGGGCACTTGGAAAATCAGAACAATTTTTTTGGAAGAGAAATTATGCTTGATGGATTAACTAAAGTTTCTTTGTGTGTGAGATAACAGCAGAGATCGGATAAAACCAATAGATTTGCTATACTTGAATTTTTAAAAGGAGTTCTACAAAGTGTTAATAAATGTCAAGATCAAGACTCATGAAGTCAAAAATAATACTTAGGCATGAATTGAGGATTTCCTCATACATAGAACATAAAGAGTACAAATTGATAAATCATTTTAGGAAGGCCATGTGTAACTATGAGCTTTGCATAGATAAACTCATGAGCTCCAGTTATTTCTAATCTAGCACTAAAGACTTAAATCTGTGTGGCAAGTCTAAAATAACCAAATTTGTTACTGTGCTAAAAGAGGCTATGATGAGGACACTTTAGGACATAGACCACACAAGGAAAACTGGAAAGAAGTTGGCAGACTGAGTACAAATTGAAGTGAAATTACTCAGTTTAGTAGGAAGAATGGAAAAGTAGATTTTTTTTTCAAAGTGAGAGGTGAGTTAGTGAGTTGCTTTTCAGAGGGATCTGGGGGGTCTTTGCACGCAAGTCACAAAAAAATTAAAATTCAGCTATAACAAGCAATAGCTTGTGAGTCAATTTGAATCTGTGACCTGTGGCTTGTGATCACTGGAAATGTTTTCTTTTAACTTATTCAAACAATGCTATTAAATCTCTTCAAACGTATTCTGCTCTGTGAACAACTCAAATTTGAAAGCTTCGTGTTCATGAACCCAAATTTCTCTACTTCTGCTCTTTTTGGTGAAGATGTAGTGTTCCTACCTCTGAGGCAGAAGGCCCAAGTTCACTTCTCATTTGCTCCAGAATTGACTGGGAAGCTGAAGATTTCGTTGGTTCATTCCAATTCTATGATTGCAATCTTCAGAAAGTTTCCATTTAAATTGGATAATTTGAGAAAATTCAGACAATTCTGATTAAATAAAAATAAAAATGGTTGCTTGGGCGATGTTTGACTATTAACTATATCGTCTAACTCCTGGATAACTGTTCAAAGACCCCATGCTTACCTCACACACTCCACTATACCTCCTGCAGACCTGTTACACAGCCCAGGCCCTGACCTGACACCCTCTTGGGATTTGAATCCCATTGCCGGCTCCGTCCCCAACATCTTTCCTACATTGCTGGAGCTGACGTGACAGCCCTGCTCCTATCTCCTGACATGAGTTTCCCCTTCTTGCCTCCAGCATGTCTTCCCGCATTCCCCCTACCTTCTCCAAGTGAAGCCAACTCCCATCCACTGGATAGGACTCAATATCCCCTCTGTCCGATCGCTGGACCCAGTCAGACTCAGCACCCAACCTCCATTCCATGTACTCAACCTGATTTCTCCTGCCCACCTCGATTTACCCCACACAACACATCACTAAGTTGCCACTTTACACTCTGGCAATCTAACCAACTGGTACCCTACCCCATCTGGCATACTTACCCTGGTAGCTTGCCCCTCCTCAGTTGGTACCCAACTTATCTCGCACTCTACTCTTCCAGCACCCTAACATCACGCTTACCTAATGTACTAACCATGTGGCAACAGCTGCCAAAGTGAATGGCAGGACCTTTTTTTGAATTGCGGAATCTGTCTGCTGATGGGGCAGCAGTGTGGCTCAGTGGTTAGCACTGCTGTCTCACAGCGCCATGGACTCAGGTTCATTTCCAGCCTTGGGCGACTGTCTGTATGGAGTTTGCACATTCTCCCCGTGTCTGCGTGGGTTTCCTCTGCGTGCTCCGGTTTCGTCCCACAATCCAAACATGTGCAGGTCAGGTGAATTGGCCATACAAAATAAACAGTTGCCCATAGTGTTCAGGGATGTGTAGGTCGGGTGCGTTAGTCAGGGGTAAATGTAGAGTAGTAGGGGAATGGGTCTGGGTGGGTTACTCTTCAGAGGGAAGAGTTTTAGGGCCAAATGGCCTGTCTCCTCACGATCGGGATTCTATATGATTCTATATAACTGTTATAAATTGAGTGCATGATGTGCCTTCCTCTGATAGTTTTACATTTTTTTGAAGAATCCCTGAGTGGTATCTTCTCTCAGAATTGCAGAGCTTCAATCTTTCCTTACAATAAAAAAGTGGACAAAGTGACAATCCGTGTAGGATGGCCACTCCTCAGGATACGCAGTCCCTTGTTTCTATGTCATCTGTTCTTTGTAATCTGATAAGCTGCACGTGTGACACTGCAGTACTCACTCAGTTCTGCACTGGATTGCTAGCCTAGATTATTATGCTTTAGTCTCTGGAATGGAGACGCACAAACCTCTGACTCCAAGTTCAGAATGCTGTCAACTGAGCCAAAGTTAGCACCGTTTATTGAAAAATGTGGCTCTGAAAGTCAGAAGAGTTGGAGGTAGAGCAAACTTTGCTGCAACATGTTTTGCATCTGATGATGCCGAAAGTGGCAAAGAAAGTGATACAGATATTTATGGGACTGGGACAGAATGAAATGTCATTGTCCATTCTCAACATCAAACATGGTGGGGTACTAGGAAATATTATTTATTGAGTAGGTAGGCTTGGAAATGTTTTAAATAGTATTTGTAACTGAATTTCACTTACCTTGTCACTTAATGTTTCTTAACATTAGTTGGGCTATGAAATGTACAGGTACTTTATTTGCAGAATACTCATTCCCAACATATAGCTAATATCACTGAGGAATACATTAATCTTTCACATTAATGTACATTGAAACATTTAGAAGGCATATGAACAGTTAATACTAGTTTTAATCACCTCAGCTTCTTTGCAAACTGACAGTCATTTCAAATCACAGATAGGTCTGAAAGGCTCTTCTGTTGTTTCTAATATTTTCTTGGCCAAAGATGGTAACTGGTGGATAGGCAAGTAGTATCCAGTTTCTTTTTAAGTGCAAGGAAACGTGTTTTCTGAGTGTGATTTTCCCTAGGATGGAGCCAGATACATTGATATAGAGGTGGAGCTTGCTTGCCAAGCCCAGTGTAATACACACTGTTTTAGTATGCGTATCACATCTTTTCTGCTACACTGCAGGGAACATGCAGTTTATCGTACAAATGTGCATCCTCTGAGCAGAGGATAAACACTCTCTTACTTGCTCGAAACTGTTTGCCTGGGAAGTGAGAAGCTGAATAGTCTGAAGAAGATTCCAGTAAGCATCACGTTCATTTATTTTTTTTGCCCCCATCTGAGTGTAATTTCTATCTGTCTCGGAATGTTCACTCACTGAGAAGCAGAAAGCGTACAAGGTTACAGATTAATGAGAGAGGAAGTAACAGCTTGCACCAGGTAGGAAGCAATTTTATATCAGCATTCATTTGCTTATCACTGTCACAAGCTGAGTATTGTCCAGAGCTTGGGGTCAGCTTCTTATTTCTTGTCTCTAATACTAGAATCACTTGAGAAACATTAGACACAAAATAAGCTTTAACTATTTTTGTGACCTTCATCAGACTTTAGGATGTAGCAAAAAGGTAATTGGTTCCACAAGACAAACTTTTTTTCCCAGACATATGCTTTGAATTTGTTAGATATTTTACTTGAATAATATACCTTGACTAATTTTTGAAGTGGATATTAATTTAGCCATTATTTGTTCTCTAACTGATGCTGTTTGGAACATAGCCAGAGTAACAATATCAGTGGACTGGCAAGGTAAGAGGTGTTCAATCTTAGCCAGTGCTGCTGAATGGAACTGAAAGGATGCAGCCAAAAACAGTTCCTTGTTGTGATTGAGAATAGGCACTGACAAATTGGAGACTTGAGAATTTCTTTCTGCTTTTAGTAATCAATACTCATCACTAAATTGCCACTTCATTGTAAAGGAACTCCAGTACTGAATTTGTTTGCCAGATATAGCTGTTATTTCCGGCTCAAACTTTGCTCTGCATTTGAAGTGCATCACTGATTTTCTCAGTACAAGCAAGGGCTAGAATTTAACATGCATTGAAATAGCACCTAAAATGAACAGTACTGTGAAAGACAGCATGTGAGGAATGTTTTCAATCTGAGTTCTTCTGTACATTGGAATGATTCTGTACATTCTGTACATTGGAGTGATTGTCTTATGTCAGGGATCAGTATAACATGAATAGGCAGCATTACTGTCTGCCTGTATACAGCAGGCAAGTTTCCAGATTAATATTTTCCACTTCTTGCTTTTTAAAAGTTTGTCTTCAAATCTTACTTCTCTTTTCATCGTATGCTCAAAAAGTTGTATGAATAGAATTGCCAAATGAATAGAATGTATAAAAAAAGTTCTGTCAATAGCTCGCAGCAAGCATAATTCTATGCCATTTAGTTTACTACTTTTCAGTCCCAACTCCAAGTCAAAATATTGCTGATGAATACCTCATTATCATAAATCTATTCACTTAATAGGAACTTATTGTTTAGAAAATAAGTTTTTTCTATTGTACTGATGATCACCCACACCTTGTCTTATTCAGCGCTCTGACTAATGTTTTCATTTTTTTCATTCTCCATGGATGTGCTCATCATCAGTAAGTTATCTGAAATATTCAATGTGTCCTTCATGATTACTCTCCCTGTTTCATAAGATCTACTTTAACATGTATTAATTTTTGTTTACCATTTGCACCCTAACTACATATTTGATGATGAACAACTTTAGACTCAAATCTTTGACTTTGTCGTTGATAGTCAATACTCATTTAAACAATGTAGAGTTAAAATTGTTTTCCTTTTTGAACTGCTACAAAAAAAAGAAATTATATTTCAAAGGATAAGTTTACTTGCTACCTTACAGGAGACACACCTACTTTGGTGTGGAATACATAGCTTAGATGTACATTCCCCTTATTTTTATACATAATACAGTAAGAGTGATTGGCAAGGCTGGCTTTTTGTCTTGAGTCCAATAAATGAGCCAGTTCGCTGAGCCAGATGATTTTTTTTGTCAACCTTTGAGGAGTTAAGACTGTCACAATGAAAATGTAAATGACACTAAATGTGGATGCAAAGAGGGAGATAGAAATTTGAAAAGAATTAAGTCCTAACTGTCCCAATAAAAGAATTGGTGATGACAGTGCAAGATTACAACAACAAAAAATAATGGATACGTTTTCAGATGTTTGTTATTGGTACAGAAGTTGTAAGTGCATGAGTGCAGAAAGAACTTTTACCTCTCTCAAACTTTGCACTGAGTTATGCTTTCACGATAAATAATGCATAAAGGTTGCACTATTGGAAAACATTCCAGCTGTGATATTTTGAAAAGAAAAAAAGAAACACGGCAGTGGTCGGATGGTAAGTTGATGTTATTTTCCAAAAATAATTCCAGCAATGTGTTGAATTGCATTTTTCATCGTTTTCTCTCCTCCCCATGCCATTTTCTCACCTTCATTCCTGCAAAAGATGACTCATGCAGCGATAGAATTGTCTAGGCACCAGCTGTACTTCACTGAAGCGATCAGTCATTCCAAAATCTAAGCTGCGAATTTTCGCAGGTTATTCAACCATGAAATGTGTGGGTGGTAGCAGAGAAAAGCTCTGCTCTCTCTCTCTCTCCCTCTCTCCCCCAAAATTCCCTTACAGGTGTATTTTTCGGCACAGGTTCCTGAATAATGGTCAGAATTTAACAATGTTCATATCACACCTGCTTTTTTATGTTAGATATTAGTCCAGTTCTAGGTCAGGCACATGCCTTACCTTTATCATTCTGCATCAACAAGTGTAATTTCTGAGTAAGATAAGCAATATATATTTGAAATTGTCCATATACTGTTCACCCCTTGCCCAGATGCTCTGAATATGGAATAATTAATTGTTTGATGTTGCTCCATCTAGTGGTTCATTTAAAAATTGGCAATAGAAATTAAAATCAACTCTTGGGCTGATGCCGACCAGAAAGCTGCCCTCAGGGTCAAATCATTGGTTTTCCATCGTGCTTTGATTCAAAATCTAAACAGATGGAGTGAAAGTCTCTGAACTATTTGATTGCTAGTCATTGTTGAGTTTCTCAAGGTAATTAAAAGATAGTGAGGACACAGGTACCTTTTACGCTTCATGCAGAAAACTTGAACATGATGTCTTCTGTTTCACCCATGGGTCCATTTTGAGCTAGTCATTTAAAACGAAGAATGTGAACTGGAAGGTGGAACAGAATAGTTATCTGGGCACTGTGACATATTTGGTATATTGGGTAGAATGCAGAATAGCACACAATTTCAATGATTATGGCAGTGACATAAGGTGAAAATGAAATTGGAGGAGATCATAAATAAAATTCTAAAACAAGTGACAATTAAAATAGTAGATTTTATTTGGGAAGTAAAAGAAACAGCAAAATTAATAGATATGGATAGAAATTTAGTGAAGGATACATTGATTCTTTTAGGTGAACTGCATAACATTTGTTTCAGATAATTTTGATGCATTTTGGTGATGGGCTTTGCAAGCAGTATTGTGATGATCACAGTAAGGATGGAGGTTATGTGGAAAAAAAATAAGTTGAAAGTCAAAAAATGGTTCTGGTATTAGCTTTTACAGTTCTGAGATGCCTCCTGAAAACTATTTTCATGGGATAGGCATTTCCTTGGTCACTATTGAGTGGTAATATAGCATTTGAAAATATTTCCTTTGATAATTAAAACAGATAGTGTTTGCAAACTCATTACTTCTATTGCTCGGGCATGTATAGCTATGTGACATCGTATAGTGAAACTGTTATATTTTCATATTTAAAAACTAAAATAATTCAATTTTAAAAATGCTACGTATTAAAAAGCAGATGACAATCTATCTAATGGGATAGAATTATATACTGTATAGAAGGTGATTTAATGACATGATCAATGTTCTTTAGAGCTCAGTAAAAGAATGAGTTTCAATCTGTACAATACTTCTTACAACCTATAAATCTTAAATATGTTTAAAGCTACTTAAATAATTTTAATATCTAGTTGCTGTTGTCATGGTAGGAAATGTGGCAAATGATTTGTATGGAGCAAGCTCTCATCGGTTGTGAAACATTTGGCCAAAAATTATTTTATGTCTAAGCCTTCTGTCAGAAATGTAATCCTTTGGCCTACCCTTCTCTAGATCCTCCGTCCAGCTTTTTCTGCCCAGAATCCACCCCCTGCCCCACCCCTCGGTCCTTGCCTGTATCTGCTTTCTTGGCCTCAACACTTCATGTGGATATGTTCAAGGAAATGTAATTTGTCCAGTGTTCCTGATGACAAAATAGTGTTAAAAATTTAACATTGTTTCAAATATAATTATCAAAGCGGGGATGGCTAAAATGACGGTGCCGCAGGTGAAAGAAATTGCTGCAAACATTGTAAAATCAAAACGTTGAAATAAATGCTGCATGGACTGCCAGTACCCGGACAAAATCTGATGAGTTCAAGTTACAAGCTACACTCTGTCTGAGCTCAATTAATTTTATTACAAATGGACATGATTCAATAATATTCAAGGTACACTATAGAAGTAGATGCATGAGCAAGGTAAAATTAAACTTTTGTTTATTTTGTCAGACTCCATGAGATAAATGAACCACTTAAGATTCTATAAACAGCAACTTGAATTGGATGTTAATGGAAATGTTTAATAACTATTATGTTTTGTCTGATATGAACCACTGTTTTGCTTTTAAAGTGGTGGGAACAGTTCACCTATGATTGTTAAAAGAAGACAAAATCAGACTGCTCAATTGTTTTACTGCTGGCTTTCATTTGTCAAATTATCACAAGCCAAATGTTTATTTTGCTGAGAAACTGACTGCTTTTCATACCTGTTCAATTGTAGCCTTAATTGGAGGATGTGAACAGTCATTGACCAAAATGATTTGCATGGAAGGAAATAGCTGTGTGCTATTTTGGAAAGAGGAATGGAAAGTAGGGGATATATCTGGGAAATCCTGGAGTGTCCATTTGGAAATGCTTGGATAGTATGGGACAAATGGAAAATATCCTGTTAGCTGTAGCAGAGATACTGAGGTCACATTTATATTAACAATGTGGATAAATTCAAAAGGCAAGTCCAAGACATATTTTAGTGAATTTAATATATCACAGAGAAAGAACAGAGCAATATTCTTATAAATTCTGCAACTGGGAAAGTGAATACAATGGCTGTTCCTAGTGCTCAGGCTGTATCCCCTCTCTTTGTTTTACATGTACAGTAAGTGTTACCCTTGCATCATTTTGATTGCAATGTCACCTTTGCAAACAACCCCTAAACAATTGTTTTCTTAGAAACTGATATTAAAAGTATAAAACCAGATATTATGAAGGCATCATATTTAATATTTTGAGCACTTCATTTTTGAAGGATTGTGCAAAAATTAATTTATTTCAAGTTCTGTGAAGCAAAAACAAAAGTCAAAAAGTTAAATTGAAA
Source organism: Chiloscyllium plagiosum (assembly GCF_004010195.1). Taxonomy (NCBI): domain Eukaryota; kingdom Metazoa; phylum Chordata; class Chondrichthyes; order Orectolobiformes; family Hemiscylliidae; genus Chiloscyllium; species Chiloscyllium plagiosum. Next base: position 48,773,977 of record NC_057724.1, read on the forward strand.
CTTTGTTTAACAACATTTTTCTTGGACACTATATGGTTCAAGCTAATTACTGGACTGGCTTGCTTGGAGCCTCCAGATTTGGTTTACTGACTGCCTGAGAAACACTGTTCATTCAGGACAGGTAGTAGTTTTAGCTTTCACTTGAGGAAGCCTGCTGACGAAAATGCTTTTCACCTCATGTCTTCTGTTCCTGAAGGATCTTTAGTTGTGAATGTGTTTAGAAACCTAATGGTACTCTTGAAAAACAACTGCAAGGCATCTCACTAATGTATTTCCTGATCAAGTTGCAACTGTCTAGACTCCAAAGAAAATTTCCATGAGTAATGTCAAGCCTATACATGTCAGAATGCCTAATCAACAATGTTATGAAAATTTCACTCTTGATCCTATTTATCTTTCTTTAAGATCTAAACATTATTGGCAAAACGAAAATGGTAATTTTCTAAATTGAATCACTGCAGAGAAAAATGTCTTTACCTGGTTTGTGTGTGTGCGTGTGTGTACATTTCTGAGGTCCTTTGGAGAAGTCCACATTCATATTTTCATACTAAAAACCATGTGTTAACCAATTGTACATCTTTTATGCAATCAATTTGTTAGATAACAAATCAGTAATTTGTTGTTATTAAAGAAACCTGGTAATTGAATCATTTTTATTTTTCAGTCTAAAATGGAGAAATCATATAATTGACCATATTAGAGACTGGATAAAACAATTAAATTTATATTGTGAACTATGGATTCATAGTTCACAAAGGTAGTGTACTGCTCCCATTTTAGTGTGAATATAAACTTTGGAGGTTTGCGTTGGGATTGCCAATGCTGACAATGTCTAATAGGAAGTGGGCTAATAATAATTGGATCATGATACCATTTGTTTGTGCATTATTAAACTAAAATGGATTTAGCAGTTGTTTAAACTTTTCCAGAGGTGACCCTTTCATCCAAATGTTTAATTCGGAATTTATAAAATGGACCAAGGAAGTAGGCATAACTGGGGATAATAGCACAGCATTTGAAGAGAGACAATACAATGCTGTTTGTGCATCAATTGAATTAGCAAGATGAGGAATCTTGAATAAGAAACTGAAATGAAAATATTGAACTTGAAAGAGCGGAAGAAGGTAAAAAAGGAAAGGAAGAATATGAAGAAAGAGTGCTTCATAATGATGAAAGAGAAAGACAATAAAAAGTTGATTCTAGAGTTTCAGCTCTGGAAGAAGGGCAAAGGAAAGTGAAAAGAGGCAGGAGAAAGAAAGGAAATGTTGGTTTCAAAGGATGGAACAGAAAAAGAATTGTGTCTCAGTCTCCAAAGGACCATCTGATGGCAACGGCTTTGAGATCAAACCAAGGCTCAGTGGGGCATTTTTCAAATTTGTGACAGCAGTTTTCAATGTATAATTAAAGGGATATAGAAGCATTTTTCAGGTGGTAATAATATTGTCTGTATAAGGTGAACTATTGAAAGCATGGGTTAGTGGTTCCCATCGGGTAATCAGGAAGATTGTTACAGTAAATTATTTGATTGATACACTTGGTTCATCAGAAAAAGTATCAATTACAATATCAATATGCTGAAGCGATTCCACTGACAGAAGGAGGATAAGTAAGCACACGTTTGACAAGTGGTAAGGATTGGAGAGGAAAAAATAGAGAGTGATGATGCAGAAAGAGACCTGGACAGTTCCCAAATTGAACCACCTACTGTCCAGTTAGCTAACACTGAGTTATTTCAGAGGTTAGCCACAATGAAGAAACATAAGAAGGCTACTCAGAGAGTTCAGAGGAATCTGCAGCCATAAACCATTGTATCGACCCTGAGCCATACAAAATGCGGATAAAGGAGAATATTCTCCAGTAATACAGCTTTCTTATCACTTGGACAAGAGAAACACGCCAAAATGAAAATGGAAATCCAATCCATGCTGGAAAGCTAGCTACCTGAACCTAGTATAGACTACAGAAAGGTCAATGTAGTAACAAATGTAGATTCTTACTAAACTCCTCATGTAAAAAAACACTATGGGTAAAGTTGGTACTGTAAAATATCTTTGTCCCTTTAACAGATCTGTGTAGAACTTGGTGGGTTCCTTTAAGATCCTGAGAAAATGCCAAATAGTCTTTTCAAATGTCAAGTGATGGCATTCCATCTGAAAAATACCCCAGTCACTTTTTTTTCAGAGATTCAAATTGTAACCAATGTTCTTTCCGGTGAGATTTACCTTGATGAAGTGCTGCATGTAGTGAATCGTTTAAGACCACTTTAACAATTAGAAGTTCTCTTTGGTAATTTGCAATCAGTTGATTTGATGATAAATGTTTCCAAAAGTCAGTTTGCAAGTGTGAGCAACCCACCTAGGGCCTATTGTAGTGCAAGGACTAGTGCTGCCAAGAACAGCAAATGTACGATCGTTCACGCAATTCCTTGCTGCTAAAATGAAAAATGATTCAATTTTTTAGGGGTTGGATAGAATCTGTACGAAATTTGAATCAAATTTGATCACTATAATTGTTCCACTGACAGCTTTACTGCAAAAGAAAACTACAAGGATTGTCAAGCATCTTAAGGGAGATAGAAATTTAGGATTGACACTTGGGTTCAGAATGTGGCATACTTGCATGTACAGGAAGATACAAACATTCATAACCAAGGCACTGTTCTTCACAGATGCAAACATGTAAACAATTTGCCCTGGCAGGCAATGTAAAGTTGCAATGAGGAAACTGAAAGTACCATGCAGAGGGACCATATGTAGATAGGACAGACATACTTGAGCAATTGTTGCAAAACTTGATTTAAATTGGAAAATCTGTAATGACAAAAGGTATGAAGAAAATTAAATAAATTTAATATTTTTTAATTTCATTTATTATCACATGCACTGAAATAGTGAAAAGTATTATTTTGCATGCTGTCTCGACAAATCATAACATATGTAAATACATTAGAGTAATAGAATAGAATACAGAATAAGAAAAGTGCAGAGAAAGATTGACTCTGATGTATGAGATGTCCATTCAAAAGTCTGATAACAGTGGGGAAGAAGCTGTTCTTGAATTTGCTGGTACATATTTTCAAACTTTCATACCTTCTGAGAGTGGAAGAGAATATAACTGGGATAGGAGGGTGTTTATTATGTTGGTTGTTTTCCAAAGGCAGCAGAAAGTGTAGACAGAGTCAATGGAAAGAAAGCTCAATTTTGTGATGGTCTGCATTGCATTCACAACTCTCTGTAATTTCTTCCGTTCTTGGGTAGAATAGTTATGATACTATGCTGTGGTGCATCCCAATAGGATGTTTTCTATGATGCATCCATAATGATGGATCCATGCATCCAGATCAGGTGAATTGGCCATGCTAAATTGCCTGTAGTGTTAGGTAAGGGGTAAATGTAGGGGTATGGGTGGATTGCGCTTCGGCGGGGGGGGGATGTGGACTTGTTGGGCCGAAGGGCCTGTTTCCACACTATAAGTAATCTAATCTAAGTAATCTAATCTAATCTAAAAAAAATGTAAAAAGAGTCATTGTGAACATGCCAAATTTCCTTTGCCTCTGAGGAAGGAGAGACATTGCTATGCTTACTTGTCTATATTGTCAACATGGATGAATCAGGATAGATCGTTGATGATATTTGCTCCTAAGAACTTGAGGCTCTCATCTTCATCCACTTCAGCACCTTTGATACAGACAGGGATGCATCCTACACTCCACTTCCTGGAGTCAATGACCATCTCCTTTGTTTTGCTGACAAGGGAGAATTTGTTGTCTTTACACCATACCACTAAGCTGTCTACCTGTTTCCTGTACTCTGCCTTGTTGAGATAATATCCACTACAATGGTGTCACCAGCAAATTTGTAAATGGAACTGGGGTGGAATGGCCACATAGTTGTGAATGTGTAAGCAGTATAGTAAGGGTTTGAGTACATAGCCTTGAGGGTCACTGATATTGAGGATTATTGTAGTGGAGGTGTTGTGACCTATCCTTATGGATTGTGGTTTACATCAGAAAGTCCAGAATTTGGTTGCAGAATCTGTATATACTAAAAACCATACATCTGCCCTCTTCCTTTTATCACAATCTTTCCCATTGTAAATTACATCCATATTTACCATTTCAATGTTTTTGTTAATATTCATTATTGTTATTTGTTAACAAACTTAGCTGGTATGGGAAGTAAAAACTACTATTGACAACACTCAGCATTAGAAGCCAGCCATCTTTCTAAATAAACCAACTGAATGTCACACAACCTCAACTTTGTCCTTTGCCAAAGCCCAGTTTTATCTTTTTTCTGAGACTATTGCTCTGGGATGACTCATACTCAGGAAGGCAGGTTCATTTTATTCTGGCCTGGAAACACAGGTCATGGCTCTTTTCTCATTTATGATTTGTAAAACCATAAGGGAACAGTTTCTGTTCAGAGAATTGATCTACTCTTGAGAAATTTTCTCAAAAATCATCTCTGGACTTTCTTTCTTCTGGAAGCCTTTCAATTGAGTCAAAACTACAGACTTTGTTTGTAATCACACATTGTCATTAAATAAAACAAATTAAAAGTGAACAACCTATAATTCATTTTCAACTGAAACTATAGCCCTGAATTTCTCTATGGTGGAGAGCATCTCTGCTGTGACAAAAATGCCAGATATTGGATATACCACACCTAACATGTCTCATTTTTGCAGGGGCAAGATTGGAGGGTGAGCTGTCATTTCATGTGCATCATTTCTGGTGGTAGCTGGCTTTTTCTAAAATCAGATTTTGTCATCCTTGGTGTCTGGAACGCAGAATGTGCAACTTAGACTGACAAGACCTGATCTATTTCCAGTGCATTTCTTTTTGATAGCTAAAGGTCCCTTTGAATTATTGCAGATACAGGATCTGCAGATACAGTGCCAGGATACTTGAGGGGTAGAGGTTGGAAATTCTTGGGTTGGGGACTGTTCAGGATCTCTTTGGGAGGTTTAGGTGCCCTGTGGAATTGTAAAGAAGATGGTGAGCAAGTGCCTTGGAACTGTTTAACTTGTCAAGAATCTCAACAAGTGTCAAGACCGCCAGGAAATGTCAACAGTATTGAACTGTCAAAAAGCTTGAAAAGGAACAAGAAGTATCAAACTGCTATATGTGACAACAAGTATCAAGATGTGTGTTGTGGTCTGCAATATTGAAATTGAGATCATGAAACTGCATTGTTTTGTCTCTTGCTTGCATGCGAACATGTGGGCACTAGGTGATTTGGAATGGTGGGTGAAAGTAGGCAATTGAGATTGAGGTGTTAGAGACCACTGAGATGGGTAGAGGGAATTAGACTGTATGGATTGAGTTGGAAGGGGCATGGGAAGTGTGTGCAGATGAAGTGGTGTGTGTGTGCGTAGTGAAGAGTGTGTGATTGACAGATAAGTCTAGAAGAATGTTTTATTGGAAAATAAGGTTGTCTTTGGTGCAGGTAACACTTTGGGATTGTGGGTGGTCTGCATTTGCATTAAAGCAATTGCATTAATTCCTTGGGATTAGTAAAGCTGTCAAGAAATTCTCTAAAAAGGAATTTGAAAAGAACAGTGACAGTGACTTCAGATGATTGATTTCAAGCTAACATTTTCACAGTGGGGTACCTTTTGATGGACAGTTCTAACTGCTTAATGAATTGAAATGTTTGTTTACATAATAGATTAAGCGCTTACATTAAATATTTATTTGTATAAATAAATTATTGAGCTCTTGTGTCAAATATTTGTTTTCATAAGGGATCCTTTGATTTAGATTAGATTTGTTTATTTTATCAGTGAGTTTTTTTTTCAGTACTGCCATCCTAAATTGACTGGTTACTTCATTTTTGTATCAGAATGTCTCAAGTTATGTCATGATTGGAAAAGGAAGGATAAATGTTGATGACTGGGGAGTATGAGTTGGCTGTGATATGGTATAGTTAAAAAGGTTCACAGGGATGAGGAGTGATACCATATAGGGTATAAGAATTCATGGGGATTGATGTTTTGGAACAGATTGACATGAAGAATGAAGAAGGAGAGCAAGATTATGTTTTAATCGTTAGTTTTAAACTTAGATAACAGTACTTGATCCCCAATACAGCTTTCCACTCAGGCTGCCTAAGGAACTAAGCAGCTTCTTAGTCTGGCCCCATGCCCAATCCAGCCCTAGGTTCCCCTCTACCCTTTTGGATTGAAAGTTAGATGACTATTTTTAAATATTGGGTTCACAGAGTGGAGAATTCTGCTGAGTCTGTACACCCAATCAGTGAATGAAAATTGGAATTCTAAGGTCAACGTTCTTGCCTTTAATGTAACACACATTGGAGACATTTCCAACCAGCTTCATAATCACTTACACAGGGTAAATTAATACTTTGGCATGCTTTGTTCCATACTGATTGCTCTTTGACTGTGTGAGAAAGTGTTGAGGCTTCAATATATCTCAGCTATACCTTTGAAAACAAAACCATGCTGCCATCAAGTTATGTTCTACTATTTAATGTAAACATTCCAAGCATTTGATAAGAATTACTAAAACAGTAATATTGGTTATTTACAAGATCATAGGACTATTTGCAAACTGTAGTTATGCTATATGCTGAATGCAGAGTCATGGAACATTGAAATCAAATCCTCTGACAGTGGTAGTCATTGAGAGCAGTACTGCTCCTTAAAAGCATATATGCATCACGTGACACCATCCACCTATTCATTGCTGGTACAAGTCAGAGCTCTACAATTCCACAATTATGTTCCTAACACTTGCTCTGTCAGCAGCCTCAAGTATTATCCTCTACCCTGCTTTAAAGTTCTAGTAAATGGAAAACCTTTTCATTTGTATAAAGGGCAGTTAACCTGTTCACTTGCATCTTGAATGTTGCCTGTCCCATTTGCCTGCCTTCCTGTTAGGGGAGGGCGGAGGGTTGTCCACACTGCTTCTCACCCACTTGGTAATTATTGTCAGAAGGGATCAACAAGGAGACTGATTTTGGAATTATTTTTGCAACAATTAAGGTCCCAAGTTGTGCTCTAAGGTACAACCCTGCAAAGAATATATGTATGTAAGACTGTTCACTTACAACGTTCATAAATTGATGGATAGAGTTTTGTAATTAAATCAAAGCTGTAATAAAAATGCCACCACAGTTCTTCAACTGCTTCACAATGGGATGACAACAACTGTCTTGAGTAGGAGAGCTGAAGCAGTCATGTTCAAAGTCTATAGCAAAGTGAAACAAGCACGTGTGGTAGCTGGGGACGTGATGGTCTCATGGTATTATTGCTGGACTGTTAATCCAGAGACTCAGATAGTGTTCTTGGGACCTGAGTTTGATTCCTGCCACAGTAGATGGTGGAATTTGAACTTAATTAAAAAGAAATCTGGTATTACAAATCTAATGATAACCATGAATCTATTGTCAATTGTTAGAAAAAGCCTTTGATTCACTAATGTCCTTTAGCGAAGGAAACTGCCATATTTATCTGGTCTGGCCTATATGTGACTCCAGATCCACAGCATTATGGTTGACTCTTAACTGCCCAATAGATGGGCAATGAATTCTACCTGGCAAGTAATGCCCTCATCCCAGAATTAATAATGATAAGAAAGCTCTCATATTATTTATAATCTATCTAGTATTGCTTATTGAACCCATCAGACTAGCTGTCCTCTGGTAGGTATTACTGATGAAGGGCTTTTGCCCAAAACATCGATTTTCCTGCTCCTTGGATGCTGTCTGAACTCCTGTGCTTTTCCAGCACCACTCTAATCCAAAATCTGCTTCCCAGCATCTGCAGTCATTGTTTTTACCTATGTGTATTAAATACTGCCTAAATTGAAAAAGTCTTTAATCCCTGTTAGTTCCATGCCAAGATTTGACTGACCATAATCGACATATCAATACAATGTTTGATCCATTCTGTACAAAATTTGCAAACTGTTCTCAATCTCTTCAATTCTTGATATCAGAGACTCAACCCATCCTTTAAATGTTTCCAAACAAACCTCACGAATTAGCCCACACCTGGTCAGCCAGTTATTTGATCTTGCATATATGTTGAAAGAGAGATTATGGAATTTATTGAGCATTTCCATATCTTGAGAGCCAACTTTCTTACAACACCACCATTAACAAGAAGTTACAGCACTGAATCAACTATCCCAGTTCTGTCTTCTACAAGCTATGACAGTGAGTGTTTGACTTCCCGACGGATGCAAGTCAACAAAAGACATAACTAGCAGAAAGTGAGGACTGCAGATGCTGGAGATCAGAGCTGAAAAACGTGTTGCTGGAAAGGTGCAGCAAATCAGACAGCATCAAAGGAGCAGGAGAATCGACGTTTTGGGCATAATTCCTGAAAAAGGGCTTATGCCCGAAACGTCGATTCCCCTGCTCTTTTGATGCTGCCTGACCTGCTGCGCTTTTCCAGCAACACATTTTTCAACAAAAGACATAAGTCAACATAGCATTTATTGTCACCACATTCTTGTACTGAAGTGCTGGATCGTGGACTTTATCAGTGACATAGAAGAATACTAATGAAATTCCACCAGGAATGCTTCAGCCATATTCTCCTGATTCAACATGAGGACTGTTGAACAAATGTTCATGTCCTTCTTGAGGCCAGCTCAGCAAGCATTCAGGCAAAACTCCTTCAAAACCAACTACAATGAGCTGGACACTGTAACTCAATGGCTGAAAGGTGGCTCTCCTTCCTCGTCAGGTTTTCTCAAATTAAGATGGCCAGTGTTTTGGGAAAGGACAAAGAAGCTATGACAAATACCATTTGAAGATCTCCTTGAAAGGTGGCAGCGTTGACATTAATGATTGGGAGGAGGTTGTGACTAATTCAAAATGGCAACAACTTGCCCAAGAAGCTGCATTGTGCTTTGAGTCCAGAGCACCTATTCCAAACAAAGTAGACCTAGAGAAGTAAATAAATACAAACAGGAAGCAAATCCTGCACTTTGAATCATATTAGTTCTTGGATGTCCTGCTCCAAGTGCCCAATGATCTACAGTCTGAGAATCAATGTATTCTGTCACACATAGAAGAAATGCTTAACCATGAATAGATATCATCCTGGAACTGAGGGACAGCTTATAATGATTAAAAAAACCCCTCAAACTGCTATTTAATAAAATAGAATGTGTATTTTCCAGTCACTAGAAGCCAGCAGTTCTCATGTCAAATCCTACTTGGTACAAACATTCCTTTTGTTATCATCTGACTCACCATGAGCAATGCCATGGGAAATCTGCTAGTTTGTATAACATTTATAATTATTTAGCTAACCATTTGATGAAATGGGAAGAGAAAACAAAAATGTTGGACTTTTTTTTAGAATAGTGCTTCATTTTATGTCAATTCTTGCAGGTAGGAGTTTATTTACAGCTTCAAGTAATATTGAAAAGATATTAATAAGTCTTCAACTGTGAGAAATAAAAATGGGTATCAAATTTCATTATATGTTTAGCAGCCTAAGGGTTGATTTTCATGCATAATGAATAGAAAATGCATAATGTATAAATGACTATCACACATCTTAATGTCTACTAATGTTTCTTTTTCTGACACCAGCTACATGGCTCAATAATTCTCAGGCCATCTGTAGAAACACATTTATAAAGCAATGCATTGAACAACCTATTACTTTACATTTCTTGTCATATTTGATGAACATTGCATAAACTTGCATGTGCATTTACATTACCAATAAGTATTAAAAGCAATAGTTTTATATGGTTGGTTGGTTTTAAACTTAATCAGAAATTTAGAAAAGAAGGCCCAGAAAATAATGAGACCATTTCTTTTGGGCTACTACTGAATGTGAGACCTCTGCCCTGTGGTCATCTGAAATCGTCACCCTGTGATTAAAAAAAAGGGGTAACTCATGTCAACATGCTTCAGCATGATTACTATTAAACAACAAATGTAATGCATTGGGGAGAATGACTGGTGCATGATGAAAAGACAAGAAATGTTGAATATTGCAGCAGAAGGCTTGGACAGCGGTAAGTAAGTAGTCAGGCTTATCACATCATGATAACAGATGGTGCATCAGGATGACTGAGCAAATGTGCATCAGCCAAAATCTGAAGAGGTTTCTTATAACTGATTAAGAGGATCTCCCATTTCCAAAAATCCCCTTCCAAAGGGGTTGTTTCCAGAGCATAAACTTCAACAGTTTATCAAGATGTTCCTTACCAATTGAACTGAAGTGTGGACACTCAGGATTTGTAAGGCTTGAGAGAAATTGACAATTAGATGATCTGTGGTGGCTTGGTATGGATTACAATAAGGTGTTTGGAATTTAGACAGATTATGTTTATACAAGAAAGATGTTCCTATGGCAGCAAGGACATTGAGTTCTGAAAAAGCATCACAGGACCTGAAACATTAGCTCTGATTTCTTTCCACAGATGCTGCCAGACTTTATCAGTGTTTTTTTTTCCAGCAATTTCTATTCTCATTTTTGTTTCTGGTTTCCCGCATCCACAGTTCTTTTGTTTTTTTGGAAGAACTCAAAATATGGAGAGTTGATGGCAGAGTTGTAATGTAATTCTGAACTCCAGACTAATGAGTGAGTTAGAATCCATCCATGGCAGATGGTGAAATTTGAATTCAATAAAAATCTGGAATAAAAAAAACTAGTCTAATGGTAGTGTAACCACCTGACAAGTGTCATTTAAAACCCAGCTGGTTTACATAGCTTCTTCAGGGAAGAAGCTATGCCGTCCTCAACTGGTGTGGTCTTTGCATCTCTCCGGACCTAGAGCAAGATGGTTGACTCTTATCTGGTCTTTTACCAAAAAGTACTAGCTGCACCAGCACCATCAACATCAAATGAATGAATAAAAAATGAAAATGTAAGCATTTTTGAGGCCAACCACCAGATTTGTTTTGAGTTAAAATGCAACAAGGGAGAGAAAGGAAGTTAAGGGCAATGAGAGCAATGTTCCTCCTGCATGATGTTTGAGGTGAGGGACGCCATTCGTGTCCCATCCAAGTACATATGCAGAAAGTGCACGCAACTCTCGCTCCTCCAAGACTGTGTTAGGGAACTGGAACGAGAGCTGGATGAACTTTGGATCATTCGGGAGGCAGAGGCTGTGATAGATGAGTTACAGGGAAGTAGTTATTCCTCGGCACGAAGAAAGCTGGGTGACTGTTCAAAGGGAGAAAATACATACAATGGAGAGATCCCCTGTGGTCATTCACCTGAAAAACATGTATACACTGTTGGGGGGGTGTACTTACCAGGGGTATGCAATGGGGCCCAGGTCTCTGACACAGAGCCTGTCCCTGTTGCACAGAAGCGAAGGAGGGAAAGGAGGAGAATATTAGTCATTGGGGATCAACAGTTAGAGGTTCAGATAGAAGGTTTGTTGGCAACGAACAAGACTCGCGGTTGGTGTGTTGCCTCCCAGGTGCCAGAGTCTGTGATGTCTCAGATCGTATCTGTGGGGTCCTGAAGGGAGAGGGTGACCAGCCCCAAGTCGTTGTCTATGTAGGTACCAACGACATTGGTAGTAAGACGGATAGGGATGTAAGGCAAGATTTCAGGGAGCTAGGGTGGAAGCTGAGAGATAGAATAAACAGTTGTTATCTCTGGTTTGTTACCCATGCTGCGTGATAGCAAGGCAAGGAATAGGGAGAGATATCAGCTGAACACATGGCTGCAAGGATGGGTACAGGAGGGAGGGTTTCGGGGACTTGGATAACTGGGGCTCATTCTGGGGAAGGTGGGACCTGTACAAACAGGATGGTCTTCACTCGAAACAGATGGGTACTAATATCCTGGTTGGGAAATTTGCTGGGTAGGAATAGGGCCTGTCAAAGACAGAAGTGGGAAGTTGAGTGTGGACCCTGTGGAGATCGGAGAGGTGCTAAACGAACATTTCTCATTGGTTCTCACTCAGGAAAATGAGAATATTGTTGAAGAGAAGAATGAGATATGAGATATTAGACTGGAAAGGATCGAGGTTAGTTACAAAGAGGTTCTAGAAGGAGTGAAAGTAAACAAGTCCCCTGGGCCAGATGGGATTTATCCGAGGATTCTCTGGAAAGCTACGGAAGAGATAGCAGGGTCTTTGGCTTTGATATTTTAGTCATCATTGTCTACAGGTTTAGTACCAGAGGACTGGAGGATTGCAAATATTGTGCCCTTGTTCAAGAAGGGTAGTAGAGATGACCCAGTAGTTATAGACCAGTGAGCCTCACTTCTGTTGTAGGAAAGTCTTTGGAAAGGATTATAAGAGATAAGATTTATAATCATCAGGCAAGAAACAATTTGATTTCAGATAGTCAACATGGTTTTGTCAAGTAGTAGACTGACATGTGCTTCTTGTCAGATGTGGGAGTTTAAAGAGAGTTTAAGGGTTACTGCGGATTATATCTACAATAAATTCTGTTGGTTGCGAATCTTATCAGATCGAATGGATCGTTTGGAGAGACAGTTAGAAGTAATGAGGAATTTGCAACAGCAACAGTATGTGATGGATGGCAGTAATAGGAGGGGAGGAAAGTCTCAGATACAGTCATACAGATGGGTTAACTCCAGGAAAGATAAGAGAAGTAGACACCTAGTGCAGGTGTGTTCTGTGGCTATGCCCATTTCAAACAAGTATGCTGTTTTGGAAAATGTAGGGGGTGATGGATTCTCAGGGCGAGCGTAGCGCGAACAGCCAGGTTTCTGGTATTGAGACAGGCTCTAATGCAATGAGGAGTACGTTGGGTTCCAAGAGATCAATTGTGTTAGGGGATTCTCTGGTCTGAGATACAGACAGACGTTTCTTTGGCCAGCAGAGAAAAAGCAGAATAGAGTGTTGCTTCCATGGTGCCAGGATCAAAGATGTCTCAGAGAGGGTGCAGAATGGTCTTAAGGGGGAGAGGGGCCAGCAAGAGGTCTTTGTCCATATTGGAACCAACAACATAGGAAGGGAAACGGTTGAGATTCTGAAGGGTGATTATAGAGAGTTAGGCAGGAATTTTAAAAGGAGGTCCTTGAGAGTAGTGATCTCTGGAATAATCCCGGTGCTACGAACTAGTGAGGGCAGGAATAGGAAGATACAGCAGATGAATGCATGTCTGAGGAGCTGGTGTATGGGAGAAGGATTCATAGTTTTGGATCATTGGAATCTCTTTTGGGGTAGAAGTGACCTGTACAAGAAGGACGGATTGCACCTAAGTTGAAAGGGGACTAATACACCAGCAAGGAAATTTGCTACAGCTGCTCGAGAGGATTTAAACGAGTAAGGTGAGTGGGGGGGGGAGGGGGGGTGGCTGTTGGTGGGACCCAGGGAGATAGTGAGGAAAGAGATCAATCTGAGACTGGTTCCGTTGAGAACAGAAGCGATTCAAACAGTCAGGGCAGGTAGGACGAATAAATTAAACTACATTTATTTCAATGCAAGAGGCCGAACGGGGAAGGCAGATGAACTCAAGGCATGGTGAGGAACATGGGATGGGATATCATAGCAATTACAGAAACATGGCTCAGGGATGGGCAGGACTGGCAGCTTAATGGTCCAGGATACAAATGCTACAGGAAGGATAGAAAGGGAGGCAAGAGAGGAGGGGGAGTGGCATTTTTGATAAGGGATAGCATTACAGCTGCAATGAAGGAGGATATTCCTGGAAATACATTCAGGGAAGTTACTTGGGTGGAACTGAGAAATAAGAAAGGGATGATCACCTTATTAGGATTGTATTATAGATCCCCTAATAGTCAGAGGGAAATTGAGAAACAAGCTTGTAAGGAGATCGCAGCTATCTGTAAGAGTGATAGGGTGGTTATGGGTGGGGGATTTTAACTTTCCAAACATAGACTGGGACTGCCATAGTGTTAAGGGTTTAGATGGAGATGAATTTGTTAAGTCTGTACAAGACAATTTTCTGATTCAGCAAAACTTGACCTACTCTTGGGAAATAAGGCAGGGCAGGTGACTGAGGTGTCAGTGGGGGAGTACTTTGGGCCAAATGACCATAATTCCATTAGATTTAAAATAGTGATGGAAAAGGATAGACCATATCTAAAAGTTGAAGTTCTAAATTTGAGAAAGGCTAATTTTGATGGTATTAGACAAGAACTTTCAAAAGCTGATTGGAGGCAGACGTTCACAGGTAAAGGGACGGCTGGAAAATGGGAAGCCTTCAGGAATGAGATAGCGAGAATCCAGAGAAAGTGTATTCCTGTTAGGGTGAAAGGAAAGGTTGGTAGGTGTAGGGAATGCTGGATGACTAAAGAAATTGAGGGTTTGGTTAAGAAAATGAAGGAAGCATATGTCAGGTATAGATAGGATAGATCGGGTGAATCCTTAGAAGAGTGTAAAGGCAATAGGAGTATACTTAAGCAGAAAATCAGGAGAGCAAAAAGGGGACATGGAATAGCTTTGGAAATAGAGTTAAGGAGAATCCAATTTTTTTTAATAAATACATTAAGGACAAAGGGTAACTGGGGACAGAATAGGGCCCCTCAAAAGGTCAGCAAGGCGGCCTTT
>NC_057724.1:48788623-48826231 GCF_004010195.1 Chiloscyllium plagiosum
ATTTTGCATCAGTATTTACTGTGGAAAAGGATATGGAAGATATAGAATGGAGGGAAATAGATGGTGACACCATGCAAAATGTCCATATTACAGAGGAGGAAGTACTGGATGTCTTGAAATGCATAAAGGTGGATAAATCCCCAGGACCTGATCAGGTGTACCCTCGAACTCTGTGGGAAGCTAGAGAAGTGATTGCTGGGCCTCTTGCTGAGGTATTTGTATCATTGATAGTCACACGTGAGGTGCCAGAAGACTGGAGGTTGGCTAACGTGGTGCCACTGTTTAAGAAGATTGGTAAGGCCAGGCCTGGGAACTATAGACCAGTGAGCCTCACGTCCGTGGTGGGCAAGTTGTTGGAGGGAATCCTGAGGAACAGGATGTACATATATTTGGAAAGGCAAGGACTGATTAGGGATAGTCAACATGGCTGTGTGCATGGGAAATCATGTCTCACAAACTTGATTGAGTTTTTTGAAGAAGTAACAAAGTACATTGATGAGGGCAGAGAGGTAGATGTGATCTATATGGATTTCAGTAAGGTGTTCGACAAGGTTCCCCATGGGAGACTGGTTAGCAAGGTTAGATCTCACGGAATACCCGGAGAACTAGCCATTTGGATACCGAACTGGCTCACAGGTGGAATACAAAGGGTGGTGTTGGAGGCCAGTTTTTCAGACTGGAGGCCTATGACCAGTGGAGTGCCACAAGGATCGGTGCTGAGTCCTCTATTTTTCATCATTTATGTAAATGTTTTGAATTTGAGCATAAGAGGTATAGTTAGTAAGTTTGCAGATGAACCAAAATTGGAGGTGTAGTGGACAGCGAAGAAGGTTACTTCAGATTACAATGAGATCTTGATCAGATGGGTTAATGGACTGAGAAGTGGCAGATGGAGTTTAATTTAGATAAATGTGAGGTGCTGCATTTTGGGAAAGCAAATCTTAGCAGGACTTATACACTTAATGGTAAGGTCCTAAGGTGTGTTGCTGAACAAAGAGACCTTGGAGTGCAAGATCATAGCTCCTTGAAAGTGGAGTTGCAAGTGGATAGGTTAGTGAAGAAGGCGTTTGGTATGCTTTCTTTTATTGGTCAGAGTATTGAGTACAAGAGTTGGGAGGTCTTGTTGCAGCTGTACAGGATATTTGTTCGGCCATTGTTGGAATATTGTGTGCAATTCTAGTCTCCTTCCTATTGGAAAGATGTTGTGAAACTTGAAAGGGTTCAGAAAAGATTTACAAGGATGTTGCCAGGGTTGGAGGAATTGAGCTATAGGGAGAGGCTGAACAGGCTGGGGCTGTTTTCCCTGGAGCATCGGAGGTTGAGGGGTGACCTTATAGAGGTTTACAAATTCTTGAGGGGCATGGATAGGATAAATAGACAAAGTCTTTTCCCTGGGGTCGGGGAGTCCAGAACTCAAGGGCATAGGTTTAGGGTGAGAGGGAAAAGATATAAAAGAGGCCTAAAGGGCAACGTTTTCACACAGAGGGTAGTACGTGAATGGAATGAGCTGCCAGAGGAAGTGGTGGAGGCTGGTACAATTGCAACATTTAAAAGGCATCTGGATGGGTATATGAACAGGAAGGGTTTGGAGGGATATGGTCCGTGTGCTGGCAGGTTGGTCTTGACTGGGTTGGGATAACTGGTCGGCATGGACGGGTTGGACCGTAGGATCTGTTTCCATGCTGTACATCTCTTTGACTCTAAGGGCAAGTTGTGTCTCACAAACCTCATTGAAGTTTTTGAGAAGGTGACCAAGCATGTAGATGAGGGGTAGGCAGTTGACGTGGTATACATGGACTTCAGTAAAGCCTTTGATCAGGTTACACGTGGTAAGCTGTTGTAGAAAATGCAGAGGCATGGGATTGAGTGTGATTTAGCAGTTTGGATTAGAAACTGGCTTTCTGTAAGAAGGCAGCGAGTGGTGGTTGATGGGAAATATTCAGCCTGGAGTCCAGTTACTCATGGTGTGCCACAAGTATCTGTTTTGGGGACCACTGCTGTTTGTCATTTTTACAAAAGACATAGACGCAGGCATAGCTGGATGGATTAGTAATTTGCAGATGACACTAAAGTCGGTGGAGTAGTGAACAGTTTGGAAGAATGTTACAGGTTGCACGGGGACTTGGATAAACTGCAGAACTGGGCTGAGATGTGGCAAATGGAGTTCAATGCAGCTAAATTTGAGGTGATGCACTTTGGGAAGAATAACAGGAAGGCAGAGTACTGCGTCAATGGAAAGATTCTTGGAAGTGTGGATGTGCAGAGGGATCTTGGTGTCCATGTACATAGATCCCTGAAAGTTGCCATCCAGTTGGAAAGTGCTGTTAAGAAGGCATATGGTGTGTTAGGTTTCATTCATAGTGGGATTGAGTTCTGGAGCCGCGATATCATGCTACAACTATACAAAACGCTAGTGCGGCTGCACTTGGAATATTGTGTACAGTTCTGGTCACCATAGTTCGGGAAGGATGCGGAAGCATTGGAAAAGGTGCAGAGGAGATTTACCAGGACATTGCCTGGTCTGGAGGGAAGGTCTTATGAAGAAATGCTTCGAGACTTGGGCCCGTTCTCATTGGAAATAAGAAGGCTAAGAGGGAATTTGATAGAGACATACTAGATGATCAGAGGATTAGATAGAGTAGACAGTGAAAGTCTTTTTCCTCGGATGATGATGTCAGCTTGTATGAGGGGACATAACTACAAATTGAGGGGTGATAGATTTAAGACAGATGTCAGAGGCAGGTTCTTTATTTAGAGAGTGGTAAGGGCATGGAATGCCCTACCTGCTAATGTAGTTAACTCAGCCACATTATGGAGATTTAAACAATCCTTAGATAAGCACATGGATGATGATGGGATAGTGTAGGGGGATGAGCTGAGAACAGGTCGGCGCAACATTGAGGGCTGAAGAGCTCCTTCTGCGCTGTTATGTTCTATGAAATCACAAAAGTACCTTGTACCACGAGCAGGAGCAATGTGAAATGGAGCTGAGTGCCTCTTCTGTCATCCTAGAATTGCAGACGTTGCCAATGCTAACTTGCGTAGGAGCAGGAATAGGCCATTGGCCCATATCCCTTAAAATGTTTTGCTTAATAAAAATCTATCAGATTTATAATTAATAACCTTGTAAAAAATGTGATATAAAGTATGTATGGTCCTTTTCTCTCCTTTTGAAAGAGACTGGGAACAAATTAAAGAATATATGCTTTAACCCTGATTCTGGTTTGACCATATAGATGGGTCATGGTTGTGTGAACATTATGCATTTAGTTTTCAGGACACCCTATTGTCTGGAAGGAAGAAGAGCAATTCTAAAAGTCTTGGAGCCTGGCAGTGTGTCAATTTCAAGAAACTGATCCTGGTGTTATCAATAACCAGCTGAGTGGACAGGGACATGTAGGATAGAAATTCCATACTACCCCAACCGAAGTCAATCCAACTTATTAACAAACTTGCTTACCTTTCATTGAAGTGTTGTGAGGATGTATATGTGAAATATTTTAAAGGATCCAATAGTTTCACAAATGTCTGGTTTCAGACAACTCAGTCGAAGTGAGCATACTGTCCCCGAATGTACCCTGGCCTCAACAGCAGGTGAGGCAAAGATGGATTGGCCTTTATAAGGAGATGTCAATGAATCTGTAGAGGTTGTAGAAAAAGTGAACTCACACTTTGGAAAGAATCCATTCCTGCATGATGGAAGCAGAGAACGGAACTAAAATGTCCAAGTACAATTGGACAGCTAACTACACAGAAGAAAAGTTCCAACTGGCAATGGAGGCATTTCAATTAGATTTTGGGTTGAGTGGTAATAAGGGATAACATATTTCACAAGAATGGTAGATTTCTGGGTACCAAGAGGGTATGGGAGAAGAATGAAAGGCAGCAATGTAATAGAGGCCAAATGTTTAAGATGGGATTGACTGCTGAAGTGCACACTGCTTGGCAATGACCCAGAACTATTTATCGAATCATAGAATCCCTACAGTGAGGAAAGAAGCCATTTGTCCAAATGAGTCTGCACTGACCCTCTGAAGATCATTCTACACAGACCGAGCCCTAGCCCTCACCCTATCCCTGTAACCTTACATTTCCAATAGCCAATCCACTTATCATGAACATCCCTGGATACTACAGACAGCATAGCATGACCAATCCACCTAAGCTGCACATCTTTGGACTGTGGGAGGAAACTGGAGCACCCAAAGTAAACCCATGCAGACACAAGGAGAATGTGCAAACTTTACAGTCTTTTTTTCTGCAATTTCTTTGTTCTGCAATTATAATTTCATAGAATCATAGAATTCCCATAGTGCGAAAAGTGGCCTTTCAGCCCGGGTTCACACTGACCCTGAACTGCCACAGGTCATTGCAAATCTCCAGGCAGAAAAATGGTCACAAGTATCTGTCCACTCATTATCAAAGTTCACACACTTCTCAGCACTACTGTTGTAACTGCTGCTTCAACATGTATTAAATGCACCCACTATTTTAGATATTATAACAATATTGTTAACATTTGTTACTACACAAGGGCTTATGCTGTTTTGACTCAGTTACTTACTATATTTTTTAAGAGGAGAGTGTAATGGATCAAGACTAGGAATTCTACTTTTGTGTATCAGACAAGAAGCCACCGTTACCTGTATTAATTAAGAAAAGAATCAGAATTAATCGCAGTCATAATTGGAGAGAACAAATTGTAAAGATGAATCAGCATAAGCAACACAAGCCTAATGCCTGATTAAAATCTAATTGAACAATTGTAGTCTTTCTGAATTTCAAACAACACATGGGACTTTAAGTCAGTTATATGTCAATTTGAAAATTAATAGATTAATGATTTGCTTCTGGAAAACAAAATTACCAAATTAATGGAAAAAAGATGTTGTGAATTAAGTTAATAGTAATTATTAGAATTAAAATAAACTGTATCCAGCATTTGAATAGGTGCCAAGAAGAGTATACAGAATAGCACAGGATTTTTTGAGACCTTGGTTGGTTGAGACCAAACACTGGACAGAGGCAGATGGGAAGATGATTCAAACCATACAAAATCATTAAACAAATAGTATATACAAAATGATTAAAGTTGCATTTGCGGACATACAATGAAGAAAACAGTCTGTCTCTTTCTGCCACAAAGACAACGTATAAGGCAACACACTCTCCTGAATTAAGCCAAAGATATTCTAAAGAAATGTTACTGAATTGTGAACATCGTTTTCTTGAAATCTATTTGGTTGAATGTCCGCTTTGTTTTTATAGTGCATTTGGACAATGTGTATAAATTTAAAACATATCGTAACTACTTCTGATATTTTATTCATTTCTTGATTATTTTTGTGGAGTTACATGAATCAATGCTAAACTGAGCCAAGCTAAGGAGCTACAATTCCTTACTTGGCACCTGAGCTTTCTTCAGTGCTGCCAAAGCCAATATATGGACTCAACTCCCTTGACCCCAAACCAGTGTGGAGTAAGAATGGCACCCTTTTCAAAGACAGAAAATGTCAGCCTTCAACAGAAGGAACACCTCAAAGAACTCCCTAAACCTTAATGCAATCATTAATTATGTTTGAGGAAATCCCCATTAAAAATGATTTTGGAATCCCACCCAGTGTGGTAGAAGTTGAAGCCTCTAATAGACACAAGAAGAGTGGAGAAGCTACACAAGTAGACAGGATTCCAGTGGAGATTATAAAACTTGAAGGAGCAGAACATATCTGTCAGCTCCATCAAATCTTCCTGCCAACTCTGAGATATTGCCATTACCACTGTCTTCAAGAAAAGAGACAAGTGGATTGTGGGAACTACTGAGGAATCATGTCTATTCTCCATCACCAAGCGAATCATCACCTGAATCCTCACTAGGTGCCTTCTCCCAGTCTTGGAAGAAATCCTTCCTGAAAGCCTGTGTGGTTTCTAACCAAACTGTGGATTTTCACTGTTTGGCAACTCCAAAAGAAATACAAGGAGCAGCACCAACTGTATTGTGTTCATTGACCTGACCTTGGCTTTTAAGTCAGTCATTATGGAAGTACAATACTCAGGCAGATCCTCTTAGAGGCTGCTTGTCCAGTGAAATTCATCAACATCCTCTGGTTCCTCCATGACATGATGTCATTGGTGGTCTTCACTGAAAATAATGTGACAATCCTTTGATCAAGATAGGAGTCAAGCATGAATATGTCATTGCTCCCACCTTTTCTCCACCTTCATCGCTGCTGTTCCTCATATCGAACAAGAACAAGCTTCCCAGTGGTATGGACATTGTCCACAGGATGGACAAAAGTTTTTCAACCTCAATCAGTTGAAATCCAAGGAGAAATTGAAATTGACCTTGCTTGTGGAATTTCAGAATGCAGATGACAATCTTCAAGCCTCATTTAATGCCTCCATGGAAACATGGTGAACAATTTGCTTCAGTCTCAAATTGAAGAAGATTCAAATTCTTTACCAACATATCCCAGGTCAAGTTCTAGTTTAAGCCTCCATTAAGATTATTTCCAATACCTGGGAAACTAACTCTCATCGAAAGCTGACATCAATGTGGAGATTCTCTGTAGCATCTTATCCACAAGAATCACTTCCAGATGAATAAGGTCGAGAGCCTTTGATGAGTGTAGCATCTGTGCTGATACCAAGATCCTAGTGTATAAGACAGTCATCTTTCTGACTCTTCTATATGGCTCCCAAGACTTGGAGTACACGTAGATACCATTGAAAGACCCTTGAGAGGTACTATTCATTTTGTTTGAAATAGATTCTTTGTATCAGTTGGAAGACAGGAACACTAACATCACCATCCTTGGAACAGCTAATAGACGAGCATCAAGGCCATGGTCATCCGAAACTAACTCCACTGGACCAGACCCGTGCTTAGGATAGAGACAAAAAAACAGTAGATGCTGAAATACAAGATAGACAAGCAGGAGTCTGGAAGAACACAGCAAGCCAGGCAGCATCAGGAAGTGGAGAGCTCAATATTTCAGGTGTAACCCAATGCTTAAGATGCCTGACTTCTGAATACCAAAGTAAATCTTCTTTGCATAGCTTAAGGAAGAGAATAAGAAGAGGGCAAAAAAAATGTTTTAAGGAATCCCTGAATGCTTCCCTCAAGAAATAAAACATGGATTTCAATGTATGGGAGACCCTTGTTCAGAGAAAACCGACGAGGAGGAAACTTCAGTTTGAAGGGATACAATTACTTGAGAACACTCAAGAGATGACAAGAGGAAGTACAGGAAAAGAATCAGAGAAAGGTATGCCAGTGATCTTGAGGCCAAGGACCAACTCCACCTCCTGCAAATACTTACCAAATGTGGCTCATCAGCCACACAATGACCCATAGATGTGGAGATGTGGCTCATCAGCCACACAATGACCCATAGAGAGTCCCTGACCAGTGACATGGAATTTCATGGGTGGACAATCAATCTTGTTAAGGAGTGATTGTCAGTAATGACCATTTTGCTATTCCATGATACAGTTTGTAATCTTGTAATTTAGAATTGATTCTTAAAATAAATATTCGTAAGCTAACATAAAAGAGTTGTAGACTCTTTCCTAGAATCCCATCTTAAGAGTTCTAGGATATTGTCATCTAGATGTGGGCTCCTGAGGATTTAAGTGCTGACATTGGTTAACTTGAAAAAAGGTTCTACTTTAGTATATATATTTCAGCCTAAGATAATTTTGTTGTTTTGGCAACTTCTGAAGGAAAGTACATTTCATTAGAGCTGCTAAAGTTGACTAATTTCCTTTAAGTATCTGAAATTTCTTGTGGTTAAGGTTTTAAGCTGTCCGTAGGTTTGGCTGGGTGGCTGAACCTTGCTGAGGTATTACAATCATTGAACAACTAACAGCCACTTAAAGGTCAGTCAGACTGTCATGTTAACTTTAAAATCAAGTCAAATGTTCTCCAGTTCGAAAAGCTAGTAAAAAGGATTTGTTTGGTCGTGGGGAGGGCTATATGTAATAGCAGATGACTGTTTCATCTGCCTTACTAAGCAACAGCTATGTCAATGCAACCACTCAATATCATTTGCCAGGCAGAGGTAGCTGATTGGGGTAAGGGGGCAAAGAGTAAGTGGTAGGACCTTTACTGGGCATCCATGCATAATGCCCTTCTTAATGTAATGTGGATTATGTAACTGTTGAGCAAGCAGAAATTTTTGTCGATGTCATCAAGTAACACTGCTAATACCTTTACATTGAAAAACATAAGTGACCACACTGACAACCCTGTGGCTGCCAATAACAATAAAATATTTCTGCCTCCAAACTGAAGTTCAAAAACAGAAAATGAAAATATACTCAAGATTTATCAGCATCTGAAAAAAGAAAAAACAGTTTAATAGACTTTTAATATCTTGTGTTTCTATTATTTTTCTATGTCTCTGCTGAAATTGATGCATCTGCAACTCTACCATAACAGTGTATCCATTACTACTTGTAGACATGTAGCCCAACAAAACTCCAATGTGATTGTGATATTAGTGATGAAAGAAAATAAGATACGACTGAGAACTTCACCACTACAGGGAGCTTATTTAAATCACAGACTACATCTTTAGATAATCTAATATTTCACTCAATTTGAGCTGAATTTTACAGGAATCATTAATGATCCTAATTGACATCTCTCCACTGGTTGCTGGGAATCTATGTCAGACCTTCCACTCTCCGACTAAACTGGAGAAGGTTTTTGTTGCAGGCAGATATACACAAGGTGTACTAGCCGCCATGTTACCTGTTGTGACATACTGTAATAAATTCTGCTCTATATTGTTATCCTCTGCTTGGGCATAGAACATAGAAGAAGAACATAGAACAATACAGCACAGAACAGGCCCTTCAGCCCACGATGTTGTGGGTAGCTCTGCTCACCGTTACTCATGCAGCCACATGTCCATACATACAAGTATCTGCCAAGTAAGACTTAATTGAATCCATTCACCCAAAAAGAAGCTTTACAGCTGATATTCACATACAAATGTTCACAATATTTAAAATGCTATGTAGGAAAGTATGAACCAGCATCAACACTATAATTTTATGCTTGGAATTACAATTTCCACTTTGTATTAGGTCAAACTTACTGCCCTGATTTTATTAGGTATTCAATATGTTGCTGAAGATTGATCTTAACAATATGCTGTTTACTTAAAGTCATGCAATATATAATGATTATTAAATTATGATAGGCTACAATCATTGACTGTAATTTGAAGAGGTTTGTACTTTCAGAATAACCTGTCCACAAATAAGACCTGGATTGGAATAAATTGGTTTTCATTATTTATAGAAAATCAGGCTTTAACAATATTATGTTAAGGTCCTGTGGATCTGAAATTCTGTACTTCTCTCTGGTTGTCAGGGTGTGCACGAGGGTGATATGTGTGGGATTGAGTAGGGGGTTGCAGTATTGCTGGTTCTTTGGGCCAGCAATAGGATAAAGTGCACTTGGGAGAAGCAGGAAGGTATCTCCTGTTCCAAGTGCATGAAAAGTGAACAATTTCATTGGGTCATGTCTTGATTGGTCTCTGGAAACAACTGTAACTTCTTGTATTTCTGCTCCTTCATCAGATGTGTGCATCACTGTGTGGGCCAACGTTTATTGCTCATTGCCCTGGTGAAGATAGTTGTGAGCTGCATTCTTCAACTGCTGCAATCCTTGATACATGGGGAGCTCACAATGCTATTAGGGAATTTTGACCCGGCAACAGTGAAAAATCCATGATATAATTCCAAGTCAGGGTGGTGAAAGGCTTAGAGAGGAACTTGAAGGTGCTGTTCCCATGCATCTGCTGCCTTTGTCTCATGAAAAGAGGATGGGAGAATTATTGCAGTGCATCTTGTAAGCGGCAAACTGTTGCCACTATGAAGTAAGTGAATGCTGAGAGTACTGAATGGAGTGTTTGTCAAGCAGGATGCTTTACCCTGAATAATGTTGAACCTCTTGATTGTTATTAGAGCTGCACCCTTTCAAGCTACCCAAAAGCACACCATCTCACTCCTGATTTTTCACCTATATGTAGTGGAAAGGCTTTGGAGAGTCAGAAGATGAACTACTCCCCACAGAATTCCCAGCATCTGACCTGCTCTTATAACCAAAGTACTTATATGGTTGGTCTAAATTCTGTTTCTTATAAATGATAATTCTGAAGAAAATTGATGGTGGGGGCTTCTATGATGTTAATGACATTGAATGTCAAGGGATGAAGATTGAATCTTTTGTTATAGATGGTTATTGCCTGACACAAGTATGGTGCGAATGTTACTTGCCATTTTCAGCCCAAGCCTCAAAGTTGTCCAGATCCTTCTGCTTTTGGACAGAGACTGCTTCAATACCTGCGGAGTCATGAAGCTGAACATTGCGCAATTCTCAGTCAGCACTCCTCCTCCTGATCTCAAAATGGAGGGAAGGACATTGATGAAGCAGCTGAAAATACTTGGTCCTGGAATATCTCTCCAAAGAACTCCAGTAATCTTGGGACTGAGATGATCCACCTCCAAAAATCACAACCAACCTTGTGTTAGGTAGAACACCAATTAGTGGACCGATTTCTCCCAATTCCTGTTGACTCCAGTTTTTCGCTCAGGCTTTGTAACCTAATACTTGGTGAAATTTTGTCAAAGGCCAATCACTCTTTTACCTCCCCTCTGAAATTCAGCTCTTTTGTCCATATGTGGATCAAAAGCTGTAATGAGGCCAGGCACTGAGATAACCTGGGAAATCCTGAACTAAGTGTTGGTGAAAAGGTTATCCCTTTATAAATTCCATTTGATAGCATTGCCAATTATTCTTTTCATCATTTTACTGGTATTTAAGAGTATCTGATAGGGTGGTAATGGCTTGGTTGGATTTGATCTGTTTTTTTGTGGACAGGACATTTAGCAGCCACCTCTTCCATTCTGGGGTCATCTGGCCCACAAGTCCAGAATAAAAGTCTGTCCTTCCAGAATATCTTTTCTTTCCATGGATTTGCCCAGCCAAGAAATGTATCATTTCTGTCTCCCCATTTGATTGGAATTACTGAGGCTTCAGTTTTAATTCTGTATATGATCTCCTACTTAGGTTCTGGTAATATATCAAAAGATTGAACACTTTCTCTTGTTCCAAATACAGGAGTGGTTGCCTCTATCTCCTGCTTTATGTTTCCAGATGGCTGCAGACCACACCAAACAAATTACTGTCTGTCTTTGATATTCATCAATTTACAGGAAAACCTGCAACCAAAATCTCTTCCTCTTCGCTGTTCCCAATGGCAACCTGAAATACATAACCCTCACACCATGTAGAAATTCTGTTTAATTATCTTTGCTCCTAGCTTGCTTTTCTGTTAAGAAATGAAACAAATAAGTAGTTAACAGCACATCTGTTTTAAGTCAATACTTATAATATCTTTCTGGGATTTTGGATGACTCAGAGATTACATAATGTACATTCAGGGCATCTGCCCTTACTTCCAAGCATAAATATTTCACAGTAAAAGAATATGTGTCCTCCTTTGATCTCTAACACTCCAACATCCCAGGCTCACTGTCACGTAGACTGCAAGAGTTGTCATATAACCCCCTTTAACTACCCTCAGTTTAAAGCTATGGTCCCAAAATATAACATTCCTACAAAACTTGTTATTACAACATATTGCAGCAATTATGTTGAGAAATGTGCAACACTCTGTTTTGTCTTGTTGCTTTAGGTATGAAAATAATTTATACATTTGGAAGATTCCATGCATTATTCATTGTAGTGCAACTATAATATTCAATTCAATTTAAAATACCCAATATTTATTATGCAACTCAAATAGTTAATTTACTGACCTCATTTTTTTTTTCTTTACTGTTATTTTTACAGCATTATCTTGTGTAAGAAATATTGGGAAACTTATCAAATAATAATGTTTGTGGTTGCGTCAGCAGCTCTGCAAAGGGCAAAGGTAGTTAGCAAAAGTTTTGATTAAGTGATCTGTTGTTTTCAGTTGATATGTAAATCTGACTTTATTATATTCCACATGATGGTTACACTGAGTTCTTAATTCCATTTTTAGTTTGCATTTTTATGCACCATACAAACTGGAATATTTAAATACGTTGTTTGTCTTAATTGGTGTTGATGATAGTTAGATTGCTGACACTGTGATTGTAACAACCAGCTATCTGCCAATTAAAAATATATAATTATTTTACTGTAGTATCTCCATTAACATATTCTCCCAATTTTGTGGAACAAAGGTCTGAGTTGTATTGTTTTATCGCAGAATTGTATTTTACTTTGTTTCATCTGATTTTTTGCTAAACAAATGCACATACCATTCCTTTGCTATTTGATTTTATTGGTTTACTTCCTGTGTTAACATTTTTGTTGTGTCAGAATTATGGCACTCTTGGTTGTTGAGCACTTACATTTTGAATGATGCCAAATCAATTTTAATTTCAAACAACCAATAGCTTTCTACCCATCTTAAGTGCAGCCTTTCCATGTACGATGGGTTACCATTCTGAATGACATGACATGTTTGGGGCCACCCAAAAGCAGTAATAATTTATGATAGCCCCTACAAAGCCCGTGGGGACTCTCAAACTAATCTCTTTGTGGAATTTGCTGAGTATGACTCCCTTGTTTTTTATAAAATCATTCACAAGATATGTGTGTCACTGGTGAGGCAAGCATTTATTGCCCTTCCCTAATTGCTCAGAAGGCAGTTGAGAGTCATCTACATTGCTATGGATATGGAGTCACATGTAGGTCAGACCAGGTAAGGACAGCAATCCTTCCCTAGAGGACATCAGTGAACCAGATAGGTTTTTCAATCAATAACAGTTTCATGATCATTTTTAGACTCTTAATTCCAGACTTTTCTTCCATTCAAACATCACCCACTGTATGTTGGGATTTTAAACCAAGTCCTCAGAACATTACCTAGGTCTCTAGGTTAATAGTCTAATGACAGCACTACTAAGCCTTGGTAAGAGGCAATGGCCTGCCCAGTTGGAACTCATTATCCAAGCACTTTATCGAGCAGACACAGGGATGAGGCTGAACAGCTGTCTGTACCAGGCTGAGACTAGTCTACGTACAGTGATTAGTATGTGGTGGCTCTATTTCGGTGTTCAGCAATGAACAATGTTCCTTTTCAGTCAGGCTTCCTGAGTTAATACACATTGTTTCCTAGCTGGCTCACTGTAGCTATCAAAATAATTTAAGTCACTGATCACTTTCATTTGACAGGTACCATGTTCAGTTTGATGGAATACTTTCCACTTGCCTTGATATGTGCAATTCCAACACTGCTCAAAAGCTTGACACCCTCCGGGACAAAGCTGCCAACTTGATTGTAGCCACCATCCACTATTTTCAACATTCTTTCCATTCATTACAGAAATACGGTGGTTGCAGTGTGTATCATCGACAAGAAACACCGCAATAATCTGCCCAAACACTATGTGTCCCAGCCATTCACCTTCTTGATCTGAAACTATAATATTATTTCTTCATTGTTGCTGGGTCAAACTCCTGGAACTCCTCTCCAAACAGTACTATGGTCATTTCTACAACCCAAAGACAGTGGTGTTTACCTTCAAAAAGGTAATCACCACCATTTTCTGGAGAGCATTTAAGGATGGACAATAAATGCTGAACTAACCAGTGACAGCCATATCCCATGAAAAAATAAAATGGGTCATATTAAAACTGGTTGTGTTGTTCCAGCAAACCAGTCCTCCTGATGCTCCCTTCATACTGTCTGATGAGCAAAGACACTGGAACTGTCTGTGTTGAAATGTTTTAAGTCTGGTCTTATGGACAATGATGTGTAGCAGCCCACAATAATGTGTGGGGAATATATGCAAAAGATCATTTTAACAGATCTGCTTGACCTACAAGGAGGTAAGAAAATGTCTATTTAAGACCCTTACGCTTCTTTCCATCTGATGTGTAATAGAACTTTGTACCTCATTATCCTCCACTGCTGCCTTGTCAACAAGAGAGTTCATTATCCCTGAAGTCAAAAGCACATGTTGTTATCCATATGCAATCCGGTTACTTGTGAGATGAAAACCTGGATGTGGAACTGAATGTTAAGATGCTGAAGACCAGCATTTGAAGTTACTTAGACAGAAAATTAGGACCAAAAATGAGTAAATGAACTCATAAAATCAAGAAAAGTGAGGTTTGCTTCGAACTATTGCTCAGTATGTTCACTTTCTCTTCAAGGTAATTTAGACCAAGCTCTGGCTCACTGATGTGCTTTTCAATTTGCCTTCAGAAATCAGGCAATGACGTTTGTAACAGACACAACATCCAGTTCTGATCACAAGGGGGTACTATGGTTCCATTTCCTGCAATCTTGCATGGATTCATATTTTGTTCCAAATCCTAGTCATTTCACAAATGTTGCAACAGAAAATGCTTTCATTAAAAACTAAGGAAAATGCAGCTGCAAACATCTTGAAGAAAATACAGTACTTCAAAGCAATCTTCTCACCGATGTTTCATTTTGAAGTCTAAAATTACTGTATTTTAGTCACTTACTTGGTCACATCCAAATTCACTAGAGACAACTTTAGTTATAAATCTTGGAAACACTTACCACATTGTCAGTCTTAAATTTCTGGGCACTAGATAAAAATCAAGAAAAAAGAATTGTTCTGAACCTCAACCAATCTGATTTCTTCATGACAACAACATCTGAAGCAGTGAGAACACTTTATTTTTGCGAAAAGCCGATTAAGTGACACAAAAAATGCTGAAATGCTGTCAGATAGTTGACTTGTATGCTAACTGTGAATAATATCACCCACTTAGCAGGAATTGAGCCAAAAACTGATAGAAATGTTTTTATTTTTAAAAAATGACAAAATGGTTCCTTTAGTGACTAGGTAAGGCATTGTCTAGTACTGTTCAACAGGGGTTCTAGGGCTGGGATTCAACAGGGCAGCAATTATAGCTCCTTTGTTTTACCTCTACACTCTGCATCTGGTTGACTAAGAGTAAAATAAAATTGCCCAACCTTCCTGCTCCCAATCATAATCCTGGTGGAACATGTGCAAGTGAAGAAGTTAGGTAAATTCTGCAGTGTTAGAATATAGGTAGCCAGATGCTGAAAGTTAGAACACTTAAGCCCAGTTTTAATACAATTATTCATACATTTTTGTACTGACAGATACACCTTTGATAAATATGCACACTTTCAGTCTGTTCCTGTAAGAACTTTTAATTAGTTATAAATACCACAAGTGCTCCATCTGAAAAGGGCAATATTATCGCACACAAGCAAAACTTTCCACTGTTGTGGATGGTGTTTCTATGTATATGAGTACTAGATATTTTAAATCTACCTTTCAGACATGTTATGACACACTACTAGAGCATTGAGACTTGAAGCAAGGCCTTCTGTCTCAGAGATAGGGGCACTACTACTGCACCACAACATCTATCAAATATATGAGAACTGGTGATTTCCAAATTAATACCCACCACCTGAGTACAATTAACACTCATGATGTATAATCATCATAAATCAGGCTCATTTATAATACCCTGGACCATTGGGGGACATACAAACTTATCAAATATTCAAAAGGAGATGATGGAATGAATAAATGAGCAAAATATGCTTACTGCAAAAGAATGGAATTGTGCCATCCAGTCAGTTGGTTCATTTATGAGTCTTTGTTGAGCTTAAAAATTATGTTTACTTTTTTTTAGTTTTTATTGGGTTTATAAATTTGTCTTTCAGTTCTATTTGCCAATTTCTGTAGGATAAACATAAAAATATAAAAGGCCAAAACATCAATTACAGTGCTGCATTACTTGAAGCTATTATTTAGCTTTGTAATTAATGTTTTCAAAATTTGCTTAAAAACTGCAAAGACTTCCAACAACTGATTTTAATATTTTAATATACTCAAATGATCTATTTGCCGCAAATTGGAAGACATTTTCTACACTGGCATCAAATGTCTGGATCATGTTTCTTGAGTTCTTGGCCCCTGTTCAAAATGGTTGTAGGTCCAAGTTGCTTTTAGGTCCAGTGCACGTAAATGTTTTTCTGCCACATAAAGTTAGTCTACTGAAGAAATAGCCAGTTGATCATTCAGGCTCTTGGAAGGGGCAAGTTGGGACCTTGGTTCTGAGGTGTAAGTTCAGAGGACGTTTATGATCATGATCTTCCTTCTTCCATAAGGTGACACAATGGCTCACACTGCTGCCTCACAATGCCAGGGATCCAGATTCAATTCCAGTTCAATGGGTAACAGTCTGAGTGGAGTTTGCCCATTCTCTCTGTGTCTGTGTAAGTTTCCTTGGGATGCTCCAGTTTCCTCCCATAGTCCAAAGATGTGCAGGTTGCATGGATTGTCTATGCTAAATTGTCCTTAATGTTCAGAGATGTGTGGATTAGCTATGGTTAATACAGGGAGAAGGTGGGAGGATTGGCATGGACTCAGTGTGCCAAATGGCTTCTTTCTACACTATAGGATTCCATAAAATTCTTTCTTTAAAAAATAGCCACCAAGTTAGTCTCGCATGAAGGTTCCAACTGTTCTTTGAAGAACTATGCCTCGGTCTATCAAAGCCTGAAGAAAGTGAAATTAGTGTGTACCATTTCTCCACAAAACTGACAATCAAGAGCAGAGACGCAAATGGACTTGCACTGTGACAGGTGTTCTTCTTTCTCGGGCTTACTTAGGATAGAACTGAAAACCAACAGATTAAACTGGGAACTTAAAAATAAAATTCAACATTGCAAATACTTCTTCATAGAATATTATGAAAGAGGAAGCGCCAAAGAGGAAATATGTGACAATATTCTTTTAAAAATCGCTGAAATAAAACTTTGGAAAAAATGTGAAATTGGTCGAACAAATCTACATTAGAATGAAATAAAAGGAATCATTATTAAACAAGTCACTAGAAAAACCTACGTATAATAATCAGTCAAACCACTGCTGGCATTACTACTGGGAATGACAATTGGAAAGAAAAGTTGAACAAACAAGCAATGACAACAGATTCATGGGGTATCATAACAAGTGCATACTGATCTGCTTATAGAGCATTTTTGAGGGGAAATAGGATGTTGCGTTGAATTGAAAATTGTTATTTTTACCAGACACACACTGTGTGAAGTAAAGCAAAGAACTGGAAATGCTGAAGATCTGAAGCAAAACCAGAAATTGCTGCCAAAAGTCAGCACATCTGGCAACATCTGTGGGGGAATAAAAAGCAGAGTTAATGTTTCAAGTCCTGTGGCTTTTCATCAGAAAAATGTGGTATACCTGTATGTGGCGAAAAGAGCATAAGGGTTGAGGGTGTGATGGGGAGGGGGTGGGGTACAGGGTGGAATGGGAGAGGTGAGTCGATAGGTGGAGATTGAGCCTAGAGAGAAGTCAGTAAAGAAGAAAAGCTGAATAAGTGATAATGAGAGCGAAGAGTGAGAAAATCAATTAGCTGTATATAACCCATATAATGTGACAATAGACCAAGGAGTAGTTGAGAATGGTAATTCACTGCCACAAGAGGTTGTGGAGGCCAGGTCATTGAGTATATTTAAAATGGAGATAGATAGGTTCTTAATTGTCAAGGAGATCAAATGTGAAGGGAGAAAGCGGGAGAATGGAGTTGAGAAACATAACAGCCATGATTGACTAGCAGAGCAGTCTCAATGGGCTGAATAGTCTAATTTCTGTTAATATATCTAACGGTTTTATGGTCTTACAGAATGGGTGACTGTGCTAAAAGCTCATGTCATCACAGGACTGGATGTGGGGGGCTGAATAAAAACCATGGAAGGATGGAATCAAGCTCGAAGGTCATTGAACTCAATATTGAGTCCTGGAGGCTGTCAAGTCCCCAAGCAGAAAATGAGATGTTATTCTTCAAGCTTGTGCTGAGGCTTAGTGGAACACGGAAGCAAGCCTGTGGTAGAAATATTGGCGTGGTGTGTTGAAATAGCAAGCAACTGGAAACTTGGGGTCATTTTTGCAGACAGAGCGAAGGTGTGCAGAAAGCAGTCATATGGTCCGTGATTTTTCTCCCCAGTGTAGAGGAGATTATATTGTGAGCAATGAATACAGTAGACTAGACTGAATGAAGTGCAGATAAATTACTGCTTCTCCTGGAAGGTGTGTCTGGGCCTTTGGATATTGAGGAAGGTGGAAGTAAACAGACAGGTATTATACTTTCCATAATTGAATGAGAAGGTGCTGTGCGAGTTTGTGGAGGTGTTGGGAATGGGGGAGGAGTGTATCAAATGGCCCAGAGGGAACAGTCCCTGCAGAATGCTGACAAGGGAGGGAAGGGGATTATGTGATTGGTTGTAACATCCCGTTGGAGATGATAGAAATGGCAACGGCCATTCTTTTGGATACCGAGGCTAATGGGATGATAATTGAGGACCAGAAGGACTCTATTATTGTTGTGGGAGGGAAAGGAAGGGATGAGGACTGAAATATAGGAGATGGGTCAAACGTGGCCCTTTTGACCCTGGTAGCAGAGAATCCTCCGTTAAGGGAAAAGGTGAACATTTCTGAGGCTTGCCTGCAGAAGGTGGCATCATCAGAACAGATATAACAGAAATGGCAAAACTGGGAGATTGGGATGTAATCCTTATAGGAAGCAAAGTGTGAGGATATATAGTCCAGGTAACTGCGAGTTGGCAGAATTATAGTGGATATTGGTGACCAGTCAAACCCCAGAAATGGAAGCAGAGATATCAAGAAAGGAAAAGCAGGAATCAAAGTTGAAACAAGTGAAGTAAGAACAAGGTGGAAATTGGAAGTAAAATTAATACATTTTTCCAGATCAGAATGAGAGAGGGAAGCAGAATTGGGAAAAGAGTTGTGGGGAGGGACAAAGTAGGATTGGAAGAAGGAATATTCTACATACACCTCAAAAGGACAAACATAACTGGGGCCTGTGTGTGTGGAATTGAGTCAATGTTTTTGAATACTATAAATGCCTTTTCCAATCAATATTACTGGGGTGAATGAAGAATTGCATTTGTTTTATAAATCAAAGGATCAGAAACATTGAATGTAAAAATACCCTAATTTGCTCATCTTCAGTCTTAATGTTTAATTTTGAGACAGTGCGGTATCTTAAGAACTGTTACTTTAAAGTCCAGTCTTGCATTCTGTACGGTCCTTCTCTGACCTTGAATTTGTACGGAAATATTATGTTATCCTTTTCCATTATCCATTTCTTCTCAATTTGCTGATTAATCTTAATACTGCCATGCTATTTGAAATGTTTCATTTTTATATTGATTTAAATTTGCTATTATTTAAGCCGGCATTGTTGTATTCATGAATATTGTAAATTAACTTCCTGTAGAAATTCATGCACTATGTTATACAGAAAATATGCCATTTAAAAAATATATATATTTCTGTAAAATTGAATTGAATTTTTGATAACTTTACATTGTTTTCAATGATTTGCTGCATTCAAACTTTTAAAAAGTCAGTTGATTTGCAGTACTGTTACATGTGCTGTTTACTGCGTTTCTCATATTTTTAAAAAGATTTTCCAGCCTTTCTTAACAATCAAAATAGTGGCTACCGACTTCTTCCAGCATTTAATCCATCTTCTCCAGCCTAATTGGAGTTTTGTTTTAATCTTCCTGTATAAAATTGATGTTTTCCCACTACTTGCAGTCTATTTTGTTCTGCAAAGTATTTTCAATAAAGTTCTCTGGCTCCAGGCTTGATAAATTTTCCCACCAAAAGCCTTGGAATTTTTAAATGTCTAATTTTTCCTAACTTTATTTTCTGTGAGATTCTTTCACTTGGTATCCATAAATATGCTCATTTTCAGTTGAAAAATGTTTTGAGGCCTTCCTGATTCTCTTAATGCAGTCTAAAATTAGGTTTTAGTACTTTCACTGCTCTCTGCAGCTGCAGGCATTGTGAGCACTTTCTTTTATCACTCCTTCTCATTTATCACTCCTTCTCTTAGACTTCTCCATTGTCTTCCCTTGTATTTTATCCAGTGGTTTTTGCACCACTTTTATGCGACTAATCTCTTTTTGTTTTGGGACGTCTAAAGTCATCTCCTGGAGCCTTTTGTTGCTCCTTCTCGAACATAGAACAGTACAGGCCTATCGGCCCTTGATGTTGTGCCGATCTTTTATCCTACTCTAAGATCAAACTTCCCAACAGACCCTTCATTTTACTATCATCCATGTGCCTATCCAAGAGCCACTTAAATGTCCCTAATATATCTGACTCGACTACCACTGCTGTAATTGCATTCCACTCACCCACCACTGTCTCTGTAAAGAACCTACGTCTGACACCTCCTCTCTATCTTTCTTCAATCATCTTAAAATTTTGCCCCCTCGTGATAGCCTGGGAAAAAGTCTCTGACTATTAACACTATCTATGCCTCTCATCATCTTGTACACCTCTATCAAGTCACCTCTTATCCTTCTTTACTCCAATGAGAAAAGCCTTAGCTCCTTCAATCTTTCTTCATAAGACATGTCCTCCAGGCAGCATCCTGGTAAATCTCTTTGCACCCTCTCTAAAGCTTCCACATCCTTCCTATAATGGGGTGACTAGAACTGAACACAATATTCCAAGTGTGGTCTAACCAGGACTCTGTAGAGCTGCAGCATAATCTCGCAGCTCTTAAACTCAAACCCCCTGCTAATGAAAGTCAACATACCATATGCCTACTTAACAACCCTGTGAACTTGGGTGGCAAATTTGAGGGATCTATTGATGTAGACCCAAGATTTTTCTGTTCCTCCGTACTGCAGAGAATCCTGCTATTAACTCTGTATTCTGTATTCAAATTTGATCTTCCAAAATGGATCACATCATACAGATGTTGAACTCCATCTGCCATTTTCAGCCCAGTTTTGCATCCTGTTAATGTCCCGTTGCAACCAACAACAGCCCTCTGCACTATCCACAACTCCACTAACCTTTGTGTCATCAGTACACTCACT
The DNA here is from genome assembly GCF_004010195.1 of Chiloscyllium plagiosum. Taxonomy (NCBI): domain Eukaryota; kingdom Metazoa; phylum Chordata; class Chondrichthyes; order Orectolobiformes; family Hemiscylliidae; genus Chiloscyllium; species Chiloscyllium plagiosum. The sequence goes on from NC_057724.1 coordinate 48,809,593, forward strand.
AACCCACTTCCTTATCTAAGTCATTTTAAAAAACTGCAAAAAGCAGAGGTCCCAGAACAGATCCTTATGGAACACCACTGGTCACAGAGCTCCAGGCTTATGGAACCATCTTTGCTAAGACTTCTCTTTTGGACATGTTTTAAGTGTAGCTGGCTTTCCAATCTTTTACAGCTCACACCTTTGCCCCAATTCCTCTGATCAATTTTGCCTGTGGAGTGCTGAACCTGATGCTTTGTTGCTTCCTTGGCTGCTGCTCTCTCTGCCAGCAATCAAATTTTGACTGCTACCTGAAACAAAACCAGAAAGTACAAGAGAAACTCAGCAAGTCTGGCAGCATCTGTGAAGAAAGAAACTGAATGACGATTTTGAGCTCATTATGGCTCTTCCTTTGAAACCATTCTGAAGATGAGTTATACCTTGGACTTTTTTTTCTATTCATTCATTCACAGAATGAGGGTGTCACTGGCTAGGCAGCATTTATTGCCCAGCCAGTTCAGAATCAAACATATTGTTGTGGGTCTGGAGCCACATGTAAGGATGACAGTTTCCTTCTCTTTAAGCCACTAGTAAACCAGGTGGATTTTTCCGACAATAGATTCATGGTAATAATTAGATTTGTAATTCCAGATATTTTTATTGAATTCAAATTCCACCATGGCAAATGGTGGGATTCAAACCTGGGTCCCCAGAATGTTATCTGGATTAATAGCCCAGCAATAATGCCACCAGGCCATCACCTCCCACTGGAATGAACAAGTCCATCTCTAGATCCCAATAAAGTCAAATGTATTATTTCTGCCTGCTGATATTCTTAATGATAATATCCAACTGGCCAATATAGCTTCTACCTAATAAGGAACTATGGATGGCTGAGATCTGAAGCAGTACCAGAAATTGTTAGAGATACTCATTTCGTTTATGTTTCAAATCTCCAGCATCTACAATTCTTTGTTCTCAGATATAGAGTCATATAACATGGAAACAGACTCTTTGGTCCAACTAATCCATGCTGACTATGTTCCCAAACTAAACTCGTCCCACTGGCTTGTGTTTGGCCCATATCCCTCCAAACCTTTTTTACTCATGTACATATCCAAATGTTTTTTAAACAATGTAACTGTACTTGCATTCATCACTTCCTCTAGCAGTTCACTGCACACATGAACCACTCTCTGTGTGAGCAAGTTGGCCCTCATGTTCTTTTTAAAACTTATTCCTTTCACCTTAAAAACTGCCCCCAGTTTTGAATTGCCCCACCCTAGGGAAAAGACCAACTTGTCTAGTTGATAAACTAGGAGAAAGTGAGGACTGCAGATGCTGGAGATCAGAGCTGAAAAATGTGTTGTTGGAAAAGCGCAGCAGGTCAGGCAGCATCCAAGGAACACATTTAGTTGATAAACTAGATTATATAAACCTATAAGATCACCCTTCAACCTCCTACTCTGCTGTGAAAAAATGTCTCAGCCTCTCCAGCCTCTTCTTACAATTTAAATCCACCATTCCTGGTAACATCCTAATAAGTCATTTCTGAATCTTTTCCAATTTAATAATATCCTTCCTGTGGCATGGCGACCATAACTGCACACAATACTCCCGAAGAGGTCTCAGCAACATCCTGTACAATCTCAACATGATGTCCCAATTCCTATACTCAAAAGTCTAAGCAATGATTGCTTCTAAATACCTTCTTCACCAATCTGTCCATCTGCGATCCTGCTTTTAAGGAACTATGAACCCTTAGGTCTCTTTGTTTGGTAACACTCCCTCGGACCCTACCATTAACAGGATAATTTCTACTCTAGTTTGCCTTACGAAAATGCAAAACTTCACATTTATCTGAAGTAACCTCTATCTACCAATCCTTAACCCATTGGCCCATCTGATCAAGGACTCATTATACTCTCAGATAATCTCCTTCAATGTCCAACACACCACCTACTTTGGTGTCATCTGCAAATTTATTAACCATACCTCCCGTACTCACATCCAAATCATTTATATAAATGACAAAAAGCAGTGGACCCAGTGTCGATCATTATGGCACACTACTGGTCACAGGCCTCCAGTCTGAAAAACACCCATCCATCACTATCCTCAGTCTCCTACCTTCAAGCTAATTTTGTCTCCAATTGGCTAGCTCCACCATATGATCTAACCTTACTAACCAGTCATCTTCCCATATGCCTGTTTCCCCTGATACCCATTGATTCATTTTGCTCAGGCTCCTTGGTGCCACACGCGATCAAATGTGGCCTCGATGTCAAGGGCTGTCGGTCTCACCTTCCCTCTGGAATTCAGCTCTTTTATCTAGGTTTGAACTAAAGCTGCAATGAGGTGAGGAGCAGAGTGCTCCTGATGGAACTTAAACTGAGTGTCACTGAGTGGGTAATTGATAAATAGGTTCTGCTTGATAGCATTGTTGATGACACATTCCATCACTTTACTGATGATTGACAGTAGACTGATGGGGTAGTATTTGGTTGGGTTGGATTTGTCCTGCTTTTTATGTACAGGACATACCAGGGCAATTTTCCACATTGTCCACTAGATGTCAGTTTTGTGACTGTACTGGAAGAGTTTGGCTAGGGGAGGTGCAAGTTTTGGAACACAAGTCTTCAGTACTATTGCCAAAATGCTGTCAGGGCCCATAGCCTTTGCAATATCCAGTGTCTCCAACAGTTTCTTGATGTCACATGGAGTGAATCCAATTGGCTGAAGACTGGTATGAATGATGCTTGGAGGAGGCCAAGATGGATCATCAACTTAGTACTTCTGGCTGAAGATTGTTACAAGTGCTTAAGCCTTAACTTTCATTCTGATGTGTTGGGTTTTTCCATCATAGAGTTGGCAGACTATCATTCATGTAAAAATAAAAAAGTCTCACAATTGTACAATGAATTAGTGAGGCCACAATTGAGATACTGTGAGTACTTATGGTCTTTTTAGATGACCAAGAATATATTTGTCTTGGGGGTGATTGTAACAGTGATTCACGAGACTAGCTTCTGGGATTGGGACATTGCCGTATGAAGAAAGATTGAATGGACTGGTATTATATTTCATGGAATTTACATGAATGAGATGTGATCAAATTGGAACATAGAAAATTATGAAGGGCTGATTGGGTAGATGTTGAGAAAATGTTCCCTTGGCTGAGAAAGTTAGAACACAAGGTCACAGTTTCAGAATAGATGGTTGGCCATTTCAGACTGAAATAAGTAAGCTTTCTTCCATGCAAAGTATTATGAATCTTGAAATTCTCCACCCCACAGACCTCTGGTTTCTGGATTGCTGAATGTATTCAAGATGAAGTGCAATTTATTCTGTTCATATGTAAATAAGGAGACAGCACCAACTAATCTCCACACCAAAGTGTTTGTTTCCAAAAATAGTATGGACCAATTTCTACACTATCACGTTAAATGGATTCTCACACTTTTGTCGATTTACCCACGCACAAAAAGGAATTCAGTATTTGAAGGTTGAAGCATTCTTCCCTGTGAACAAAAGTCAGATATTGTTAAAATTGGATAATCATTTTCTATGCAATTGCCTTATGTAACTCATGTTCTACACTGCATACCTTTTCAATATAGCGAAAGAATGGAAAATCAATCTTGTTACAAGGGCCAAGGATTAATAGGAGAGCATTTGGAATAATGCAACATTTCAGGCAAAAATACATTTCATATCAAATAGAGCTACCTGGTACTTTCCAAACTTTAAGCAAATAATATGGCATTTGGGTCCATTCCATTTCTAACAGTGGGCTGGAATTTTTTTTCATTATTCATGTACTAAATGAGGAGATTATTTTTAAAGCCTGCAATTACTGTCTATTATAAATGTCCTTCAAGAACATGATAAGTTAAATTCTTGATTCCAACTGATTGGTTTGGCTCAGCTATTTCAGAGGGTAGATATGATTGTTCCATGGAGTTGAAGTCATGTTTAGACCAGATCATGTAGAGACAACAGATTTTCTTTTCTGAAGGCTACCAGCCAATAAAATAAAGGTTTGACAATAATTTGGTTATATCATGGTCACTATTACTAATGCTAATTCTTTCTTCCAGATTTATTTAATTAATTAAATTTAATTTCCCCAGCTGCTCTGTTGGATATGAATTCAAGGTCTGAAACATCTCCTTGGATTTGAGAACCATGAGTTGGGTTAGATCACTGCCACCTGTTAGTTCTCCCCAGGCTGCTATATCTTCATCTCTATGAGACTTAGGTGGACAAGGTTTGTATCTGCCATCTCCCTACGCAGGTTGAGGCATTACAAAGATGTATGGGTATTAAGGCAGGCTGGTTAGACGGCCTGCTTCAGTCTTGAGGACATCAGCCCAGATTTCCACATATTTATTATGCCTCCTAAACTTCACTTTTCACCTCTCATCCATACCTCATCCTATTTCCCATGTCATCTGCATTCACCACGCTCCCACCATGTGTCCTCGACAATCCATCATCCGCTTTTAACAAACTAGCATCCACAGAAAATCAATGTAAAATCTTTGAAAAAGACATTAAAAAAATTCAATCTCACAAACTCCTTAAAGTGAATACCCATGCAACATTCATATTGCATAAAAAGACTCCCCATCCCATTGAAACATAATTAAATTCTCTAAAGTGGTCATAATGTTGTAAAATAAATAAATGTCCAATCAAAAATAGACAATCTAATAATCTCTTAAAACCTGAGTACCGTCAATCAAATGAAACTCTTAGTCCTCTGAACAGTTATGTAAACAACCACTAAGTAACCTCTTAGCAACAAGCTAAGAGCATTATTAATTTGTGAATCTTGGGCGAGCATTCAAATTTACACCGGTTATGCTAACACAGCATTTTTATCTAATTGGAATGAACTCTGTTGAAATGGAATGAATCAATATGATTTTTCTTTCTTTTCAACTTCATTTCTACAGTTTTGAAAGCACAAAAACACGTTTTCCATCAAGGAGATAATTTCTTGAACACATCTCCACAAAAACACAACATTGATTAACATTACAATCAACTTTCCATGACAAGCCTTATGATCATTTACATTAAACCCATTGTGGGGTTTTCAATTCAAATCCCCCAATCCTCCTCAATGGTAACCCTGACAACACAAAACATGCATGCAGCTTCACAATTCAACCCTCTTTCCATCCATGAGCTTTTTTTTGTGGCTCAAGTGGAGATTTCCTTTGACTATTCAGTCCCATGGCCTTCCTCATTCCACTTTCTGTGGGGAACAAAAATCCAGCCCCATATCACTGGACTCCAGGCTCTAAGCCTCTTTGGATTACTATTACAACAGTCCGACCACTACGATCTATAAACCTAAAGATTTGTTGTCGCTTCTAAATTGGTTCATCCTTTGCATGAGATGTAAACATGAATCCTATTTACCTCTTGATTTGGATATTGAAGACTTCGCAACATGAATGCACAGCAGCTTTGAGTCATTCTGGTGTCATCCAACCATGCTTTCAAATTCTTCCCCCTAACAAATTCTCCCTCGGTCAACACTCCCAAGTACAAATCAGTTGGAGATTAATATCACTTTAAGTTCATGCAAGCGTGATTCAGATAACTTTTTTTTTCTGTTCGGAAGAAGCTTCATACTGGACTAAAAAAAACCTCTGTTTTTCTTTCCATAATTGCTAGCAATCTTCTCTAGCAATCTTTAAGTTTGCTTCAAATTTGCAGCATTGCAGTATTTTGCCGAGATTGCAGTAACATTTATCAATAGAAAAAGTGCCACTGGATTTAAAACTAGTTACAGAAAAACATACAAATTTGGAACAGAATTAGGCAACTTGGCCCCTCAAGGCTGCTCTGCTATTCAGTAAGATCATGGTTGTTTTCATTATTTTACATTCCCACCAAGTCATTATAATATCTCACCCACTCCCTTATCAAGAATCTAACAACTCTGCCTTAAAAATCAGTAAAAGCTCTACTCTCACTACCTTTTGAGGAAGAGAATTCCAAAGACTCATGATCTACTATGAGTAAAAATATTCCTCATCTCCTTATTTTTAAGCAGTGACTGCACATGCTAGATTCTCCCACAGGAGAACCTACTTTTCAGATGCAGCATGTGAAAACCTCCACGATCTTAAATGTTTCAATCAACTACACAGGAAAGAAGCCAACTCTTCCTCATAAGACAACTCACCCATTCTAGATCTCTAAACTGCTTCCAACACATTTACATTCTTTATGAAATAAGGAAACCAATATTGTACACTGTACTATGGTGTTACCATCATTCAATCCACCACTTTCAACATCCTGGGGGTAATCATTGACCAGAAACTCAACTGGACTCACCTCATAAACATACAAGCTACAAGAGCAGGTCAGAGGCTAGGAATGCTGTGGTGAGTAATATCACCTCCTGACTCCTCAAAGCCCGTCCATATCTACAAAATACAAGACAGGAGTGAAATGGAATACTCCCCATTTGTCTGGATGAGTGTAGTTCCAACAACATTCATCAGGACAAAGCAGCCTGCTTGATTGGCACTACATCCACAAGCATCTACTCTCTCCAAGATGGATGCTTAATGCACTGCAGAAATTCACCAAAGACCCTCGGACAGCAACTTCCAAACCCATGACCACTTCCATTGAGAAAATCAAGGGGACACCACCATCTTCAAGTTCTCCTCCAAGCGACCTAACGTCCTGACTTGGAAATATATCTCCATTCCTTCACTGCCGCTGGGTCAAAATCCTGGAATTCTCTCCCTAATGGCATTGTGGGTCAACCCACAGCATGTGGACTGCAACGTTTCAAGAAGATAGCTCATCATGATCTTTTCAAGGGCAACTAGGGCCAGGCAGTAACTGTTGACTCAACTGCAGTGCCCACATCCCACAGACGAATAAGCAAATACTTGAGAAATAGTCTCACCAACACCTTGTCTATTCAAAACATAACCTCCCTAACTTTATACTCAATTCCTCTCACAATAAATAATAACATTATATTAGCTTTCTGAATTATTTATCTTGCCTGAAGATTATTCTTTTAATTAATGCACTAAGACCAAGATCTTTGTGTATCTTAAATCTTTGAAATCTCTCAACATTTAACTAATTTCATTATGTTTTATTCTTCCTGCCAAAATGGTCAATTTTATATATCCACACTTTATATTCTCTTCAACAGATCTTTGTTCACTCATGACACCTATCTATATTCCTTTGGAGCCTCCTTACATCATCTTTGAAACTTTCTTTCCTCTGTATCTTTGCATCATCAGTAAATTTAACTGAATTCTCACTGTTTTCAGATTTCTAATTCACTCTCTCTCTTACTCAACTATTTTGTCTCCTCATTAATTTTGTCATATCATGCTTATATTTTCAAATTCTGGCCAATCTTTTGTTTGACTCCTACCTTTATTGTCTGTTAGGTATAAAACTGTATTAAGCTTTTTAGTTAAACATGTATGATGAGTCCAACACTTGTATTTGCTTTTCTCTGCATCTATCCTGCATGTTCTAAAGTCCCCTTAAATGTCTTCAGCTCCATTTCTATTGATCTGTCCCTTATTCTAATTTGCCAGTTTACTCTGCTTTCATGTCCTCCTAATTGCCCTTATTGATATTTGAAATCTATATCGATACTTCATGTTTATGATTTACTCTTTTCTCCCTTAAACTGAATGTGAAATTTAATCATATTAACGCTGCTATTTAGGGATGCCCTTGTAATGAAATCATTAATTAATCCAATCTTGCACAATACCAGATCAATTGTATCAATCTTCAAGGTTGGCTCCAGGAACTCTTCATCTAGGCCATCTGATTTTTCCAGTATATAAGGAAACTTGTTATTTGTGAAATGTTTGCAGATAACTCTGAGATGCCTGATAAAGTGTTATATAAGTTCAAGTCTATTTCTTTTCTCTTCTATCAGAAAGACACTGAAGAAATGCAATTTGTGTGTCAACCTATGGCAGAGTCCATATTTTTAACAGAATAAATTGCTCCAAATTTAGCATTCCTAACCTAAAATATACATTTTCTGCTGTTGCTGATTATTTTCCTCAAAAAATTTGCTTTCAGTTGTTGAGTTTTCACTTTTGTTATCGAGAGTTATTTTCATCCAACTAGTTTTTTTTGTATTACAAACCAAAATGCTGGGGTGTAGACAGAACAGTATGCAAATAAATGAGAAGACAATTCGACAAGTTATTTTTCAAGTTTGAAAATCTGAAGATTGTAATAATAATTTAGCAACTCTGAGCTTAATTCCATTTGGATTCTTTATATGTTCTCAATGATATGTTCTCAGTGCTTTAAAAGCAAAGGCAAGAGAAAAGCAAAAATATTCCGGATCTGTCCCACTTTCACAGCTTATTGTGAAGTTATAATCTCCAGTAAGTTATTCACACCATGGAATATTTTAACAATATTCTTTCCAGATTACAAAACCTTAGGCTGAATTTTAGGGTATGCTGACAAATAGTAAAACCATAATTTAGGGTATTCTGCTATTGGTTTAGTGTTAGATTTGTGGAATGGATTTGTTTGCCGAACCTGTTTGAGTTTTAGAGAGTATTAACAACATAATTGATAAAGGGGAGTTGGTGGATGTAGTGCAGTTGAATTTCCAAGCTTTTGATGAAGTCGTACAAAGAAGTGGATCATCAAAGTTAAAGTAGATGGGACAGGAGGTAATATACCAACATAACTATTGGTAGAAAACCCAGAGTAGCAATAAATGGGTCATTCTCAAATTGGTGGGGATGACTAGTGGTGATAGATACTGCAAGGATCAAGATGTGGGCCCCAGCTGTTCTCAATATATGTCAATGATTTGGATGTGGAGACAAAATTAAATATTAACAAGTTCACAGACACAAATTTATGCTGTAAATAATATGCAGTGATTTCTGAAGGGTTTGAATAGAGTCAATGAATGGACAAGAACATGGCAGCAGGAATGTAATGTTGAAAAATGTGAGGTTATCCACTTTTGCTAGAAGGAACAGATGTGTGGAGTATATCTTAAATGGTAAGGAATTAGAAGGTGTCAATATACAAAAGGACCTTGTTAATCAGTTACTGAACCCTAAGATGCTGGTGCAACAAACTATTAGAAAGAATAATGGAACTTTAACTTATATCGTAAAAGAATTTGAATAAAGGAGTAATGCTCCAATAGTATTTGTTAGAAGTCACCTGGAGTTCCATTTGCAGTTTTGGTTCCCTTTCCTCATGGGTGGGATATAATTGCAACAGAAGGAGTGCAACAAAGGTGCATGAGATTGTTCCAAGAATGGCAGTACTGTCCTATAAAGAGATTTATTGGAAACTGGGCCTGTACTTTCTCAAATTTCAAAGATTAAGAGTAGGTCTCATTGAAATCTACAAAATACTTAAAGGGATAGACAGGATAGATGTAGGTAAGATAGTTCTTGTTGCGTTGGAGAGTCTGGAATCAATTTCAAAATATGGAAGAAGCCACTAATGACCAAGTTGAAGAAGATTTTTTTTATACAGGGGTTTGTGGAATTTTGGTGAATTTCTTTACACCAAAGAGCTTTGGAAGTACAATCACTGATTATGTTTAAAATAGAGATTAACAGATTTCTGAATGCCAATGAAGTAAAGAGAAATGGTAACAAAGTAGGAAAAAGGTACTGAAATATGACTGGCATACCTGAAGTATAACCCATATATATGATCAGCGATTATCATGTTGAATTGAATATTTTGGATACAGAACTTGCTTGAAGTTAGGAGGCAGAGGATGGGGTGGAGGGTTGATTTTCAAACTTGAGGCCTGTGACAAGCAGTGTGCCACAAGGATCAGTGCTGGGTTCATTGCTTTTTGTCATTTAAATAAATGATTGATAAATAAAAGTGAACATTGCAAATGTGGTTAGTAAGTTTGCAGCTGACATCAAAATTAGAGGTGTAATGGACAGCGAAGCAGGTTATCTCAGGGTACAACAGCACCTTGATCAGATAGGCTGATGGACCGAGGATCGGCAGATGGAGTTTAGATAAATATGAGGTGCTGCATTTTGGAAAGGCAAATCAGGACAGGACTTAGACACTTAATGGTAAGGTCCTGGAGTGCAGGTCCATAGTTCCTTGAAAGTGGAGTTGCAGGTAGACAGAGTCATGAAGAAAGTGTTTGGTATGATAACCTTTATTGGTCAGTACATTGAGTATCAGAGTTGGGATGTCATGTTGCGGCTATACAGGACATTGGTTAGGCTACTTTTGGAATACTAAATTCAATTCTGGTGTCCCTGCTATAGAAGTATGTTGTGAAACTTGAAAGGATTCAGAAAAAAATTACAAGGATGTTGCCAGGGTTGGACAGTTTGAGATATAGAGAGAGGCTCAATAGGCTGGGGCTGTTTTCCCTGAAGGTTGATTTAATAGAAGTTTATAAAATCATGAGGTGCAAGGATAGGGTGAATAGACAAGGTCTCTTCCCCATGTAGAGGAGTCCAAAGCCAGAGGGCAGAAGTTTCAGGTGAGAAGGGAAAGATTTAAAAGGAACCTGAGGTGCAACCTATTCATACAGAGAGTGGTGCATGTTTGGAATAAGCTGCCAGAGCAAGTGGTAGAAGTTGGTACAATTACAACACTTAAAAAGCATCTGGATGGGTATATGAATAGGAAGTGTTGAGAGAGATATGGTCCAAATGCTGGCAAATTGAACAAAAATAATTTAGAATATCTGATCAACATGGATGAGTTGGACCGAAGGGACTATTTCCATGCTGTACAGTTCTATGAATCTATGAGAGGAGGTTCGACAAATTAAATGGCCTACTCTTGCTCTTATATTTCTATGGACTGGCTATCACCATATTTTGGCAAGGTGTAATTGTGGTTAAGCTTCATTATGGGTTTCTCTCCAGGAGGCCAAGTGGACTTCCATTTGTTATTGTCCCAAACTTATTAACAACCTTCCATGATCCCATGGTGCCCCTCTCATCCAATCTTAACCCAATTCTACTACTTGCTAGAACGAGAAGGACTCATCCCTATTGGGATATCCCAGGATCCTGCTGCTGGGTCCATCTTTAAAAGGCCATTTGTTCACCCAGCCATGCGCTATCAGCCTGGAGCTGCCTGCATGGTTTTTGATAATTGCCTTGGAAATGGCAAGTAAGGGGTGAATTGATACTCTGCTGTGTAGACAGACACCTGGAGACCATGTCGGAGTGGTGATGCAGAGGAGGAATATCATCTTCACACAGTACTAGCAGAGAAGGTCACAACCGGAGAGTCTGCCAGCCTGCGCTGAGGCTGTCACACCTGTGGTCTCAGCTGTCTGGAGAAACACCCAGCAGTTTAGGAAGAAGATCAGGGTACTAGAGTACATGCCATAATCTTCCTTCTGCTACCTCCCACTCACGCCAAAGCAGCTGTTGGGAAGCCCCATGGATATCAACAACCATTGTATTACTTTTCCTTTGGAAAGACACTGGCATGCATGGGCCTTTGGATATCCGTTCAGGAGGAAGAAAAATTAGAAGGAACATCAGTCATCGGTACCTGCTCTGATTTCATGTCAAGAATTTTCAATATCTAGTTTCTATCCAGTAGATGGTAGAATAGGGAACTACATATTACTGAGGCAAGATGAAGTAACACTGACCATGGTAAGGTGCGATCATCCCTATGAGTATGTTTCTCACTAGGCACTCACAATAATCTAATTTTGATGTCCAGAACCTAGTTGGATAATTTAACTTGTGCTCTAAATGTTGAAAAAGTTTTCACTTCTCCCACAATTTTCCAAAATGTGTCTTAACAGCCCATGCCATTCAAGAATTTGGAAGATTCCACTCTATGATCCTTCAGCTTGTTCTTGGCGAAATCACAATCATGTTTAATCTGAAATGAATTGACCCAGAGGACATTGATCTCAAATCACAGCTTTACCACTCAAAATTGCACTGTGTCTTCTTTTGTTTCATCAATGACCTATGATATTTTTAAGTCCTGACAGTGTGCATCATAGAGTACTGGATGGAAGGAGGTCCTTCTGTCCAACGTGCCCATGCTGCCTAGTTTTCACAATTTAAACTAATCCCATTTGCTTGTGTTTGCTCCATATTGCTCTATACCTATTTCATTTATGTACATATCTAAATGTTTCTTAAATGATAAAATTGTACTTGTTTCCACTACTACTTCTGGCAGCCTGTTCCAGACACTCACCACCCTGTGTGTGAAACAAATACCTCTCTGGACCCTTTTGTATCTCTCCCCTCTCATCTTAAACCTATACCTTCTAGTTATAGATTCCCCTACTATGGAGAGAAGCTGTTAGCTATCTACCACATCTTTGCCTCTCATGATTTTATAGACCTCTATCACCATTCAGTCTACTACACTCCAGGGGAAAAAAGGCCCACCTCTCCTTATCACTCAAAATTTCCAATCCCGATAGCATCCTCGTAAATCTTTTCAGCACTCTTTCTAGTTTAATAATCTCCTTTCTATAGTAGGGCAGCCAGAACTGCATGCAGTACTCCAATGTGGCCTCACATCTGTTACACAGCTATAACAAGACATCCCAATTCCTATACTCAGTGCTCTGACTGATGAAAGCAAGCATGCTGAAAGCCTTCTTCTCCACCCTGTCTCCCTGTGACTCCATTTGCAAGGATCTATGAACTTGTACCGCTAGATCTCTTTGTTCTATCATACTCCCCAGGACCTTACCACTGACGGGGTAAGTCCTACTCTGGTTTGCCTTACCAAAATGCAACCCCTCGTATTAATCTAAATCTCAGCAAAATTATTTTGGTCACTTGCGTTGGAAAATCAAAAAAAAAACTTTTGAAACAGCTAAACTCACGTTTTCTCTCTCTCTCTCTCTCACATACACGCACACACTACCTCACCACACATGCACACCTCCTAATGCCCCAATCACAATTTGAGAAGATCAAGACCAAACTGGGACTTCATTAGAGAAGATCATGTGATGAATACCAGATTTTTTCTTTTTCCTTCTACATTTAAGCTGCACATCAGGGAAGAAGTTGCAGTAATATATGAATAGATACTTGTCATGCAGAAACTGTTGGCTAACTTTGTTCACTTATTCATTGTTTCAGTCCCAGTTCATGCACTGTGACCTCCATAGTAGAATAATTGAAAAAGACAAGATTATCAGTGGAATGTAACATAGTCTGAAACTGGATCTGTTGAATACAGAATAGCTTATGAATCATAGCACCTTTAAAATGTATTATGACATGTTGTGAACCACTTCAGGTACTGAGAACTGACAGGGGTGGAATTCATGAGCTCTGGGGCCACCTTTGTACTGCTATTCCATCAGCAATGTAATTAGGCTGTATTGAAAATCTATGAAGGACTGACAAAAACACACTACTTGATTCCTTGAAATTAGTAAGAAGTTTTTATCAATCTGAACATTGGGCCATTGCTTTTTGGTTGCAATTTGATTATACAATGAGGGAACATTTTGAATTCTGGAATCTTACCTGAGTCAGAATTTTGGAGCTTCCTTCCTAATGGTATTGTGGGTCAATCTACAACAAAAAGATTGCAGCAGTTAAAGAAGGCAGCTCAGTGCCAGCTTCCCTGGGGCAACTAGGGATGGGGAAGAAATGCTGGCCCAACCAGCAGCACTCACATTCCTTGAATTAATAAAAAGAAAACACACCAGTGTCCCTCCTGTCCTGATTGAATTAAAAGAGACCAACAAAACAATTAGTATTAAATGGGCTTAAATTGAAAATTTCCTTTCATTCAAAACTTAAGCAAACTGATACTGAATAAGGAAAATTTCCTTAATGTTCCACACAGTTAATTCATTGTTCATACTATTTGTATGATCTATTTGGATAATAAATTGAATTTCTCTAACATGCCTCCTATTTCAATTTAACTGGGAACAGGATAGATGTATTAAGATAAGCTGAATGGGCTTCCTGACCTGTAAGTATCTTATGGCACCGTGAATTACTTGTTGTACTTTAGTATATGTTACAACTATAAGTGACAGTTGTGGTTGATGTGGGGAGCAGTCAATAATCACTTCTCAGCTGGGAAGGAATCTTAACTTGTGTATTACTTCATGGATAATTGATTTTTTTGTGGTTAGCAGTGAAGAAAAGTGTTCACTGTTTGAAATGGTTTACCACTTTTCCAACAGCAGTTTAAATCTGATGCTAGGTCTAGGGAGTCTTCATGCATCAAGAGCAGTGATTTCAGCAGAAAGGTAAACAGTTAATAACATTGATGCATTCACACACAGCAAACATCATTTGATTATTTTAATCATTTTAATTATTGATTATCTGGGTGATTATTTGATATAAATCCTGGTCTTCAAAAATGGTTGAATTTCTTTTAAAAAAACCCTTCTTAGCTTGCACCAGTTTAGTGGACTGATCTTCTGATGGAGAATCCTTCTAAACTCATCAACAGAAGGGCCTCCTCAGAAAGCATGGAGAGAATCTTTCAAACACCATATCCATCTTTTATGGCACTGGTTGCCATGTCTAATACATAAAGAATTTAAATTACACCATGCTTTGGTGCTAGTTGACAGATGGATAAAGTTTAAGTTGTCAAGTGGATGATGTGAGAATGTTGGCACATGGGTTGGGAGGTAGGTGGTTAGAGTCATAGGGCGGCATGTGAGCGTTGGGTCAAGGGGAACCTGAGTTGGGTTGAGGCATGCCAGAGGTAGCCCTGAGGTCAAGGGAAGTTTGAGGGTCAGGAATGTTGGGTCACAAGTTCCATTTGGACATGAGGGTTCAAAGGGGATTCAGGTAGTGAGGGTAGGTAAAGCCAGGTTTGGGGAGTTGGAGAGTTGGAAGGAGGTGTAATTATAGAACAGTGTACTGAGATCAGATCAGACTGAGTTGAGGGGATTCAGAAGGAGTCAAAAAGGTGTCTAAAGAGAAATGCCGGGAGGAATTCAGCTGTATGTTCACTTTTAAGATCAAAGGATACAGGCCATCAACTCCAAGAGCTTAACAGCCGTTATTACATGAGTTGTGTTTATGATTACTTGAAATTCCTGTATCCATTTCTTTTAACCTTGGGATACCTCCGTTTCCTTTGATCGCAATAGTAATGATCATAATGTCAGAAGTCTTAGAATTGAGAGTCACAGAAGCAGATCAGAGACTAAAATAATGCTTGAGAAGAGATAATTGACAAACTAGTAAAACTAAAAGACGATAAAACCCAGATTCAAATAATATGCACCCATGCCTACTTAAGGAAACTAGGAAGTACATAATAACAGAGTCAAGATTTTGCCTGAAATGTCAATTTTCCTGCTCCAGATGCAGCCTGACTAGCTGTGCTTTTCCAGCACCACTCTAATCTTGACTCTGATTTCCAGCATCTGCAGTATGCACTTTCATCTAGTACATAATAACAGACACATTCATTTATATATGCAAAAAAGTTGAATAGAACTAGAGATCTGTCAGATAGACATTGAAAAGAGAGATAGAATTAAAACCCAATAGTTATAATCTAGTCCGAGATAACAAAAATAATTGACTCAAATAAAAGAATATCCAAAAAGGTTACCAGCTGAATGAAAATACTGAAAACATAATGGAAATTGTAAACAAGGGTGATGCAATGGCTATCATTTGCTTAGATCTTCAAAGGACCTTTAACATGGTACAACAGAGTAGTTTCATGACAGAGATTACAGAATATGGAATAAGGGATAAGTAACTGAGTGGATTGCAAATTGGTTTAAATTATGGAAAGCAAAGAATTAGAAATAATGAGTGTCATCCAGAGCACTAAGAAAGTTTATGTTCTTTTGTCACCCTGAAATTTTACATGCATGCTATAGTCTGAAGCCATGGATAGTGATGTTTGAAGTTTCAACATTCTTTCCATTACGTAGTTAACCAAGAACCTCTCTTCCTCTTAGCTGCTATTGGCATATGTTGGAAGCATTTGAATGTTGTTAATATCTCCCTCCAACTTTATTTTTTGTTATGTCCTGGGATGCATTTCAAGACCAGAACTGATCACTTCACTGCTCCTCAAAATATGAAATAAAATGCAATTATTCTCTATAGAGGAAGGAGAGAGCACTCTTCCATGAGGATCAGTACTGGACCACCTATTATACACAATTTGCCATAGCAAATTTGATTTAGGAATAAATAACTTCTTACAAAATTTGTAGGTAATTACGAATCACTGAAGTCAGGAACAGTCCCAGAGGACTGGAAAATGGCCAATGTAACACTCCTGTTTAAGAAAGGAGGAAGACAGAAGAGGGGAAATTTATAGGCTAGATAACCTGACCTCAGTTGTTAATAAGGTTTTATAGGATGAGATTGTAACCGACTGACCCCGCAGGGACTCCGGACTATATTCAGTCCAACCGACTGACCCCGCATGGACTCCGGACTACGTTCAGACCCCTCCAAACAGACCCCACCACCAAGGATATATTTCCCTCCCCTCCCCTATCAGCGTTCTGGAAAGACCACTCCCTCCGCGACTCCCTCATCAGGTCCACACCCCCCACCAACCCAAGCTCCACTCCCGGCACCCTCCCCTGCAACCACAAGAAATGCAAAACTTGCGCCCACACCTCCCCCCTCACTTTCCTCCAAGGCCC
>NC_057724.1:48826388-48838987 GCF_004010195.1 Chiloscyllium plagiosum
CCAACCCTCGGACTCAGCACCACCTTCTTGACCTGCAATTTTCTTCCTGACCTCTCCGCCCCTACCCCTTCTCCGGCCTATCACCCTCACCTTAACCTCCTTCCACCTATCGCATTCCCAATGCTCCTCCCCCAAGTCCCTCCTCCCTACCTTTTATCTTAGCCTGTTTGGCATACCGTCCTCATTCTTGAAGAAGGGCTTATGCCCGAAACGTCGATTCTCCTGCTCCTTGGATGCTGCCTGACCTGCTGCGCTTTTCCAGCAACACATTTTTCAAATATGTTAGACGTCTTTCAGGAGGTAATGAGTAAGTTAGAGAAAGGAGAGTCATTGGACATAATCTATTTGGCTGTTAAGAAGGGCTTTGTCAAGGTGTTGCACATGGGGCTGCTAAATAAAGTAAGAGCCCATGGTGTTTGGGATAAGGTAGTGGCATGGATAGATGGTTGGCTGACTGGCAGAAGGCAGAGAGTGGAGATCAGAATGGCAGCCGGTAATCAGTGGAGTTCCGCAGGTGTTAGTATTGGTTCCATTTCTATTCATGTTATACATGAATAATCTGAACGAAAGAACTGAGGACATTGTTGCTAAATTCGCAGATGACATAAAGATACATGGAGGAACAGACAGCATTGAGGAGGCAACAAGGTTGCTGAAGAACTTGGACAGGCTTGGAGAGTGGGCAAACAAATGGCAGATGGAATATAATGTGGGAAAGTATGAGGTTATGCACTTGGTAGGAAGAATAGAGGCATAGACTATTTTCTAAAAAGGGAAAGACCTCAGAAATCTGAAGCACAAAGGGACTTAGAAGTCCTAGTTCAGGATTCTCTTCAGTTTAACAAGCAGGTTCAGTTAGCAGTTAGGAAAAAAAAATGCAATATAAGCATTCATTTTGAGAGGGCTAGAATACAAGAGCAGGTATGTACTGCTGGAGCTGTAAAAGGCTCTGGTCAGACTGTATTTGGAATATTGTGAGTAGTTTTAGGCCCCATATGTAAGGAAGGATGTGCTGTTCTTGCGGGGTTTGAAGGAGTTTATAAGAATAAACCTTGGGACGAAGGGCTTGTCATAGAAGGAGCAGTTGAGGACTCTGGATCTGTACTCGATGGAACTTAGAAAGATGAGGAGGGATCTCACAGAAACTGAAGAGAATACAGAAAGGCTTGAATAGAGTGGATGTTGAGAAGATGTTTCCACTAGTAGGGGTCACTAGAGGTCAAGCGTGCAGCTTCAGAGTGAAAGTACAGCCTTTCAGAATTGAGATGAGGAGGAATTTCTTTAGCCAGAGGGTAGTTAATCTATGGAACTCATTATCACAGAATGCTCTGGAGGCCAAGTCATTAAATGTCTTTGACCAAGATAGATAGGTTCTTGACTGGCAAGGCCATTAATGATTGAATGGCAGAGCAGACCCGATGGGCTGAATAGGCTAATTCTGCTCCTTTATGGTGATCTCAAAGAAATAGCTCAAAATAAGGGTAAAGGCAATATGACAGAAGAAAATAACAAAAAACTTGTAGACTGGGCAGTTACATTACAACATTATATTAATACAGATAAGTGTGCGGTAGTGTGTTTCAGAAGGAAAAATGTGTGCACCTGAGAAAATAAGAAGTTGAATGAACAGAACAACAAAAAGAACTAGGGTTAGGAAAATAAATAATTAAAAGCAGCACTGTATTAATGTCTAATTGAATATACTAGCCGAACACTAGAATTTATTTCCAGGCATAGATTATTCAAATATTCTGAAGATACGTCAAACATATAATCCTGATCAGGTCACATTAAGAATAGATCATTCTGATTTCTGGACTGTGAAAAAAACATATAAACACTGGAAAAAATGAGCAAAAAAGGTTGGGTTGAGAACTGAAAGATGAGGCTATTGTGCTAGATTGAATAGGTTGAGTTTTTTCATAGAAATATAGAATCTCTACACTTCAGCCCATCAAGTCCACACTAACCCTCCAAAAAGCATTCCACACAGCCTCCCCAATCCTCTTCACTATGCCTGTGAACCCACATTTACCATGGCTAATCCACCTAGCCTGTGAGAAAACCAGAGCACCAAATGGAAACCCACACAAACACTGGGTGAAGGTGTAAACTTCACACAGTCAATAATTACATCAACTAGAATTTTAATGAGAAATATAGAATCATAGAATCCCTACAGTGTGGAAACAGGCCATTTGGCCTAACAAGTCCACACTGACTCTCCAAAGAGTAACCCACTTAGATGCATTCCCCTTTAACCGATACATCCCTGAACAATATGGGCAATTTACCATGGCCAATTCACCTAACTTGCACACCTTTGGGTCAATTCACCTAACCTGCACAATATGGCTGGTTAAAATGTAGAACTCACTACCTTAGGAATGAAAGAACAAAAGAATGAAAGAGAAGTATTGCACAGGAACAGGCCCTTCAAGATGTGCCAACCAAGATGCCCTAACTAAACTCAAAAACAAGCCTTCTGCCCTTATTCAGTCCATATCCCTCCATCTCCACCCCCCCCATTTACGTAGCCATCCAATTACTGCTTAAATGTTACTAACGTGCCTGCTTTCACCACCTTTTCTGGCAGTGCGTTCCAGGCTCCATTCTCTGTGTGAAAAACGTCCCTCACACATCAACTTGAACCTGTGGCCCCTTGTAATTGAAACCTCAAACCTGGGAAAAAGCCTCTGACTATCCACACTATCTATACTTCTCATAATTTTGTGGGCCTCTATCAGGAAGTGCTTGAGGTAAATAGTTCAAAGCTTTCAAACAGAAACTGCACAAATGTGTGAGTGAAAAGGTATTAGAAGGGTTAGTAAAAGGTGGATGGAAGAGAAGAGCTTGCGGAATACAAACACTAATCACAGACACTGCATGATACATCACAGAAGGAGGCTACTTGGCCAATAGTCCTCTGCAAGCTCTTTAGCAAATCTTTCAATTTCTTTCTGTTCTTTCATCATGATTGCATTCATTGCAAGTATTTGTCTAATTTCCTATTAGATGCAACTCTTAAATGAGCTTTTAATACACTTTCATTCCAAAATTGTATGTTTCCCAAATATCTTTTTTTTTGTTTGCCAAACACCTTTAAAGTTTGTGTAAACTTTATTCATATTTCCTATACATGTTGCAGAAATTGATGAAAAGAAACAAAGAAATAATTTGAATTGCTAGTAAATGAATTGTATTAATTAAAAACCAACTCTGCCGTCAAGTATATGAGTTCTTATTCATTTACTATCATAAGTATAAATACGTAATACAAATCGGGGCTGAAATGTGAAAAAAAGTAGAGTTTTTATATGCTGTAGATGAGTTGCAAAATAAAGTCATTGTTACATTGGCTCTCCGGTATTGGTAACCTTTAAAATTAATTTACAAAAAGCTTTGCTCATTGCTTTTCATTAAGCCTATTCAAACGTAAATGTCTGCCTTTTCCCAAGGAAATTAGCTTGCTAGTTTAGCACATATCTACCATGTATAGTTCTGTTGTAGGTAGATTTTAAAATAATGCATTTTCTATCATTTTGATATTCTCTTGTTAGCTAGACTCATTAATTCATTGTATTTGCATGATAATTCATTGTGCTCTGCTTCCCTATAAGGAAATATTTGAACTTTACTAACTGGCAGAACTACATAGAATTGTCTCCAAATTGACACCACAATGATTCAAATTTCCAAAATATTTAACTGAAAACTTTTGCCAAGCCAACAGACAATGTTTAGAGTGGCACATCAAATTGCAAAATTGACACGTCATGTCAAACATGATAGTTGTACCATCATCAACCGTACCTAATGTTTGTAGTGTTAGATTGTTAAGTAAAGACCTGGCCACACTATGGTGCACATTAATCTGATAGCCAATAAATAACGAAAAACTCTTTGGGAGAGAAAGTGGTACCACTTCTAGCTATGCTGACTTCTGCCAATCATATTAATAAAAAATGCTATGCAAGTCTTAAAATTACGTAATGGCTTTCTTGACCCTGGTGAATCAGCACAGTCTGTAGTTCATTACTGAGGAACTAACTTTTTCTTCTTTTTGGCTCAAAATGGCTGTTGTTCAGCAACAGCAACTTCATACCTATACAATCCATGTGAGTCAGTCTGTAGTCAGTGTTGGCACTCTCCCTTCTGAATCAGAATATTGTACACTTAAGCACAACTTCAGTGTCTTGAAGTGTAATTTAGGTTTTGTCACAAAGCTAGTCCCTTTTTTACTTAAAAGCTGTGCCTAGGCACAAGGATACTCTGTCCTTGATTCTTTTTAGAGGGTCCTTGATTCTTTTCAGAGGGTAATAAACCAGGCTGGGCTCTGATCGGTCTGGTTTGGTACAGAGATGTAAAGGATTTTGAGAGGCCCTCTGTTTATATGTAAACAGTTGAGACTTCTGGCCAAAGTTGTCATGTTTTAGAAGTGACCTGTATAATGAAAGGGGAGTGGTCAGCTCTCTAGCTGAGCAGTTTAGTTCAGTCCAGAACTGGATGGGAGTTCAACAGTGAGATGTGCGGCAACTCTCTCTCCTGCCCTTTTAACTTCAACCTGTAAATATCTGACTTTTTTTTATACTGTGTTTTAAAGGGGGGTTTCTTATTGGGATTGTTGTTTTGTTGTGTATATTCAGAACAGCATTCTTAAGTCCAGTTTGGACTGGGTTCTGTAGGGATTCTTTATTCAGTTTTTTTAATTTTCATTGTATAATTTTGTGAATACATTTTTTGTCTGTTTTAAAACTGGTAATAAACCTCACTAACTTAATCCAGGTAATTTTCACTCTACACTTACTGAAACAAATTTCAAAGTTATGGTCTGGTCTGCTTGCTTAAGAATATTTTGAGTAGTCTGGCCTAGTCCATAACAGTTTACATTTAGTAAAGTGCTAAGGGTACTTTGAAATCAAGTTTTGTAGAGCACATTTTAAACTTGATTCTAACTGTACTGATAGGAGAATAGGATAAATCCCATGGCACTATCCAAAGAAAAGCATGGGAATTCTCCTGCTGCCCTGGACAAAATGTAGTAGCTTAAAACAAAACATTCTGGTCATTTAGTTAATTGTTGATAATGGGAACCTGCTATTCATAAATTGGCTGCTATGTATCTTACATTACAGCAGCGATTACAATTAAAAAAAAATTGGCTAAAACATACTTTGGGATATACTGGCATTATGAAAGTACTTTATGAATGCAAACTGTCTCGTCCAGGTTTTTGCCATGACAAAGATAATGCTCATTGTGGCAAAAATGTTGGAAATAGCACAAAATCCTATGCCCTGCCCCTGAATTCAATATTTCCCATTTTTTTTGGGACAAGATTAAGGGTGAGCCTTAGTTCACCCTTGTACAGTTTGCAGAGGTAGGTGGCCATGTAAGTAATCATTGCCATTCAAATTGGATTTTGGAGCCCATGGGGTTTGGAACCCAGAGAGTGGAGACAGGACAGGTAAGAGCACAGGTGTTCTTAGTGTTTTCTTTTGTGAGAGTCATGTATTCCTTTGGAGAGTTGAGATATCACTGTGAAGTTGACTTCAGTGCACCAATTTGTTTCTTGCTTTAAGCACAAACAGTGGCTGCCTTAAATTCTGTTGAAATTGATGAATGAAGTTCCAGTATTGAGTCAGAACTAGCCACAGATTTCATGCACAAAATGGAATGAGGACAGTTTTTCTCCCAACACAAAGTACAAAAAAAACAGTAGCCACAGTTGTAAGCCAGTGCTGTGACAGCTGCAAAACAGCTTTGCAGAAGTTTCTACAAAAGCTTTAAAGAAGCAATACAAGTATAATGAACAGGTCACAAAAGGAGAATAAAATACTCAACATGGATTGGCAAACTATTGACTTTGTAACAACTTTCCAATTATTTAAACAAAGAATGAAACTCAGCTGCATTGATCAATAAAACAAAGGCATGAAAGCAGTCAAATTCCTCACTGTTCTAGAAATTGAAGTTTTGAGAATGGATATTTCCTCAGGTTTCTCCAACAATGACCAGAAAGATCTTGACAACATACTTATTGCCATAGACATACAATTGAAAGTGATAGCAAACATCAGAATTCACAGACTAAACATTATGTCATGCAAGTAGTAGCTAAGTGAAATAATTGACTAGTTTATTGGCAGATGTTAATGTAAAAGTGCAGACTATGATTTTATTAAAGATGAACTGGCTAAAAGATTCAGGAATTGTTAATAGATTCAACAGCAATCAATTGATTCTGGAACACACACTGAGATAAAAGTAAAATATTTACACTATTAGAAGATGGATGAATGTTCAAATCTATTTCTGTAGGGCAGCAACTTCTTCAAGCCCTTGACCCTGTAACAATAATAGTAACAGTAAACATGATCAATAAACCACCCAAGATAAGCATGAAATCCCATTTATTGAAGCAGTCTACTACATTCAATGACACGTGCAAATTGTAAACTACAAAGAGGCAATGGGCAAAAATGTGCAGAAAATTTAATCGCCCAGAAAAACTGAAGCTGCAGCACAAATCTCATTAACAACAGAAGAAAAGGTTTTAACTAAAGTCCAATACAAAAGATGTTACCAAGGTTCCATCCAAGTAATGCAAATGTATGGATGATATTTAGGAAGTACTTCTAGAAAATTAGCTTCCTGATCCAAACCAAAGCGTATATATCCCTTGATTTGACACACCACATTGACAATGTTGTTCACTATAATTGAGATTATATATCAGGAAAAATGCACAATGTGAATTGCAAATCAAAATTGGCACAGGTGTGAGCGCTAACATTATCCTATTGCACATCCTATTCAAGATATATACATGCAAATGCCACAGTTAGTGAACCCACTGACAAGCTAATTGCTTCTAATGAACCATAGATTAATCTATTGGCACTGATAGTCTCAAATATTAATAAGTTTTTTTTTTACCTTGAATGCACAAGTGAAACTTTCTGTTCTGGCAAAACATGTGGTTCAATTATTGGTGATGTACACAGATATTCACATCATAATGATCCATCAGGTAGAAAAAAAACATCTGCAATGACACCTGGATCACAGACGAAAGAATCTTGTTTACTTTGGTTATCACCAAGCAGAACAAAGTTAACATGCATCATCAGATGATGGCAAATCGCCAAGGTGCATGATCATTAGCAGGCAGCCTGAACACATTTAAGCAGATTTCCGACAAAATGCTTTCCTTTTAGCTGAACCAAGCCTGTTGAAATACATCATTTTCATAGATAAATGAGTGTAGATTCTCAAAATCTTGCATCAAGACATGTTGAACCATCTTTCACATCATATCAAAAAAGAAACTTAACAGATTAGCACACAAATCTGCTTGTTGGCCTAACATCAACAGAAACACAAATCGATTGATACAATTGTGCAAAACATGTCAACTTCATCAATATTAGCAGTATTATGAACTACCTTTGCTGTAGAAAATTCGCTCCCAACCATGCTAGAGACCTAGTCCAAGACCTAGTGGTGACAGGTTGATGCTAGGTTACTTCACCTAATTTTGTTTTGTCAAGCACACTAAAGATATTGTCAGTATCACAGTGAGTGTCTTGCAACTTGCAGCAGATCATGTTTGACACAGCCCTCAGCATGCTGGTAAGCTATTCCAAGATATGTACAGGAAATGGGGGTTTCTACATATCCCATCATCTCTGCATTGCGCTTAATCAAGTAATCTGGTAGAGTGCACTGCAAGCATAGTAATGATCACAAAGTGTAAAACAACTTCAGGATTGTCACTTTGAACTTGTGAGGAATACCTCAAGGCAAGAACCTAACTTCCCCTGCAGCCATGATGCTCAGATGAGATGACCAGACAGTTCATCCATCTTCCATCCTTCCCAATATGCACAACTGGATGTGTGTTATTCCTTATTGAAAGGAGTGAGAGAATGTTGCAGGAACATGTTCAAGAGTATGTAGACACAATATTTCAACTTTAGCTGGATCAAAACGTAAGAATATGAGACAATGGCAACACCTGGATCATTGAGAGGGCACTGAGACAATGTGACATTTTGGATAATATCTTGTAATCCCTTATTAAAGTCGATCAGTCAACTAGTCTGCTACATAGAATCATAGAGTTATGTGCATGGAAACAGACCTCTTGGGCTAACTCATTCATGTTGATAAGACATCCCAATCTGAGCTAATCCCATTTGCCAACATTTGGTGCATATCCCTCTAAAACCCTTCCTATATATCCATTCAAATGCCTTTTAAATGTTGTAACTGTATCCGTCTCCACTGCGTTCCCTGGCAGCTCATTCTATATATGCACAATGCTCTGCATGAAAAAGTTAGCCCTCAGGTCCTTTTTAATTTTTTTCCCTTTCACCTTAAACCTATGCCCTCCAATTTTGGACTCCCCCCACCTGAGGAAAAAAAATCCTTAGCTCTTCACCCTATCCAATGCCCTCATGATTTTATAAACTTCTATAAGGTCATCCCTCAGCCTTCGATGCTCAAGTGAAAAAGTCCTATCCCATCCAATCTCTCCTTCTAATTCAAACACTTCAGTCCCAGCAGCATCCTGGTAAATCTTTTCTGCATGCTCTCCAATGTAATAATATCCTTCCTGCAGTAGGGTGATCAGAACTTTACACAGTACTCCAAAAGTGGCCTCCTGTACAACCTCAACATGACATCCCAACTCCTATATTTATTTATTTTTAAAATTTTTTTTTCTTTTTTTTGAATCTTTTTGTGACTAATGTAGTGCTCTTTCATTAGCCGATGAAATACCTCCAAAAAGGCCAGTATCCTGTCACTAAGTCATCCTTTATTTACATGTTGTGAGTCCCAACTCCTATATTCAGTGGTCTGAGCAATGAAGGCAAATGTACAAAATGCCTTCTTAACCATCCTGTCTACCTCTGATGCAGCTTTTTAAAAAACTACGTACAAGAACCCCTAGGTCTGTGTGTTCAACAACACTACCAGGGCAGCATGGTGGCTTAGTGGTTAATACTGCTGCCTTACAACACTAGGGAGCCAGGTTCGATTTCAGCCTAGAGTGACTGTGTGGAGTTCGCACATTCTCCCTGTGTCTGCTTAGGTTTCCTCCAGGTGCTTCAGTTTCCTCCCACAATCCAAAGATGTGCAGCTTAGGTGAATTGGCCATGCTAAATTGCCCATAGTGTTCAGGGATGTGGAGGTTAGGTGCATTAATCAGGAGTAATGGAGTATCAGAATGGGTCTGCGTGGGATCCTCTTTGGAGGGTTGGTCTTGTTGAGCCAAAGGGCCTGTTTCTACAGTGCAGGGATTCTATGATACCCAGGGCCCTACCATTGTCACTATAAGTCCTGCCTTTTTTTGTTTTACTGAAATGCAATACTTCTCACAAATCCAAATTGAACTCCATCTGTCACTCATCAACCCACTGGCCCAACTGATCAAGATCCTTTTGTAGTCTTAGATAATCTTCTTCACTATTGACAATATAACCAATTTTGGTGTCATCTGCAAACTTACTAATCATTCCTTTTAGATCCTCATCCATACCAAAATTAATATTTTCTGTTGCTATCTATTTTTGCTAGAGCACTTACTAAAAGAAACACTGAGGTTATGACTCCCATTAATAAAGCAACTTTCTAAATTGGTTAGCCACCCATTTGCAACCTTGAGTTAGCCCTTATCCAAATCAGGAAGGTGGGCATATTGTTAATAGTCGTGAAGCAGCCTTTACAATTCCAACAAAAATGTGCAATTTTGTTTGAAAACTGCTTTTAATAGAAGGCTGTTGATCCTTTCTGAAATTAATGCCATTATTTGGAGATAGTGCGTGATGTTTTGTACGGTCATTACCTGATTCACTGCAATCAGTTGATTTTTCCAGTAACCATTCTTAAACACACAGCTAACTTTAAATGGGAATCTGACATTTGTTCAGAAAGAAAATAATCACTCTGCGCTTATCAACAGCATGAATCATGAATGCTTTCAATTCAGCTGTTCGTGGTGTATATTATTAGATGCACATTCATTGGAGGTTTTTTTTTCAAAGTCACATTTTGTTGCTAATGGACTTGGATCAATAGAAAAAGTAACCTGAGATAATACTTTAATATGAAATAAGTCAACAGGATAACAGTGACAGAGGACATTTGCTATGGACAATCAAAGGAATTAGTAATATATATAGAGACTAATCAATAGCTGATGAGTGATTAGTTAGGGTGGTTGAAGATGGGTGCTGAATTTCTGGAATTAAGGAAAGTTTTGATAACAAAATTGTAGGCAATGGTGTAAAGGGTTGGCATTCTGGGGAGAAACAGTTGGCTTTGAAAGATGAGTTGAAGCAGGCTGCTGTTGTGAATAAAAGATTCACAGATTTAATGCCTAATATAGAACAAAAGCTTGTTATTCCTCAAGAGGTGTGCACGTGAGACATGTTAAGCATAACATTATGGCTTTAATGTAAGCTAGTTATTATTAGTGTCAATATAATTTCAAAAAATCATTTTAGATCATCACCACATTCATTCCTCAAGACACTGGAGCAGTACCAACCCATATTGTCTGTGCACGATCCTACGAATCTGCTGGAAAGAAAGATGCATCATCCTTAACCAGGCCAACATCCCCAGAATTGAGGCACTGACCACCCTTGATTGTCTATGACGGGCTGGGCACACCATCTGCACGACCGACACGGCATTCCCCAAGCAGATGTTCTACTCCCAGCTCCAAAACGGCAGGCAATCCTCAGGTGGACAGAGGAAGCGCTTCAGTGATACCCTCAAGGCCTCACTGACAATGTGCAGCATTCCCACAGACACTTGGCAATCACTGGCTCAAGACCATCTTAAGCGGAGGAGGAGCATCTGGGAACGCATTGAGCACTTTGAGACTTGGGATCAGGAAAGAATGGAAGCCAGGTGAAAACAATGAAAGGAGTGCGCTGCCATGCCAATGCCTGACCCACCCATTTCTTTGACTGCCACATGCCCCAAATGTAACAGAGCTGTGGTAGTCATATCGGTCTGTATAGACACCTATGGACCCTCCCTGAGCATGGAAGAGAGTCTTCCTTGTCTGTAAGGGACTGCCAATGATGACGATAAATTTTTTCAAAACAAAAATGTTATTATTTCTTTTAGAATCATTACAATGATCATGCCTCTAGACTGGAACAAACATATTGGTGAAATTTGTACGCAAATATCATCTTTTGCATTTATATTTATTTTGGTGTGGAAAATCTTTGTGCCTCATTCCCAATGTCTATTTGTAGTACAGTACATTATTATGATCGTGTTATAAAGGATGTCAGTATTGGATTATTGCGTAAGGACATGCATGCCATGTACAGCTTGAACAAATGGAGCAGAAGATTGATATCACTGTGTCCCACAAAGTGATACCTTCTCTACTTTCTGAGACACCCTTTTTTTATTCTTCTCCAAGAGAATAGCAATTATGTATACAAATATCAGTCACTGTAAGTAATCTGATCTAATCTAATCTAATCACATTCTTTCAATTGAAAGATGTGAATTAGGAAATTGTCCAAATAAATCTGGACTCAAGCAGGCTGCTCTGTCCTGTTTATGTGTTTGAGCCTTTTGCTGAATCCCTCAGAAAGAATATGGTCATCAGAGGAGTGACTACCTGAGGTATTGGAGGCACCATCTTCATCTTCTGTTCACATCCGCTATTGGTATGTAAATTGGTTTGCATCTGCATCCTGTTTGAATGAGAATTGGGAGCCAAGGCGAATCAAGATAAGAGAGAAGCCAAGTACTCTGACTGATCCTTTCTCTCCTTTGTCAAAAAGTTAGATTACATGCAAGTGCTATTATTAGACATTAGATATGGCTTGGAGGGGCTGGACATATAAAGAGCAAGTATCAGTGATCAAACAAAGCTGGGATGAGGATCATTGCCCCTTCTGTATTTTTTTTATTTCAAAAATATACTTTATTCATAAAATTATTTGGATCTGTATACAATCGGTCATGCCATTTCTGTGCACACTTTACATTGCTTTACACACAGACATCAAAATTTATTTTTTCCTATATACAAATCTGTATATTTACTATCGAGCTCTTCTGCTGAGGCGTCAGCGGAGCCCAAATGACTGCGTGGGCCCCCTGTTCTTCTTAGGGAGGCAGATGTTACACGGTAGTCTTTCCCCACCGCACCTTGGCGGTAACTGCCCCAAGCTTCAGCACATCCCCCAACACGTAGTCCTGGACTTTGGAATGTGCCAGTCTGCAACACTCAGTCGGGGTCAACTTTAGGGAGGCAGATGTTACACGGTAGTCTTTCCCCACCGCACCTTGGCGGTAACTGCCCCAAGCTTCAGCACATCCCCCAACACGTAGTCCTGGACTTTGGAATGTGCCAGTCTGCAACACTCAGTCGGGGTCAACTTCTTCAGCTGGAAGATCAACAGGTTTCGGACCGCCCAAAGAGCGTCCTTCACCGAGTTGATGATCCTCCAGGCACAGTTGATGTTTGTCTCGGTGTGCGTCCCGGGGAACAGGCCGTAGAGCACAGAGTCCCGTGTCACGGCGCTGCTCGGGACGAACCTCGCCAAACACCA
>NC_057724.1:48840387-48879206 GCF_004010195.1 Chiloscyllium plagiosum
GTCAGCTCGTCCAGAGATAGCGGCTGGTCCAGCCTCTCTCGTGTTCCGTCGTCTAGGACCTCCGTGATAGAGGACAGGAATGACTGGGAGGCCACGCTGTCGGTTGGCTTCGAGTCATACAGACTGGCATAGAAGGATTTACTGATCCTCATGACGTCAGCCTGAGATGACGTTATCGCGCCATCTTCTTCCTTCAGGCTGCTGAGCACGGAGCTCTCTTTGTGCACCTTCTGGAAGAAGAAACGTGAGCACGTCTCGTCCTGCTCCACCGAGCGGACCCTGGACCGGAAGATTATCTTGGAGGCCTCCGAGGCAAAGAGCGAGGCTTGCTGGCCCTTCACCTCCTTGAGGTCCTCCGTAACAACGACCCCCATCGTCTGCAGCAGGAGCAGGTTCTGCATACTTTCCTGGAGCTGGGACAATTTCCCCACCTCTCTCTCACCTCCTGAACACCTTTGAGGATGAAGAACCTCTTGATGTTCCCTTTTACTGTTTCCCACCTGTCTTTGGGGACTCAAAGAGGGGCTTCACGGTTCTCCAACCTGCGTAGTCCCTCTTGAGCTCCTCAATGTTTCCCGGGGTCAACTGCTTTGTGTTCAGCTTCCACGTCCCCTTACCAGCCTGCTGCTCATCCTGTAGGTGACAGTCAGCCAGCAGGAGGCAGTGGTCAGAGAAGAACACCCGCTTGACGTCGGTGGATCTGATTGCCCCTTCTGAATTGTGTAGAAGAACCTGGTCATCAAATGTGAAGCACTCTCCATGTTGTTGTACATACTGCAGACAAATCCTGCAATTTTACTCTTGCATTGTAGTGATCACTTGAGTCCCTTCTGCTTTATCTGGAGGATGAAAACAGATTGTGTTTACAGAGATTGTGTTTACATTTTAGACAAAGGTGAATAAAACACACTTAATATAACCCTCATTATGGTAGCCATCTTTGTGTGGTTCTGCATTAAGCTGTATGTCGATCCTGAGTATGTAAATACCAAGTATCACTGCATGCTAAAGTTCTCTTCGTCCCTGGTATTGTGAAAAATGGATCTGTTCACATTGTTGCACGATACTCCAAATGGTTGTACAGTGCTGCACCATTGCCTCTTATGGAGAGGTTATTGCAGGAAAATACATTTTGAGGCACTGTTGGAAAATGAGAAGTAGATCCTGTCAAATGGTTCCCTGAACTGACTGTCCAAGTCATCAGGCAGTATGCCAATTCCCTAGAAATTACAAATAAGTACCATGACTCAGCTTGGCTAGTGACAAGAAACGCCCTAACTAGCAAATACATCCTGCACACCCAGATTCTTACCTCATCTGCACATGCTTTTAGTGATGGGGAAGAGACTTGTTCTTGGTTTTGTGAAAAATGCCTTTGTAAAGAATGTCTGGAGAGAGATACAATGGTTTCTTCATGGTTCATCCATGAAGTTTTGTGGGGCAGAACCTCATGCATTGTATGGGACCCACACTGAGAAAAGCTTGACCTGCACATGGACAACCATCAACTCAATGAAAGGTGCTCTTATATCTGCCCTCAATGAGTGGTCTTCCAGGTGTTATCATTGACTGAATGTTGCTGACTGTCACATTCAAGCTGCAAGGCTACATGCTGAGGGATTCATTTGGGACAGCCATTACAGAGGCACAATAAAATCTTTCAGCTAGAGTACACCAATGGGCTGGAAACTGTAGAGCCCCTTGGACAGTGTGCCTTACAAAGCATGTACGCTGTGAATCAACAGTATTGAAAATATATTGAGGACCTAAGAACAGAACATGATGTGTATTTATTATATTTGCTCTTACTTTCAAGGTGGAATATTTTGCCCTCCTGTTGTACATCTGACATGGAATGTATTTTGTTCATATTAAGTCTATAACAACTCTATTGAGTGCAACATTCTTTATGGGGACAAGTTGAATACTTTTGCAAATTTTGTAAGGGTCAAATGATTTTTTTTGACATATTTAACGAATGAAGTGTATTTTGGGGGGAAATAAAGAGAGACTGTCAATGTAATGCTAAATTAAGGACAAGATTTGTGTCTGTTCCTTGCCCCTTTGGTAACTGGATTAAGATTATTTTATTGATCTCATAGAGAATTGTTGGAGTGAGCCATAAGAGGATGTTTCAATTCCATTAGCCCAGATTATGTTAAAACTTAAATTGCAGTCTTCAAAAGATAAAAGTACTGACTTTGAGCACCAGACATTTGTTGTTTGATCAGAGTTTGTGTGATGGCAGAAAACCTAAACTCAGTGCTTAGATGTTTACTTTATCACAATCTCTATTAGAGTAGCTTTAATTTATTCCAGGTGTTTTTTTTTGTTAAAAACAAATTTCACTGAATTTATGGCCTAAGAATATTAAATTGAGATTCTAGATTACTCATCCTTTGCTTTACCATTGTTATTTCTATCCCTGTGAGTTAAGTAAGTAAAAGAGCAGGATGCAATGAAATATGTGTGGCGTATATTTTTTGATTAGATTAGATTAGATTAGATTACAGTGTGAAAACAGGCCCTTCGGCCCAACAAGTCCACACCGACCCGCCGAAGCGCAACCCACCCATACCCCTACGTTTACCCCTTACCTAACAGCACGGGCAATTTAGCATGGCCAATTCACCTGACCTGCACATCTTTGGACTGTGGGAGGAAACCGGAGCACCCGGAGGAAACCCACGCAGAACCGGGGAGAACTTGCAAACTCCACACAGTCAGTCGCCTGAGGCGGGAATTGAACCCGGGTCTCTGGCGCTGTGAGACAGCAGTGCTAACCACTGTGCCACCGTGCCACCCACTGTGCCACCGTGCCGCCCACTGTACCACCGTGCCGTCCACATATATTAATGTAATTTATTTTGGAATCTGTATTTTAAATGATCATATGGGAATCATGAAGAGATTAAAACTTAACCAGCTCAGTCTTTCTGGAACCATGACTTAAAGCCAGTACATGTCGAAGAACAGGTCTGCAGGCCTTCAGGATGAGAATGGAAGTATGCTTATACTGTGGCATTGCCGACAGGAGAGAGAAAACATACAACCGTCAGCTTTATCAGAATTAAGGATGAAGAATTTTCTACAATTTTGTTCAAATGCTTTTGCATTGAGTTTGAAAGTGAACTAAGTAGTGTCAAAAGCAAGTGTTGGCTCTCCGAGAAAAGATATTTGTTCAGATCAGTTAAGGAAGTAAGTTACATCCGTGAAAGTGTTTAATTTGTGAAACTTAAAGACCCGGAATGTTTGGATAAAAACCTGTGCTGGTTATTCAAAACTGAGAAAGTCTGAGATCTTAGTTGTGTGTTTAGTTAAGAGAAAAGTCCTCAAGGCTCATGGGACAACAGCTGAGAAGAAGCACTTGCATCATACCTACACATTTGACAGAGAAGGAAATATTCTCTGCACTTTGATTTATTATAAAATGTGTTATTGGGGAGTAGATGGGATTTTCATTTGGCATAGGTTTTGAAATCTTTCAAATTGTTTCAGCTGGCTTCCAAAGAAGAGTCAGATTGGACTTGAAATGTCAACTTTGTTTCTTCATAGACACTGACATGTGTGCTGAATTGTTCTGGCACTTTTTGTATTTATTTTTATACTTTGATAGCTTGGTTTGTCTTAATTCTTTTTCCTATGTTTACCAAACAACTGTTTTATTGTTGGAAACAAATATGCAATCTTGTGTACTTATGTTTCAGTGAAAGGCATCATCACTTTAAATAAGAAAAACACAAACATGATCTATCAACACAGCTTTCTTATCATGCGCCAACTTGTCCATTACATCAGCTTGGATCATAGCAAGGAGATGAGAAAGTGGATTAGGGCATATGGTAGGATTTGGCAGATGGGTAGGATGGTGGGTGGATTATGTTGTATTTGCGATGATTGCCACGATTGGTAGCTCATGGTGTCTGCCCACTCTTTTTTGTGTGTGACACAGTGTAAGGGTGGTTTGAAGCTGCTGTCTGCTACCAATCCTCCTTTGTCTCTATTGTGTCTAGGGCCTGTCTTAATGTTCTAATAATACACAACAATAGGTCCTTTACAAAAGGGGTCTTAGAAATTAACAAGTTGTGACAATGAGTACAACTACGTTACTACTGAATCATCATTACAAAAGATTTTCAGGAGCTGAATTAATACTTCTGCTTCCTGTGAAGGCTAAGTGCAAAACTTAGTATCTACATCCCAGTAACATACATGACATCATCAGATTATGTGCAGACAACAAAAGTTCAGCATTACCACTTTCAGAACCATTACTTTCAACAACAGGCAGGATAAAAGGTTGGAACAAGGTTGGGTGAGGGCTGACAGGAGGTCAGGGAGAGTTGGGTGGTTGCAGGGGTAGGCACAGTCAGGAGGGAGGTTGTAGTCAGGGTGGGCTCTCGAACCTACTATACCTTAAGGCAAATTGTTTCTGTACAACTACAATGCTGACATTATCCAACAAAAAGCAAGACAATTCCATTACAAACAATTATCACACAACAGTTTCCTCTCAATGATTAGCAAAGTGACATGAATTGTCATGGACAGTGGTGTCAAGCAGCAGTTACTCAACATGAACCTACTCACTGATGCTTATTTTTAATAGGATGTGAATGTCCTTGAACTCAAGGCAGTATTTGATCCAGTGTAGCATTACAGAGCACTAGTAAAATTGATTTGAATGAAAACCAAGGGAAAAACGCATCACTGATTGGAGTCATTTGTAGCATAGAGGAATATTTGTGCGGGTGTTAGACATGAAAGATCACAGACATTGGACATTATTCTCAACTTTATTTAGCTGCTTTATTAACCTCCTCTACCCTAAAATCAGGAGTCTGTTGTCACTGAAGATTGCACTGTTTGGTACTATTTACAATTCTAGAGATACTGAAGTAATCTGTGTTTATATGCATGAACAAGATCAGGAAACATGCATGCTTGAACTGGAAGTCAAAATGTGACGCTGGAAAAGTACAGCAGGTCAGGTAGCATCCAAGGAGCAGGAGAATCGATGTTTTGGACTTAAGCCCTTCATCAGAATGTGGGGTAGGGGGTGGTGGTGAGGATGGAGGCTGAGAGATAGATAGGAAGGAAGATGGACAAGGAGGACAGTTCAAGAGGGCAGTGCTGAGTTGGGGGGTTGGATTTGGGATGATTTGGAGGGAGTGGAGATAAAGGAACTGGTGAAGTTGACAATGATCCCGTGTGGTTGGCCGGAAGATGAGGCTTTCTTCCTCAGTCATCAGGTGGCTTGGATTTGACAGCGAACGAGGACTTACATGAGCTTGCCGGAGTGCGAAGGGAGTTAAAGTGTTCGGCCACAGGACGGTGGGGTTGTTTGGTGCGTGTGTCCCAGAGATGTTCTCTGAAACATTCCATGAGTTGGCATCCTGTCTCCCTGATGTAGAGGAGACCACATCGAGAGCAACCCATTTGGTATAAGAGGTGTGCGGATGTACTGGAAAATGTCTGCTGGATGTAAAAAGATCTTTTGGGGCCCTGGATGAAGGTAACAGGGGAGGTGTGGGTGCAGGTTTTATACCTCTTGCCATGGCAAGGGAATGTGCCAGGAGTGGAAGATAGGTTGTTGGGAGGGTGGGGGAGCGTGGACCTAACAGGGGAGTTGCAGAGGGAATGGTCTCTGTGGAATGCTGACAGGGGTGGGGAGGGAAATAAATCTCTGGTGATGTGGTCTGACTGTAGGTGGCAGAAATGGCAGAAAATAATGTGCTATATACGTAGATAAATGGATTGGAAGGTGAGTTCTTTACTTGTTGTGGTTGGAGAGGTAGGATTCAAGAGCAGAGGTGTGGAAAGCGGAGGAGATGTGCTGGAGAGCATTGTTGATCACAATAGATTAGATTAGATTCCCTACAGTACGGAAACAGGCCCTTCAACCCAACAAGTCCACACGGACCCTCCGAAGAGTAACCCACCCAGACCCATATTTACCCCTGAACTTGGCAATTTAGCACGGCCAATTCACCTGATCTGCACATCTTTGGATTCTGGGAGGAAACCAGAGCGTGCAGAGGAAACCGACACAGACGCGGGGAGAATGTGGAAACTTCACACAGACAGTCACCCGAGGTGGGAATCGAACTTGGTCCCTAGCACTGTGGGGCAGCAGTGCTAACCACTGGGGAAATTGCAGTCCTTGAGTTAGGAGGTCATCTGGGATGTCCTAGAATGGAATTTCTCCTCCTGGGAGCAGATGCGATGGAGGCAGAGGAATTGGGAGTTAATGATCATGTTTTTATGAAGGTGAGGTGGCGGTGGGAGAAAGTGCAGTCCAGGCAGCTGTGGGAGTTTGCGGGTTTGAAGTAGATGTCTGTGTTGAGCCGGTTGCCGGAGATGGAGACAGAGAGGTCTGGAAAGGGGAGAGATGTGTCCGCCATTGCCCAGGTGAACTTCAGGTCAGGGTGGAAAGTGTTAGTGAAGCTGATGAACTGTACAACGTCCTCGTGGGAGCATGAGGTGGCGCTGATACATTCATCAATGTAGTGGAGGAAAAGGTGCGGGATGGTGCAGGTGTAACTGCGGAACATCTGCTCACCATATGGCAGACAAAAGTAATGAATGTAAAGAAATACTCGTGACTACGTGGGAATAGCTCCCACAACCTTCAAAAATCTCGGCAACATCCAGGCCAAAGCAACCTGCTTGATGTCAACGTTGCCTAGTAATTCAAATATTCAC
This sequence comes from Chiloscyllium plagiosum, assembly GCF_004010195.1. Classification (NCBI taxonomy): domain Eukaryota; kingdom Metazoa; phylum Chordata; class Chondrichthyes; order Orectolobiformes; family Hemiscylliidae; genus Chiloscyllium; species Chiloscyllium plagiosum. Next base: position 48,847,093 of record NC_057724.1, read on the forward strand.
TCTTTCTCCCATATTTGCATAATAACAGCAGTGCATATCATCACAGGATGCACTGCAGCAATTCATTGAATGTCATTTGACATCACCTTTCAAACATGTGACCTCATCCAACTTGAAGGTCAAGGGCTGAAGATACATTGGAAAACCACTTGGGTGTTCACCTCCACACTACACTGATTTGGAATGATATTGCCAACCCTTCATTGCTGTTGAGTTAAAATCCTGGTACTCCCTTCCTCATAACTCTGGATATACCTACACCAACTTAAATGCAGGAATTCAAGGAAGTTGATCACCATTACATTCTCAAGTGTAACTGTAAGTGGACGACAAATATACACCTTGCCAGTCATGCACATATCTGAAGACGTAGAGTTGCAGATGCATAGTTTTTATTGAATATGGAGTCGCAGGTAGACAGGGTGATGAAGAAGGTGTTTAGCATGCTTGTCTTTATTGGTCAGAACATTGAGTAGAAGAGCTGGGATATCATGTTGTAGTTGTAAAGGACATTGATGAGGCCACTTTTAGAATACAACGTACGATTCCAGTCGTCCTTTCATAAGAAGGATGTTGTTAAACTTTACAGGGTGGTAGAAAAGATTGTCGAAAGGATGTTGCCAGGACTGGAGGATTTGAGTTACAGGGACAGGCTGAATAGGCTGGGACTATATTCCCTGCAGCGCGAGGAGGCTAAAGGGTGACCTTATAGAGATTTATAAAATCATGAGGAATTTGGATAGGGTAAGTAACCAAGGTATTTTTTCTTAAGGTGGGGGAGTCCAAAGCTAGATGGCATAAGTTTAAAGTGAGAGGGGAAAGATTTTAAAAGGAACCAAGTGGTAAGTCTTTCATGCAGAGGGTGGTGTGTGTATGGAACAAGCTGCCATAGGAAGTGGTGGAGATGGGTACAATTACATTATTTTAAAAATATCTGGATGGGTATTAGATGGATATGGGCCAAGTGCTGGAAAGTGGGACTAGGTCAGATGGGGAGGTCTGGTTGCCATGGATGAGTTGGACCGAAGGGTTAATTTCCATGCTGTATGATTCTATGACTCCTTTGTACTAGTTCAAAAACAAATTGGACTAGACGTAGTCTTCACCTACCCAACCAGCCAATTTCCCACAGAGATTCAGTAGGAATTTTAATTAATTATGCTTGTTTTAAGGCTTGAAAAAAGCTCTGTGAGTGAAGACATTTTTATACAAGGACACTAGTGAACATATCTTAAAGTTTCTGATTTTTTTAAAAAGTCTATTAAGAAATTGGCTATTGAATTCCAGTATAGCTCACAAATTGTTTAATGTGTTTAACAATAATAGTTTATAAGCAGGTGAAGAATTTACACTATGCTTTAGAGTTGCTTATTTTACGTGGTAAACATATTTTCAACTGTATTCATTGAATAAGAAATAAATCTTCAATTCAATTAGAGTTGATTAGAGTGCATGACTGGTATGTTCCTGTGAAAATGAAGGACAGGAATGGCAGGATTCAGGAACCTTTGATGAAAAGGGAAATTGCCAGCTTAGTCAAGACAAAAGGAACCATATCTAAGGTCTCGGCAATGAAAAACAGACAAAGTCCTTGAAGAATATAGAGAAAGTATAAATGAGCTCAAATGGGAAGTTAGGAGGGCTAAAAGGGGCTATAATATGTCCTTGGCCAGCAGGGCTAAGAAGAATCCCAAGTCATTTTATTCATATATTAGGAGCAAGAGGGTAGCAAAGTAAAAAGTAGGCCCACTCAAAGATAAGGAGAGAGGTTATGTGTGGAGACGGAGGAAATGGATGAGATCTTTAATGAGTACTTTGCATTGATATTAACCAAAGAGAAGGATGTGAGGGATATTGAAGTTGGAGAAATGTGTGTGAATACTCTTGGGCAGGTCAACATAATGAGGAAGGAAGGGTTAGGTGTCTTGAAATATATTGAGATAGATAAGTCTCAAGGTCCAGACAGGATCTATCTCAGGATACTGTGGGACACAAAGGAGGAAATAGCTAGAGCCTTAACTGGCATCTTTGCATCCTCTTTGGCCTCAGGCAAAGTTCCGGAAGACTGCAGAATGGTTAATGCTGTTCCTTTGTTTAAGAAGGGAAACAGAGATAACCCAAGTAATTATAGCCAGTAAACCCGATGTCAGTAGTGGGATAGCTGTTTGAGAAGATAATGAGAGACAAGATTTATTCACATTTGGAAGTGAATTCACTTGTTCGTGAGAGGTAGCATGGGTTTGTGTTGGGAAGATCATATCTCATCAATTTGTGTTTTTTGAGGAAGTGGCAAGAATGATTGATGAGGAAAGGGCAGTGGATGTTGTCTACATGGACTTGAGTAAGGCATTTAATAAAGTACCTCACATCAGGCTGGTACACAAGGTAGAATATCATGGGATCTGGGGTGAGCTGGCTAGATGGACACAAAACTGGCTTGGTTATAGAAGACAGAGAGTGGCGGTTGAAGGGTACCTTTTGGAATGGAGATCAGTAACTAGTGTGTTCCACAGGCGTAAGTGCTGGGACCTTTATAGTTTGCAATATATATAAAAAAACCTGGGAGAAAATGTAGGTTTGATAAATTTGTGGATGACACCAAAATTGGCAGAGTTACAGATAGTGAGGATTATCAAAGGATACAATGGGATAGGGACAGATTACAGACTTGTACAGAGAAATGGCAGATGGCGTTTAATCCAGACAAATGTGAGGTAATGCATTTTGGAAGATCAAAATCCAGTGCAAATTATTTAATAAATGTCAGAACCCTTAGGAGCATTGACACGAAGAGGAATCTGGGCATACAGGTCCACAGGTCCTTGAAAGTGGCAACACAGGTGAGTAAGGTGGTCAAGAAAGCATGCATCATGCTTGCCTTCATCGGTTGGGGCCATCAAATATAAAAGTTGGTAAGTTATGTTACAGCTGTACAAAACTTCAGTTTTGTTACATTTGGCATATTGCATGCAATTCTGGTTGCCACACATCCAGAAGGATGTGGATGCTTTGGAGAGGTTGCAGAGATGGTTTACCAGGATGTTGCCTGGTCTGGAGGGTTTTAATTATGAGATGAAATTAGATAAACTCAGATTTTTTTCACTGGAAAGATGAGAGGAGACCTGATAGATTCAAGAGTGTGGTGCTGGAAAAGCACAGAAGGTCAGGCAGCATACAAGGAGCAGGAGAATCTATGTTTCGGGCATAAGTCCTTAATTCCTGATGAAGGGCTTATGCCCAAAACATTGATTCTCCTGCTCCTTGGATGCTGCCTGACCTGCTGTGCTTTTCGAGCACCACACGCTCAGGTTTTGAGAAGAATTGTAGCTCAGCTTGAGGTTCGGGATATAGGTTTACTCACTGAGCTGGAAGGTTCATTTCCATACATTTCTTTTCTTCACTGTACTAGGTAACATCTTCAGTGGACCTCCGGGCAAAGCACTGCTGATGATTCTTACTTTCTATTTATGTTTTTGGGTTTCTTTGGGCTAGGTGATGTCATTTCCTGTGGTGATGTCATTTCCTGTGGTGATATCATTTCCGGTTCTTTTTCTCAGGGGGTGGTAGATGGGGTTTAGCTTGTTGTCTGTATATTTCATTTACAAAAAAGCGTGCTAGAATAGTAACAAAAAATACATTGAACAAACAGGCAGAAAACAAGCCACCAGGATACATGAACATCAACTAGCCACAAAACAACATGACTCTCTCTCACTAGTATCGTTACATATAGATAAGGAAGAACACCACTTCAATCCATCCTAGGACAAGCCAAAAGAGACACGCACAAGAATTCCGAGAAGCATAGCATTCCAACCGGAACTCTGTCAACAAATACATCAAGTTAGACCCCATCTACCACCCCTGAGGAAAAAAACAGGAAATGACAGCACCACAGCAAATGACATCACCACAGCAAATAACATCACCAACCCAAAGAAATCCAAGCATATAAATTGAAAGCAGAAATCATCAGCAGTGCTTCACCCAGAGGCCCACTGAAAATCTTACCTAGTCGGGTGACAAAACGTCTGGAAATGAACTTTCCAGCTCAGTGAGCAAACCTACAAGCAGAACCACACTCTTGACTCTGATCTACTGTCCTCAATTTCTACGAGACCTGATAGATAGCTACAAAATTATGAGAAGAACAGATAGGGTGGATAGTCAGAGGTTTTTTCCCAGGGTGGAAAGGTCAACTACAAGAGGGTGCAGGTTCAAGGTGAGATGGAGAATGTTTAGGGGAGCAGTGTAGTGAGAATTTTGCACACAGAGGATGGTTGACGTTTGGAATGCACTACTGGTGGTGACAGTAGAAACAGGCACGTTAGCATCATTTAAGGCATACCTTGATAGGCACATGAACGGGAGACAAGACTGGGATAGAAACCACGCATGGGTAATAAATGGCAAGTCTAAATAAGGATTAGAATTGGTGCAGGCTTGGTGGGCCAAAGGGCCTGTTCCTGTGTTATACTGAATTGTACTGTATTGTATTGTATCTTTTTATCAGACTTTACACTAAATTTCAAGAAATATTTTTGAAACAAAATGCATATTTTTTAAAAAAATCTTTAAAACACTATCCAATTGAATTGATTTTTGACAGCTGCTGCATTCAACAAATACAAATAAATTTGAGTGGAAACTTGAGAAAATGAATCCACTGAAACAGATACAATTTTAAATGCAATTTGTGACCAAAGTGGTAAAAAAAAGTCCACTTCGCCAACAAACTAGAATTCAGATGTCAAAATTATGTGCGGAATTTTTGACTACTCCTATCACCCTGTGAATGTGACAGTACAGTGCACAATGCAAAAAGGGAAATAAGCTGCCAGAACCATTGATACTATAAATGGAACTCTACCTTTTAATGTAGAATGACTAGTGGAGCAGGATAAGTTATCCATGCACTATGCTGGTGGAATACAATATTAGTGACAGCAGAACACACGACTAATAAGGTCCAATGGAGGAAGTTATTAGATTTCTGAGGCATTTGGAATAAGCGTTTAGGGAGCTGTGCATCATTTCAAACTTCCAAAGCAAACTTATTTCAAAAGTATATGTCTAATGAAACTCCAAAGACATAGGAGGTATGCATAGGTTCTGATCCAATTTTAATGAGAGAAAAAGAATTATTAGTTCTATTCTTTTTGTTCATGTAGCTTTGTCTTGTATTATTATCATCTCGAGAAAGAACTTGGAAGGATAAAATCCATTTTAACTACATCAGTAAAGTTTGTTGATTGTAAGTACAGGATTCAAACACATAAAAATACAACCATACCTATATGCTTTAAAAGAATCATAAAATGTTTATGCATTTAATTGACCTGGAAGAGTTTTAGCCCTCATACGTTCTGGAAGATGGTGTGGGCAGGTATGGTAAATAATGTTGTTGACTGGCTTATTAGTTTCCCAGCTCCAACATACAGATCATTTCTGGTGGAGTAAGAATGTGAGTAACGAGATAGAATTACATGAACATTCTGACCCAGTTTACCTTAAATAAAATTTTAATAACATTGCATATGTTGCCAAATGTCATGAACAATGTTGAACTCCAACAAACAGCTTCATTTATCACTCTTGTGCCCACTCTGCCAATCTATGAATGTTGTATGTTGGGGACTAAAATATCAACCCTGCAATCATTCTTTCAAGACTGTGTTGTGTATGAAAAACAGGAAAGCTCTTGTTTTCGTGCGCCTGTCAATTTAGATGCAGGCATGTTTTCTTCATGTTGCCAGTCCGGGTTAAACAGTGAAGATGCATGACCGCAACAAAGAAAATCACACAGTTATTGTCGACATTCATGAACATGTGTAAAACCCTCAGTGGAGGAGATTCAAGTTTAGCTTTCATTGTCTAGGCTCATTCTGAATAATTGAAGGGAATTGAAACCTTAGGAATTATGCGCTCGGAACATTCAGTGCCTTCAGAATAAAGGTAAAGAATACTAATACATTTTTTAAAAAGAAAGCGTGAAGAAATAATCTTGTTTATACATTTTCATCACCAAAATGTAGATGCCAATTTATCAGCTTAACAGGATGGTGCTATGTACTCACTATTTAACAAGCACTCCAGTACAGAAGTAGCCAGACAAATGAGCAGTTCATTTGAGAGGCTATTAGTACTTTATAAGGTATAAGGTATGCAAAGGGGCCTCATGAATAGGAATGAGAAAGGAATAACAGCAGTATAACAGGTTACACAGAATTTAATTGAGCACTTTTACTTGGCCTAGATAAAAGCATCATACTTCACTCTTAGCCAATCAGTTGTTATCCCAGTTTCTAATTGTGGTCATAAAATTACATACTTAAATTTTGTCCTTTAGCATTATTTTTTGGCAGTGGATATTAGAAAACAAAATATATGAAAAACTTACACTATTGAGATTGTTTTGCACAGAAATATAATTAGACTGCACTGGCGTCCTGTGGACATTGTGGTCATGCTTTTAGTGATCCTGTTCTCATAATTACTTCAATTTCTAAAGACAGATTTTTTTTGGACTGTGGACTAAGAACTAAAGAAAAATATTTTTCTAGTAAAACTAGAAAATAAGGAAATTGTAGGAACATGTTGCAGTATTTGAAATGAATTACTGGAATTCATTGTGAGTTGTATCTTCAAATTTCTCTTATTCAAGCAGTGGGGAGAAAATGATGGATTTGTTAGATCGGTATCCGTATATTTCCGAGCAGTTTTGCTGAGAAACTGTTTTGACTGCTTTTTTCAATTGACCACTTATTGTGTGCTCAGGCAGGCTCAGCATAGTAATGACTGCTTTATTTACTCCTGAGCAAGTAACTACTACCTTGTATGTGGACAATATAGCAGGAATATCTCATCTGTAAAGAGAAAGCACATTATTCTCTATGTTTCCCTCTTTCTCTTGTTCCTGTGTGGAGAAGTAACAGAACATCTTACAGTTGCTGCTCTCACTCACCATTTTTCATAAATTACTTTCTTGGTAAATTGCCTGTTGATAGGACAAAGAGGTAAAACCATCTTTGAAGATACTAAAAAGGGAAAATTCTCAACAAGTGCATTAAACACAGCACCAATGTGCAAAATAAAATGTTGTCTCATGAGCAAATAACTCAAAGGAAGTGGAAGGAACCAAAATAAAACAACTTATCAACTACTGTGGTTCAGATTGGGGCTATTCAAATGCTTGTTCTTGATTTTGTTTTCTTTTTCCACATTTAATATCTTGTCTCTTTTTCGGTTCGTGCATAGGAATTTTAATAAGTTTGTTTAATTTACAGAGCTGTAAGTTATCATCTCAAGCTTCTATCTTGACAGTACTTGAAAACAGCTTGATTAGAGTAATTAATGATTTTCTTGTTAATGAAAAAAGCTGATGTACATATTCTTTTAAACTGAATTAGATCGTTAGGTATAATTGGGGAATTTGTAGTTTAGTCAAGTTTTCATATTTGTGACACCTCTGGAAATAGTGGAGTTTGATTTCCAGTGCACTCTCCCAGAGTAGTAATCATTTCAACTAGTGGTCAGGACCAAATGACTACGCCCCAGCAGATTTTCATTTTTTTGTGATAGTTTTCCTGATTTAATCACACAGAAATGTCAGACTATGTAATGCAAACTGCATAATGGTCCTGCACTTGCAAGTATCTCTCTTTTTATTTTTACCAGTAGTTAATTACAGGCTACAATTTTATTTGTGGTGAATATTGACTGTCTCTGAGCTGAGATGAACAGCATGCTCCAACTACTTTTCCCAAAAATCTATCAACCCTTCACCTCCTCCCAAATTTTTCACCTCAGCAATGTCAGGTCCAGCAAAATTTTAACTCACGCTGATCACAAGATGTCAGTTGCCTAACAAAACTGACAGGAAAAAGAATAGCATACAACAGCAGACTGTTGGCTGTCACTACAGAAGTAGTCAGCCAATCAGAAAGGAGAGTTTGAAGTTTTATTGTACTCCTAGCCCTCTGAACTCCCCACAGAAAATAATAATATATACATTGGCCATCCGTTAGCCCCAACTCTTTTAGTTTTGGGTTCTCTGACAGTATAAAACCATAATAAACCCCCTGTGTTGGCCAGTCAGAAGCTTCATCAGTAGTCAGTATGATGACATTATCAGGACCCAACAAAATATTTTAATAAGGTGCCTTCTAGAGGTTACCCTTCTCATGCACAGAGCAGAATAAGTTAGAAACTGAAAATTCATTCGAATAATGTTTCTGCTGTACAACAGAAATAAAGGGATGTATTTCAAATTCGACAGGCTCCATAGCTAGACGACATCACAAAGTTATGGATAGAGAGCTGTTGAGTTGGAATTCTGACAATGGACCAGTAACATTCATTTCTTATTAAGACTGTTCTGTAAAAGTATCATTTGATGTCCACTGGTTCATTTTGGACCTTAAGAGGCAGGAGCAGGATTAGGTCATCAAGGCTCGTTCACTAATCAATGAGATCATGGCTAATTTGATAGTGCTCAACTCCATTTTCCTGTCTTTACCCCAAAACCCCGGATTCTCTGAATGATTAAGCATCTATTTCAGTCCTGAGTATATTGAACAACACAGCCACAACATCCATCTGTGTTAAACAATTACACAGAATCACAACTCTCTGAGAGAAGACATTCCTCTTCAACTCTGTCCTAATTGGTGACTGCTAAACTTGCATATTATGTTCTCTGGTTCAAGACTCTACCAGGATGGGTAACAACCTCTCCGCATCTACACTGACAAGCCCCGAAGAATAGTATATCTTTTAATAAGGCTTCCTCTTGTTCATCTAAATTCCAAAGAGTACAAGCCCAATCTACTCACTTTCTCTTCATAAGAAAATCCCCCCAAACCCAAGAACAACTGAGTGAACCTTCTCTAGATTGCCTTGAATATCAGTGTATCTTTCTTTGGATCGGGGCCCAAAGCTGTTCACAATAATCCAGCTAAGGTGTGACAGGTGCAATGTGTAGATTTAGCAAGATCGCCCTACTTTTATAGGCCGGAATAAAGAAATAAAGGCCAGAATTTCTTTTGCATTCCCTCTTAGCTGCTGAAAGTTATGTTAACTTTTTGTACACAATAACCTTCAATTCCTTCTGCTGTAGCTTTCTGCAGTCTTTCTTTGTTTAAATAATATTCAACACCTCAATTCTTCCTGCCGCATTATATTTAATCTGTTAAGTATTAACCCATTCAATAACCTGTCTCTGTCCTTCTGTAGACTTCTTGTATCATTCACATCACTTGTCTTCCCAGCTTGTTTCGTGTCAACTACAAAGCTGGTGACAATGCATTCACTTCCATCATTCTAGTCATTAAAATATATTGTAAATAATTGTAACCTCAATACTGATTATTGTGGCATTCCACTACTTACAGTTTGCCATCTGAAAATGCCTCTCATGTCCTAACTGTCGGCCTTCTATCAGTTAGACAATCCTCTATACATGCTAATATACCACCTGCAACACCATGGGCTCTTAGCTTATTAAGTCATCACACCTGTGGTACTTTGTTGAATGTATTTTGGAAATCCAAATATATCACATCTACTGGTTCCCCTTTAGCTATCTTGCTTGTTACCTTCTCAAAGAATTCTATTAAATTTGTCAGACACAACTTCTCCTTCAGGAACCCTTGCTACTCTGCTTGATTATATTATACATTTCTGAATGCTTTGTTTTTGCATTCATGATGTTAAACCAATAATAGGCTTTAGGCAAATTACCCTTTAGTTACCTGTTTTATTTGTTTTCATCACTTTCTGAGTAAGGGTGTTACATTAGTTTTTTTTTCTATCCATATAGTGCTTTCCAGATTCTAAGGATTCTGGAATGATTACTAACAGGATATGTACTTTCGCCATGGCTATTTCATTTAATATCCTCGGATGCAAATAGACAGGTGCAGAAACTTATCAAACTTTAGCCTCATTTGTTTCCCAAGTTATTCTATTTATTTTTTCTCCTGCTTTTGCTCCTTAATTAGTTTGAACTTTTATAATGCTATTAGTGTCTACTACTGTGAAGACTGATGCAAAATATTTTTGAACTACTCTGCCATTTCTTTGTTCTCTGTTATTACTTCCCTAGCTTCATTCAAGAAATATAAAATTACTGTAGCACAGAATGTTTCTGTGCTTTGGACACTTTGATAAATTTATGTATTAAAAACACTTTACCCAAGTGCTCTTGTTGGTGAGACGGACAAAACTAGATGGAATTTGATTTTATTAACTAAACATTACTGGTTAAAAATGCCATGTGACTATTTCCTAAATTCGCATACAATATTTCCCCTTTATCTAGCTCTATTCATCTGAGAAAGGCTATTACCTGCAACAATCCATGCGTTTGAGCTGGAGTCTCCTTCCTCTTTGACACAGGGTTATTTCACTTCCATGAAGGCAGATTTTCTCCTGGGTGTTTTTGGGTTGCGACATGGCCTTCTACCAGGAGTCTTGCTGTGACACATTGCTGACAGTGTGGCTTCCAGGTGTGTGTTCTTATCCCTGCTCACACTAGACCTTCCCAAATGTTTGTGGCCTTTAACCAATGGGGTCATGAGGAGGGTTCAAAGCTTTCAATATGGTTGCGTCAAACACCATTCACTATTGCCATGCCAGCAAGGTGTAAGACATTGGCTGAAATTCAAGGTGCGAGAAAGCCTGATCAATACTCTTCTAATACATAACTCTTGGGTTGGTTATAACTGCTTCCCCTTAAACCTCATGACTTCTTTGACCTTGTTTTCTGTAGCTGATAGCTACTGACTGTTGTTTAATTTTGTTTGGCCAATTTTCTGTGAGGATTGATTTCTCTAGTTGTGGGTCAATTTAGAACATCCATATTTGGGCTTGTTATAACTTGACTGCAGTGCCTCCTGATCCTTTGAAGTATTGAGCCAAGATGGGATGACAGGCTCCAACCATGCTCCAGTTCAGGCATGTGTCAAGTCTCAGATGGATATCTTAACTCCCCAAGTATCAGGGTTTCCTATTGTACAGACAACAATACCCTACACACTAACTATAGTCTCTTCCTTATGCACATCTTTAAGTTTAACAGTCATAGACACAAATAACATACCATATAAATTAAGAACCAGATACTATATGCAAACACTGGCTTGCTTTAAGCTTCTTGAGCAATTAGCAGTGTATGATAGGGTAAAATTTATACCACATAACAATGTTTATAGTCCTTTCATGACACAGTCTGGTTTCATTAATTTTTTGGCTCCTGCTGTAGGAGCATAGAGTCTGTAATTAGTTTCTAGATGAGTTCCTTCTTCCGGCAGATGAGTTTAACCATGAGGGCATTGAGATAGATCAAGGTAAACAGGGTGAACAACACTGCCAGGTGTAATAGGAGCTGTACCCACAGGCGTGTCTGCATGTTTGAGCCCCAGTTGAAGAAGTCCTCTCACCAATCAGCCACCTTGATTTCCATGATACCCTTTTGATTTTTTTTGTCTGCTGCATAACAATAAGAAAAAGCTGTATTTGCCAATAATTTTGGCCATTTGTCAATTATGTCTGGTCTTCGCTGTGATTTTTTCTAGTCGGACCTCATATTTCTCTAATAATGTCCTAAGGTTTATCTGAGTTTGTCACTGACATTGACAAAGCTCTCACTCCTGTGGATGGTCTGTAAGCTTGATTAGATCTACCTGGAGTGACATGTGTAGCCTAATACAAAAAGTGGTGTTTTTGATGTTACGTCTGAAGGTTGCATACTAGTAATGTTTTAGGGAAGTTATGATGCAGTATTTTTCCTTCCCCCTATATGCTACCCTCATGATGTCTGTGTACAGGCTCCAGATCTCTATATGAAAAATTAGAATGATGTTTGTCCAAAAACTACATAAGGTGTGTTCATTTGAATATACGGGATAGTGGTGTATATTTATTTCTTTTATCTGTTGATGTTTATGCACAGTGATACCTACAAACCTTCCCTCTTTCTCAACAGTGTATGGAAGGGTGTCATTGTATTCTAATCATACTCCCTCTCAGGTAATGCCAACATTTTCCATCTCGAAAACTTATAACCCACATTTTCCATCGTGAAAATTGTAACTCACGAATGGGATCACAAGTATCAGCCCCACAGCCTTTCCTGAAGTTCCCTCACAATCATCATGAAACCAGACCTTGGTCAGCTGCCATTAAAGGACAATTTGAAATATTGAGGTGTCTCTTCCCTTGGAACAAGTGCTCTATATGCTCATCACTGATCCAAGATGGGACCTTATCATGATTAGCCTACTTGATTTGGAGATGCCGGTGTTGGACTGGGGTGTACAAACTTAAAAATCACACACCACCAGGTTATAGTCCAACAGGTTTAATTGGAAGCACTAGTTTACCAGATTATAGTCCAACAGGTTTAATTGGAAGCACTAGCTTTTGGAGTGCTGCTCCTTCATTAGGTAATTGTGGAAGTGGTGCTCCGAAAGCTAGTGTGCTTCCAACTAAACCTTTTGGACTATAACCTGGTATTGTGTGATTTTTAGTCTGCTTGAGGTTTTCCATAAACTGTTCAATCATCCCCTGGCCATAGATGCTGCACAGGATCATATTCTGCTGTCTACTGTCATCATTTATCTTTCTCCCTAATGATTTTGTTTACGATTCTGGTTTGCCCTTCTAACATCATTGCCAAGTATTGGTCTGTCTGATTTTCTTTTATTCCCCCTCAGCATCTTGCTGTCTGTCCAGATTAATTTTACCTGGGGTGTCTTCACTTTGCTGAGTTAAAAGTTTGAGCTTATTATCTGTATAGTCTGGTCAGGAAAACTCTGAACTTTTATGACCTCTTTGACCTTGGTTTCTATCTTTCTCTGGAGTAAAAAGCTGCTGGCTGCTGTTTAATTTAGTTTGGCCAATGTTCTGTCATTCCCAATTTCTCCGGCTCTGAGTCATAGAATCATAGAGCTGTATAGAATGAAAACAGACCCCTCAGTCCAACTCATTCATGCCAACCAGATATTCTAAATTAGACTAGTTCCATTTATCAACATTTGACCCATATCACTTGAAACTCTTCCTATCCATATGCCCATGCAGATGTCTTTTAAATGCTGTAATTGTACCAGCCTTCACCACTTCACCGGGCAGCTCACTCCATACACGTACCACCCTCTGTGTGAAAAAGTTGCCCCTTAGGTCCCTTTTAAATCTTGTCCCTCTCAAATCAAAGTTATGCCCTCTAGTTTTGGACTTTGCTACTTGAGGAAAGGACCTTGGATATTCACCCTATCTATGCCCCTCATGATCTTATAAACTTACATAAGGTTACCCCAGCCTCCACAGAATGTCTAATTTTGGGCCTCTGGTCATTTGACCACAATTAGGAGATAATTTGGCCTTTCAAGCCTGTATTAAGTTCTTCAAACAGTTCTTCTTCTGCTCTTGCCCCATATCCTTGCACATCACATATCCAAACAAACCATCTCATGTTTCCTTAAATCCTCAATTCAACCTGCCACCACTGCTCTTCCAGTATGTGGATTCCATACGCCAGCTATTTGCTGAGTGAAAAAGGTTTTTCTCACATCACCTTTACTTCTTTTGTACATCACTTTAAATCCAAGCTCTCTATTTTCTGTTATCTTTCAGTGTTCTTCCTACCAAAATGCCTTACCCCACTTCTGTGCATTGAATCTCATTTGCCAGCCAGTTGTCTTTCTACTAACCACTCCACCAAACTTGTCAATGTCACTTTGGAGTTCCACATTATACACCTTACAGTTCATAATTCTTCCAAATATTATGTTATCTCTAAAGGGTCTTTCACTATGGCTTCTCTCTTCCTTTTATATGTCTAACAAAGTCCTTGCTATCAGTTCTGATATCACTGCTTGTTTAAACTCAAAGATAATTTTCTTCCTTTCTAGGTCATTTTTTGTAGATTTATAAGCATTCTGATTCCTCTGGCTGAACACTATTCTTTGCCACGTTATATGTTTTCTTTTCTTTCAATGTGATGCTGTCCTAACTTCACTGGTTAACCATTATCAGAGTCTCCCCTTCTCACAGTCCTTCTTCCTCACTGGGATATCTGTCATGAGCTATTTTCTTAAATGTCTGCATCATTCCTTAACTGTTATTTCTGCTAAATGTATTTGTCCAGTTAACTCTGCTCTCATTCCTTTGTGCTTACCCTTATTTAATGGTAGCACTGTTGTTTCTCACTGAAATTTCTCATCTTCAAACTGGTGGTAAATTCTGCTATGTTTTGTCAATGTTTTCTGGAGGAATCATTACTCTGAGGTCATTTATTAGATTTGCTTCATTGCATATTATCAGATTCAAAGCATGGCTTCATACATAACATATTGTTTGTTCACTTTCCAATGGAAATACTTAATTTTATCATTTAGATGTGGGTTTGATAATTTTTCAAAGAATTCTTACACAAAGCTGCAAATACCTCCCAATTGTATTCGAGGATCCCCATACATTTCAAATAAGAACAAATCAGCATTTCATTAAATTGTACATATGGATTTAATTTTCAACAAATAACTACGAAAATCAGAAAATTATATTATATGCTCAAAGTTTATTTGTACAAGTGATCTTGTGTACTTCCAATGGTTCGGGTGATGTTTATAACTGTTGCAGTGATATACAGCTGTACCTAAACATGCACAATCATACCTCTAACCACCTTATCCAAATACTTCACAATTACTGTGGTGATAAATGAGAGAATGAAGAGATTTTAAAAACTCTTATTTTTACTTTGGATTTTATATCTGCAATATTAATCAGTCAGTAGGAAGGATATGGTAATGGATGTAAAGCAGGGAATTCTGTGAACACAAGTCCAATAGCAGAGGTTTAACAGCATGTTTACACTTACTGTTCCTTGGTCCATTTTCAGCCCTGACAAGTCAGAGAACTGCCAGCTGAGGTAGAAGGTAGAAGGCCACAGCTGGGCGCTGCTGGTTTGGTTCCTGGTGCAAGTAGGAAAAGATTGGAATGTTGTGGTAGGGCTCAGAGCATGGCAGTGATCTAGTAGAGTGAGATCAGAGCTTAGCTCTGGAGTCCAACTTCTCTCATCTCCATTCAGCTGCTGAGTTCCTTATTGAGTCTTGATAAAACTGGGCAGCTAGAATTAAATGTGGTGGACTCGCCAGATCCCTATCACTAGCTTTAGGTCTCACCTATCCTGGAAATACATTCAAAAAGTGTGACTAAAAATAATTTTACAGGATTCTGTGGCAGAGTGGGAATGTCTATATCTCTGAGTTAGAAAGTCTGGCTTCATTCCCATCTGCCACAAGACTGTTTTATAACATGTCTAAACAGGTTGATGAGAGATAGTTTAAATTTGACTCCAGTCCATATTTACATCATCAAAGCCTAATTTAAATATTAAATGAAAGAATCCTGTATTTCCCCAGCAGGAGACAGAGAAAGACCATACAATCTGCACTGTCCAAATGGGGACAGACAGGTGAGTTCATTGGCTGCTATAGCTGAATGTGATTTTTACATTCAGAACCTAATCCTCTCCCATCTGCTGTATATTGACTTCATGTTTGTCAGAAGTCTCAAAGTACTTCACGTGCCATGAATTATTTTGAGGATCGGGAATGTCATTATGCAAGTAAAGTAAATATGCAGCAAAATCCCAGAAATAGCATCTAATTAAATGATAGACTAATCTGTTTTGACTGTTGGTGTTTTGGGGAGGAATGTTGGCATCAGGAGAATTCACTACCTCCTAATTGTGTATGGAATGTTTACTCTTCATCTAAATCTCTGAAATGAACAGATGGAGCAACACTTCCAGATCTTAGAGGTCTAACATCTAAGAATAGAGCACTATTATTAGCATTGAACTAAAGCCCCCATCAAGACGCCATTCTAAAGTCTCAAACTGATGACCTTCTGATTTAGAGGTGAGAGTTCAATGACACTTCGAGAAGGATTGTAGAATACCTAATGCAGGTAGACTAGGAATGAATGGGGGCTGGAAATGTGTTGCTGGAAAAGCGCAGCAGGTCAGGCAGCATCCAGTGAACAGGAGAATCGACGTTTCGGGCATAAGCCCTTCTTCAGGAATGAATGGGTCAGGTGTGTGAAATTTCACTTTGCTGCCTGATTAGCCAGTTTCTAGCATCACATTACCCAAGGATAATTTTACTGGGTGGGATGGACAACAATGGGATTACAGATTATGGCACACCTCTGTGGCAGATGGGACTTTAACCCAGACCACAGCTACCTTACCATTAGCACCTCCATAACTCAAAAAATTTGGGGGAAGTCTTCATCAATTTTGAATTCATAAATTTAACCCCATGCCCCTGATGACAGCCTTAGTAGAGGGATTACCAGTCTACAAATGGGAAGATGCGAGAATAATTTGTGGCCTATTCTGAGAGCCGGAGTAAAATTCTTTGAATCCCTGGAATTAGCAGGAAGTGGTGCAACTCTCTGAAGGTGGCCTCTTGGCAGCAGACAAGAGGACAGTCCTGCAGGCAATACTGGAAGCCCCAGGCTGCCTGCCTGAATTGAGTTGCAGATCCAGTGAAAGAATTTCCCCTCCCATCTCCCACCACCGTGGTCACCAGGCTGCTGCGGGAACTTTTTTATTTTATATTCAAAGCAGTTGGAGAGAAGGCATCACCTACCTCATTTTCCTGGAAGGGCACTGTGCTGCTGTTTCCGAGCTGGAGGTCCTGATGAACTGGATGGTGAGACCAATTCAGGAAAAATTCTTTATTGACTTTTCTTCACACAGGGCTGGCTTCTAAACTCATTCTAATGCATGGCTGTGGGGTTCAGAAGTCAGCGAGAATAACCCGGCTATGAGGCTTATTTTCTGGGAATTACTGCACACTGGTGAAGCTCCTTGAACAGTAATAAAGATAAATTCGTCATCGTCCAACCAGATTATAGGGCTGTTCTTTCATTAGAGGCAGAGAAAGAGATGACTGATAGTAGTTTAACCTGAAGGTCACCATACTTCACATATGGGGAGAGGTTGAGAAGGAGAGTACTTCAGAATATCCATAGCTGGGGCACAAATTGAACCCATGATGTTGGCAAATGTTGGTATATAATAAATGTAAAAACAATGAAATGAAACTGGACAGACCACCTGGCATTATTAACTCACTGGAGGAGGAAGCTCCACAAATATCCTTATCCTCAATGATGGAAAAGTCCAACTCATTAGTGCAAAAGATGAAGCTGAAGCATCTCAGCCTCCTCCAATGGTCCACAGAAACTAGTCTTCAACCAATGCAATGTACTCCAGTGATATCAAGAAATGGCTGGAGGCACTGGACACTGCAAAGGCTATGGGCCCTGACAACATTCCAGCAACAATACTAAAGATTTACGCTCCTTAACTTGCTGCTTCGTTAGTCAAGCTCTTCCAGTACAGTTAAAACACTGGCATCTCAACAACAATGTGGAAAATTGCTCAGGTACGTCCTGAACAGAAAAAGCACGACAAATCCAATCAAGCCAATTCCGCCCCATCTCGATCATCAGTAAAGTAATGGAAGGTGTCAACAATGCTATCAAGCACCTGCTCAGCAATAACCTGCTCGGTGATGCCCAGTTTGGCTTCCACCAGTGCCACTCTGCTCCTGACTACATTACAGCCTTGGTTCAAATACAGACAAAAGAGCAGAATTCCAGGGGGGTGGTGAGATTAACAGTCCTTGACATCAAAGATGTGTTCAACTGAGTGTGGCATCACGAGCCTTAGCAAAACTGGAATCAATGGGTATCGGGGAAATGTCTTCACTGGTTGGAGTCATACCTGGCACATCGGAACATAGTGGTTGTTGGTGGTCAGTCATCTCAGCTCCAGGATATATTTGCAGGAGTTCCTCAGGGTTGTGTTGTCAACCCACCAACTTGAGTTGTATCAACAGTAACCTTCCCTCCATCATAAAGTCAGAAATGGGGATGTTTGCTAATGAGTGCAAAATGTTCAATGCCACTCACAACTCCTCAGATGCAAAAGCAGTCCATGTTCAAATGCAATAATTTCTAGTAATATCCAGTCTTAGGCTCACAAGTAATAAGTGACATTTGTGCCACACAAATGCCAGGCAATGATCATCTCCAATAAGAGACAATCTAACCACTGCCCATTGACATTCAAGGGTGTTAACATCGCTGAATTCCCCCACTGCCAACATTCTGGCGAGTTACCATTGACCAGAACCTCAACTGGACTCAATACATAATACAGTGGTGACAAGAACAGGTCAGAGGCTAGGAATACCTCAATTATGCGGGCACTATTTTGTTTGGATAATTGATTATTTGGATAAATGATTTTACCTTAAACAAGGGAAGCCATACTGATCTAACGCTGTGGTCTACCAGAGAATTTGTTTAAATTTATAATTTTAATGAGTCTGTGATTTAAGTGAACTCACCTTTGCATTCTGCAAGTTACAACTTAAACTGAGAAGGACCTACCATCACATAAATACTGTATGTGAAATCCCAGCACTAAACAAGGTCCCAAACAGCTTCTACGATCACATGAGCATTTGTCAGTTTCTGGGAGCTCAGTGTTGCGGTAGAAAGACAGAAGCACCGCCTAGCGCATGTATTTACCTTCTCAGCCATATCTTTCATGAACGGTCCGGTAAAGTGAGGAAATACCCTGTACAGAAAAACACTTACTTTTGCAAAGGGCTGTGTAACAACCCTTACCTAAAAAATATCCACTTGCTGATGCTGGAGCTGCTTGTGTTTCTTTGTTTTTGCCAGCATTTTCACGTTCTTCAGTACAGGTAAATCAAATACATTTAACTCTGATGCAACATTTTTGCGAGACCTTGAAATCTTCTTCAGATAATCCAAAATTCAGATAATTGATATTCGGATAATCAAAGTCCCTCTGTACTAAGAGTAACTTACCTCCTGACTCCCCAAAGTTTGTCCACCATTTACAAGGCACAAGCCAGGAATGTGATGGAATGCTCCCCAACTGTAGCTCCAACAACACTCAAGAATCTTGATACTACCCCAAACAATACAAGACAGCTCACTTGATTGACACCATATCCACAAGAATACATTCCCTCCACCACTGATGCTCAGTAGCAGCAATGTATGCTATCCACAAAATGCATTGCGGTAATTCATTAAAGACTCTTTGACAGCACCTTCCAAATCTATGATCCTTCCATCTGGAAGTATAAGGGCAGCAGATATATGGGAACCCACAACCTGCAAGTTCCCCTCCAGACCACTTATGAATTTGTCTTGGAAGTCTATCACCCATTGTTCAGTGTCACTGGGTCAAAATCCTGGAATTTCTGTGTGAACAGCATTGTGGATCAACATGCAGCAGCAGTTCAAGAAGGCAGCTCATCAATATCTTCTACAGGGCAATTAGGGACAGGCAAAAAATACTGGCCATCCAGTATTTTTAATCTAGTAGGTTTAAATACAATACGTTATATCAGATCAAACGTAGAACATAGAACAGTGCAGCACAGGAACATGTCCTTTGGCGCACTATGTCTGTGTGACCATGATTCTAAACAAATCCTATCTGCCTGTAAGTGGTCCATATCCTTCGATGTTCCCTGCCTGCTCATGTGTCTGTCTGAATGCCTCCCTAAATGTTGCTGTTGTATCTGCTTTTCCCACATTCCCACCAATGTATTTGAGGCACTTACCACCTTCTGTGTAAAAACTTGCTTTGCATACCTCGATTAAAGTTTCCCCCTCTGGTATTTGATTTTTCCACATTGGGAAAAAGATTCCATCTATCCACCCTATTCATAACTCATAATTTTACATACATGCATCAGGTTGCTCCTCAATGTTCTAGCGTAAACAGTCCAGAATTGTCCAAACTATCCTTATAGTGAATCCAATCCAGGTAACGTCCTGGTAAACCTCTTTTGCATCCTCTCCAAAACCTCCACATGCTTCCTATAGTGTGGCAACAAAAAACTGTATGCAATACTCCAAATATGGCCTAATTAGTTTTATAAAGCTGCAACGTGACTTGCCAACTTTTATACTCAATGCCTTGACCAATGAAGGCAAGCATGTTATATGCCTTCTTTGTCAACTTATCCACTTGTGTTTGCCACTTTCAGGGAACTATGAAAATTAAATTAATGCCAGGTTATTGACCTAAAAACAATTGAAAGATTTTATTGAAAACAGAAGGAAATGTACCTTACAAAAGGAAATATGAACGCCTTATATTTTTACAAATCACAGTTATATTTTCTTCTACGAGCAGTAAAGAACTATAAACTGTGCACACATTGCCAAGTGAACAAAGTTACAAGATAAAAAATGTTTAGGGTGACAATTGATGACTCTACAAGTAGGTTTGATGCACTCTCGGGGAAGATATCAGATCAGGCAAACGATTCTAATACAGAAATAGGGAATGTACAGTTCTCTTACAAAAAAATAAACTTGAAGAAAGAAAATGTTAGATAATATGACTTCAGAAAAGGGATTAACTCTTTACAGGTAAATACAAAGGGAAGAGATAAGCAGGATCGTATCTGGGATCATGGGATACTTCATGAAATAACAACTTCTGCAAGCATACACAAACAATGTGAAAATTTGTTCAGTTTCTTTTGAGATTAAAAAAAAGAGGGACGTCTATTCAAGAGATGAAACATGACAATAGAAACCAAATTAAGAAAGATAATACATGATAGACTTGAGAACTTTTCTTATTCAAGCCTTTTGATATCTCTTTCTATTTTCCATTCAACTACAATTATATATTTCAAATTAAAATTAAGCAATGACAGGTTTTGAAATCTTGACTGTGATGACTTTTGTTTATGAACCTAAGGCAATAATAGCAGTAATAACAGTTCACACTTAAATAACAACTTTACCACGATAAAACAGCACAAAACTCTGGAGCCGAAGTGTTAGGAAATTCTTTCCTTGCTCTTCCTTCTTCTTTCTTGGTTCACTTTCCATAAGACCATAAGACATTGGAGCAGAAATTAGGCCATTCAGCCCACTGAGTCTGCTCCACCATACAATCATGGCTGATAAGTTTCTCATCCTCATTCTCCTGCCTTCTTTCCATAACCCTTGATCTTCTTGACAATCAAGAACCTATCTATCTCAGTCTTAAATATATTCAATGACCTGGCCTCCACAGCCTTCTGTGGCAATGAAGTCCATAGATTCACCTCTCTCTGGCTGAAGAAGTTTCTCCTTATCTCTGTTCTAAAACATCTTCCCCTTACTCTAAGGTTGTGCCCTCTGGTCCTAGTGTCTCCTACCAAAGCGAACATCTTCCCAACAGTTACTCTGTCGAGGCCATTCAATATTCTGTCAGTTGCAATTAGTTTACTTGTTATCCTTCTAAACTCCATTGAGTATAGTCCCAGAGTCCTCAAATATTCCTCATATATAAAGCTTTTCATTCCTGGGACCATTCTCGTGAAACTCCGCTGAACATGCTCCAGGGCCAGCCTTCCTGAGACGTGGGGCCCAAAACTGCACACAATAATCCAAATGCCTTAGATGTACATCCCTGCTTTCATATTAAAGCCGTCTCAAAATAAATGCCATAATTGCATTTGCCTTCCTAACTACTGATTCAACATGCAAGTTTAACTTGAGAGAATTCTGGATTAAACCTCCCAAACCTCTTTGCACTTCAGACTTCTGAATTTTCTTCCCATTTAGAAAATAGTCAATGCCTCTATTCTTCCTACCAAAGTGCATGACCTCACACTTTCCCACATTGTACTCCATCTGCCATTTCTTTGCTCACTCTCCTAACCTGTCTAAATCCTTCTGTGCCTGCTCACCTCCTCAATGCTGCCTATTCCTCTACCCATCTTTGTATCGTCTGCAAACTTAGCCAGAATACCCTCAGTTCCTTCAACTAGAACATTAGTGAATACAGTGAAAAGTTATGTTTCCAACACTGAGCCTTGCGGAACACCACTTATCAGTGGCTGCCATCCTGAGAAGGAACCTTTTATCTCCAATCTCTGCTTCCTGCCAGACAGCCGAGTTTCTATCCATGCTAGAACCTTGTCTCAAGCACTATGGGTCCTTGTCTTACTCAGTAGTCTCTTACGCGGCACCTTGTCAAAGGTTTTCTTGAGGTCCAGGTAGATAACATCCATCGGCTCTCCTTGGTCCAACCTGCTCATTGCTTCCTCAAATAATTCCAGCAGATTTGTCAGGCATGACCTCCCCTTAATGAAATCATGCTGACTTTGCCCTATTTACGATACTCTTCCAAGTATTCAGAAATTTCCTCCATATTTCTCCATCTAAAGAAAGCAGCTGATGTGAACTGTCATCTGTTAAGAACTTCCCACAGTATCCAAGCATCTTTAAATGCTATATTTCTAGTGGCTTGTAGATTACCAAATATCACTCATTTGTTTGAACGTTTTAAAAATTGATTAATGCAATCACCCAAGATTTAGAATAAGTGCTCAAAACTTTTTTATAAGAAATAAATTTACAGTTCATTTTAAAATCAGAGGCAGAGAGGGAGAGGTGAGGAGGTTTCTTGATGGATTTCCAAAACTTGGAGCCAAGGCACCTAAGGCATGTCTCCAGTGGAACTTTTGATATCAGTGATGTGTAAAAGGCCATGATTGGAGGAGTGCAAGTGTTTTGGCTGGTTGTAGGGTTAGAGGAAATTATATAGACAGGGAGGTGCCCAATCAGACCATGGAGAAATTTGAAGAAAATGATCAAAATTTTTAAAAATAACTATAGCTGGGTTATGATAAGTGATTTGGCTTGGTGTAAGTTAGCAGAGTTTTGGATGGCCTCCAAGTTTATGTAGGGGAGAAAATAGAAGGCCAGTCAAAGAACATCTCAATGAGGGTTTCAGCAGGAGATTAAGTGAGACAGAATTAAATTTAAGTGATAATACAAAGTTGGAAATATGTAGTCAGAAACTCATCACAGATATTGAGCAGTCTGATTCAATGTTACATTGTATCAGGGTAAAGGGTGAAGCTACTGGCAAGGGGATGATGTTTTCCGTGAGACAATATTTAAACCTTTTGCTTATTTGGTACTGGATGTCAGGCAAATAGTGTGGAACATTAGAGCTGGTGATGCAGGGAAAAATGGTGGTGAGTTGAATGGAATGGGAATTACTGCTGGTGGTGGTGATCAAGAGAGATGATGATAACTTGATCCTACCCAGATAGATGGCAAAGGAAACAAATGATTCCATCTGCCTGACTTTCAGCTCACTTTACCTTTCAGCTCACTTTACTGTGTTTCTTTTCACTTTGTATTTATTTGTCTCCTCCATTTACACCACTTCAAGCACTATAAGGCTTCACAGAATGCTTTTAAAATCAATTTCCATTGCTAGACTGAGCAATGTATTGTGTTTAAGAAACCCATTATAAGTGCCAATCTGACATGGTTAAAATGCAGGATGGTTATGTCTGACAGATGTGCCCAGTAAACCCACCTAAAAGCAACTATTTGAGTGCTTCAAACTTCAGATGCACCTTATCGAGAGCCATGTCAGAATTATCTATGTACAGCATTTTGTGGAATAATATTCTATAATATCAATACACAAAACCTAAGTGCATGAAATCACTTAGCTTTTATACTGGTCATTGTTCTAAGTTAAGCGAACAAGATATTTTATTTCTTAATTGGCTGTATTCAATATCACACTGAATAATTTGTATGCTTCCATAAATGTCTGTTTTTATTACATTCAATCAACATTGCTGCAAAAACATGATTTTTTTGAATTGCTCTTTCTTTCCAATATAAACATTTTTCAACAGTGATTTATTTTGCTCTTTGTATCCTTTGTATGATGTAGCATATGGAGGAGTAAGTTATTATTTACAAATGGTTTGCTGCATATATTTGAGCTTAATTTTTATTTAAGGCATACTCAACAAATGTCACCACAGATGATTTAAATTTGCCTACGATAATGTTATACATTTTTCCCTCATTCTCAAAGTTAGGAATATTGTGAATTTATCAGCTTTTTTTTCTCAGGATGTCTTTTGCAGATAATATAGTAAACCTGTCAGTAAGGTCATACTGGGAAGAAGATTATGGTGAGAAAAGGGGAATCAATACAACTGATGGCACATTAGTGAATATATAAAAGAATAAATATGTTAATTTGATAGAAATTCAAGGTCTTAAATTTTTCTATCTATGTCAATTGCAGTTACTCCCGTTGATTGTAGCACAGCCAACACTCACAGTTCACTTGCAAGTCCAATAAATTTGCTTCAACAACATTTATAGCCTTGTAAATTGCTGGTCAATAAACATTCTGTCAATTCTGTACCATGCTTTTTTGATGAGGATGCTGTGAAAACGTTTGTGTGCAAGCAGTGAAAGCATTGGCATGGAATCCTTCCAGCTGGGGTTCGGTAATCTCATTCCAGCTTTTCGTGGACAAGCTCATAAATGTCCATAACGCAGCACTAGTTGATATTTAGTTGGATCTCTGAATCAAAAAGTTAAATTGAAACAACAAAGTTTCTTAATGATTTGGAATTTAGGCTCTCCCATTGGCTCAGAATTTGTGGCTGTTATGACAATAAGACTTTGTGCATTCGCCACCGTTTCTGCGCAAAACTGACAGCAACCTCTACCATATGTACATGATGTAAGATTTTAGATTCGGGGCTACAGGTATCTGAGATAGGCAGTCAACTACTTGTAGGTAATTTTAAGATCATTTGTTTAAATTTATTAAGAAACAGTCATTTAGATAGGGTATATCAGCAATATTGACAGGGAAGATTTGCAACCAGTGGCAGTTGAAGGTGGTTTACTGATAACAGAAGACAAACAGATGGTTAACATAGAAAACACTTACAACATATTGGTTTTGGTAGCTTGTGATGGCAGCATCCTGCTCCCTAGCTGAACTGTTAGCCAAATCTAATCCTTGATTTTCCTTAATCTTTCCTGGTCTATTTTCCATCTAAAAAAGGTTAATGCCTGACGAGCATTAACTTGTCGAGGACTGCCCCTGTCTCCAATGTATTTAACTGTTAATAAACTTTATCTCTAGTACCTGCTCATGTAGCCTATCTCAATCATTCATTTGAACCTATCTAATAAATTAGTACAGTGTAGGTGTCTAGGATATTAGAGTAGTCACCTACATTGAGGTCGGTTTTAGAGCTTACATCATGCTGAGTATTATTTCCTAGTGCTTTCTAATCATTTTGATAGATGGGGGGTATACAAGTGCCTGCTTAGGAATGTCCTTACCTGATCCAAGAGACCTTGCCATTTCTGGGGACTGTTTAAGTGTATTTTCAGAGAAAAAGAAATTTAATGCTCAATCAGACAATTTTGTCAGAATTATTTCAAATTAGTGCACAGAAAACATTATTCATTAGCACCCCTAATTTATGATATTAATAAACATGAAATTTCAGAAATTGCTTTTATGGTGTTCGTCCATGCTGTAGTCTTGACAGACACAATCAACACAAAGTTTAACTGTTTAAAAGTGAACTTCAATTTTGTTGCATTATTTTAAACAGTTCTATGTCATAAGATGTAACTGAATTTTTTTTTTAACAATGTGTGGTCTTAATTTTAAGGCCCCTGCAGTGGATTGGAAGGCCGGTTCCATGGAACATTGACTCCATGCAATGCCTGGTGCCAATCCATTTGAGCATGTCCTCTTTGCAACTATACACAGCATGAGAGAGCTATTGGATGACTCACTTGCCCTTGTGCAAATTGAAACCTTTAACTGGCTGATTAATGACTACTAAAGAGCCTCATCCCACCATGACAGATAACTTTATCCACAGCAGGGGAAAGCAACATCATCTGCATGACCAAATAGATTTAGCAGCCTACAGTTAAATCAGGCATGGATGGGAGGGGTGAAGTCTGGCGCCCATTGGAGATCCCCCAAAGCCAAGGTCATTCCTTTCTCTTAACCCTCCCCCGGTCTCTCGAACCCAGATACCAAACCCCTGCAGGGTCCATCAGCCTGCCTGGAGATTCCAGACTTTTCATTGAGGCCTGCATCCTGTTCATTACAGTTGCAGACTTTCAGTTACTCAATTGGTCAACAGCTCTCATATCCTTCCACACAGGGGCAGAAATCCCACCTTCAATTACTTAACAATGTTTGCAGCATAAATGGCTGTGGGTCAGTCAAGCTGTGGGAGAGCCATTGTTATTTCCAGGACTCCAGAGGTCTGTCATAGATAGCACAATATTGAATCTGACATTGTTGTAGGGGAACTTATTTTTACAGAGCTCATTGGATCTTGAGTTTCATTTCACTGATCACAAAAGCTCATCCAACACAATCAGAAAATGGAGCATAGAGTTCATTGCACCTGTCTTTGGTTCCATGCCTACATGTTATCTGATGTTTTGCTGGAGACATTTGTAAAAGTAATTGAAATAAAGTTACGCTTTGAAAAGCAGATTCTTTTCTCAGTGTCTTCAGCATGTTTGGTGATACCTGCAAAGGAGATGTGAAAAAAATAAAGATTTTGCAAGACAACAACAATGCTTTACATATAAATAAAGTGGTAGATTTTCAACAAATTGAGTCCAAGATCAAATTATGTTTTATTTTTGAAACAGATTCCTTAATTTGATCTCTAAAGATCTCATTACTGTAAAAGAATGGATAAAATGCAGAACTAGACATGCTACACAGATATATGTGATGTGTCTTTACTTAAAAGCAAAGTCCCATTGTTAAAGCAGGGATGATACATGCATAGTTAATAGAAGCCCAAAAATGGAGAAAGGACTAGAACAGTCCAGATATGTTAAGATCAGATGACCCTCATTTAACATGTAAGATCCCACAGTCCCCTCCAGCTTGGAATGTTACAGCAGGAGGTTGCAGTCGGGTTCAATATGACTAAATGTTGGCAGTTGGGGACTACACTAGGAAGCTTAGATTAACAGACGGATATTGAGGTACTTTTCCACAGACCTCTGAAGGTGACAAGACAGGTTAATAGAGTTGCTAAGTAGCCATACAGGCACTTGCCTTTATCATTCATAGCATAGATATAAAGAGCAGGCTAGTTATGTTGGACCTGTACAGAACATCGGTTAGGCCACAGATAGAGTACTGTATATTGTTCTGGTTTCTACACTATTGGAAGGATGTGATAGTACTGAAGGGGGTGAACAGGAGATTCACAAGGCTGTTATCTAGGATCGAGCATTCCAACTTGAAGAGAGATTAGATAAGCACTGATCGTTTTCTTTGGAGTAGAGAATGTTGGAGGGGACTGATGGAGCTGTATAAGATTATGAAGGGAATGGACAGTGTGAATAAAAGGGTCAATAACAAGTAGGCATAATTTTGAAGTGAAAGGCAGTTCGTTGAGAAGGGATTTGAGGAAAAATCACACAGAGGATGGTTGGGGTCTGTAATACAGTGCCCAGGAGGCACGTTAAGGTGAGAAACCTCACAACTTTTAATAACCACATGGGTGATCACTTGAAGTATCATAACATTCAAGGCTATGGGCCCAGTGCAGGAAAATGGGACTAATAGCTTTCTCGGCAGTACAGACTCAATGGATTGAAGGGCCTTTTCTGTACTGTAAGATTCGCTGAGGTGGGGTATGAGGGGTCGAAGATGATTGGGAACTGGGGGCAAGATTTTGCCACAGTAGAGTAACAAGGTGCTTCAAGTGTAAGATTTTAAATGGAACAGAGGCACAAGAATACTGTGTACAACTCGCAGCATCTCATAGGAATGATATAAACAGTTACATTTAATATGCAGCGCTAGGAGGGAGGAGGGATTATGGACAGATTAAAATAGGAATCTGAGTGACGTGTGCTTTGCCAAAATATGTGGCAAAATCAGAAAAGGAATCCTGCAAGGAATCTTGATGGTGGGCATGTTTCACTCCAACTTTTATGCTTTTTGGAATTAGCATGAAGAACTTCCTGCTAGGCAGTGGAGAGATGACAATTAAGTGGATTATTGCTCGTTAAATACCTTATAAATGGCCCATCTCACCCATTAGTGTCAGCTTTATATCTTGCCAAACCCACTAAATATGTTAGATTTTGAGAATACTTGACATATGAACCAGTGCAGGTACCTGAGAAATGCAGCTCACCTCTTGCTTTGAAGGAGCTCCATGTTGGCTGGAGTGCTGGAGTGTAGATTGTTGAGCCTCTTCAGCCAACTCTGAGTGTGCTGGGCTTGGTTCTTTAAGACAGCTACCAACCAGTTCATGGATGCACCTGGGTAATTGCATGACATGATGCACCATTGCTGTTTCTGGCAATAAGGGCCATTGCCTACCACATAGCCATCTGCCTCCCAATGTAAAGTGGATGAAGTCTCTTGACTGCCAACACCATAGAGTGCTTTTTGGGTCTGAGCAAGTGCCTGGTCTCCGGAAGTCCTCTGAATGCCAATGGCCTGGGTTATTTCTTCCTTGGTAAGCTGAAGAAATATTGCAGTGAAAGGCTCACCATATTGTGGTCCCACATTTCCTAAACCTAATGTTGCCACCAACGTGTGCGTATAAAAGGTGGAGAGGTGGGCAGGAAACAGCCTTGCCAATGCCTTCTTTGAAGCCTCAGTAGTCTTGTTCTTTGGATGTGGCTTCTATGAGAGTTCGCTGTTTTACTGTAGAAGTGGTAAAAATGCTGGCAGCACTTGTGAGACAAAAGAGGGAGAAAGCGTCATAGCTAATGGTAAAAAGACTTGTTCAATGACTGAGGATGGATTTAATGTGAGAGTTACACTGAGATGAATATTCTTGCTTACTTGGTTGGTGGGACAGAGATGTCTTGGACTGTCTGGTCTTCTCCTGCAGGACCAGGATTCTCTTCTCACATGGGATGAGGAGCCTAATGTCCATCAACCCTCACCCATATGGATTTTCTCTGCTCTGTGTATAGGCTTTCTCCTATATTTGAGAGAAATAGGGATTGGGTGAGATGAATAGGGTTTGCTGTTAGTCCTGGTGGATAAAAAGTGGTGAGGTGCTCTAAAGTATGAGGAAGCAGCACGGACGTCATGCAGATTTAGTGCTTTTGGAGATTGGAGATGGCGAGGTGGAGGAGGAGGGGAAGGGATTGGCAGCCAGAGTGGAAAGACGTCACAGGCAATTGTGAGAGTGGCAGAGTATGAGCCTTGGTGGGCGAGTCATGCAGTAGCGGAGACAGAGTGAATGTGAGGAAGCTGAGGGAAAACTTTGTCTGTCAAAGAATAGAGTGCACTGCATATGCAAGGGATGTTGATCCCTTTCAGCAGATACCTGATGAGTGTGAGTTGTCCGGGGAACAGTACATGGTAAGATAAGGCTGGAATCAAGCATGAGGGACATCATAGGGTCAGAGTAGATAGTTAATGAGACATGTTTATTAAGGTATAATGACAAAACTCACAAAATCTTACAGCAAACCAACCCACCAAAGCACTCAACCCAAATCCAATTTAGCCAGAAAAGGTAAGATTCTGTCCTTCGGTATTAAGAATAATTTGATCATCAAGATTACAAAAGGTTTTCAAGTGATGGTTTGTCACTGTAGGCTAGTGTCACAAAAAGAAGAAAAAATGGAAATCAAAATTATATCCATATACTAAGTGTTGTTAAAGGTTGACACTGTTTGTCACAAACTGTTGCAGATGCAAAACTTGTAAATTACTGTGAAAGGAAATCATAGAACTGTTCAATAGTGAGAAATGCAATAAAAAATAGTGAAAA
This sequence comes from Chiloscyllium plagiosum, assembly GCF_004010195.1. Classification (NCBI taxonomy): domain Eukaryota; kingdom Metazoa; phylum Chordata; class Chondrichthyes; order Orectolobiformes; family Hemiscylliidae; genus Chiloscyllium; species Chiloscyllium plagiosum. Next base: position 48,876,816 of record NC_057724.1, read on the forward strand.
TAACCTTGGAGAGTTGTTTCGAGGAAAGCACAAGCTCAGACTTGATTGACCAGTTTTCTTTGAGCATTATCAATTTCGGCATGACTGTGAAACAATCAAAATCAGATTGTTCACCTTTTACCTTTCCTGTTTGATTTTCCAGTCCAAAGAAATCATTAAGAAAGGAAACTCTAACAAGTTGCATAACAGACAACCAGTCTGAAATGGCCACCTTACACTTCACCATTGTTGAAACTTCCATCAGTATGCCTCCTGTATTGTATATGGTTGCATTACATCATCAGTATTGTTATGCCCTAATTACTCCAACGTATCCCCCACTACTCGTAATGGCTTTATTCAGGATAATTACACTGGAGAAAAGCTTGTTTTATTATCTATGAAAGTTTGCCTGGCTATGGATGCATGAAATCAGCTACTTGCTTGGGTAGTTTTACATTGGTATTTCTGATTGATTGTGTACACAAGGCTGAGAGACTGATGATAGTGGTCTGTTAAACAAGATTGAAAGAGAATTTGGTTGAAAGATTGGGAGTGACAATGAGAAAGGACTGAAAATTATGAAGAATAGCTAATTGGATGAGGTATTGAAATGCTGATAAGATTAGGAACCATACCACTCCTTCCTATCGGAAAGATGTTGTGAAACTTGAAAGGATTCAGAAAAGATTTACAAGGATGTTGCCAGGGTTGGAAGATCTGAGCTACAGGGAGAGGCTGAACAGGCTGGGGCTGTTTTCCCTGAAGCGTCGGAGGCTGAGGGGCGACCTTATAGAGGTTTACAGAATTATGAGAGGCATGGATAGGATAAATAGACAAAGTCTTTTCCCTGGGGTCGGGGAGTCCAGAACTAGAGGGCATAGGTTTAGGGTGAGAGGGGAAAGATGTAAAAGAGACCTAAGGGGCAACGTTTTCATGCAGAGGGTGGTACATGTATGGAATGAGCTGCCAGAGGATGTGGTGGAGGCTGGTACAATAGCAACATTTAAGAGGCATTTGGATGGGTATATGAAAAGGAAGGGTTTGGAGGGATATGGGCTGGGTGCTGGCAGGTGGGAATAGATTGGGTTGGAATATCTGGTCGGCATGGATGAGTTGGACCGAAGGGTCTGTTTCCATGCTGTACATCTCTATGACCCTATGACTCTAAATATGTCACAAAGGCAAAATAAGGTTAATGTTGGAAATCTGAAGCAAAACCAAAAACACAGCAGACTGGTAGCTCACTCACTAGAGAGAGAAGCAAAGTTAACATGCTGAATTTTCCCACCAGCTTCAGGACCCAATGTTGAGACTGAATGATGGTCCAGAATCCCCACTTGTTGGCAGTGGGATCAGTTCTTCAATTGGATTTCAGGTGTGATGTGACATCTGTGATAAAGCTACTTTTGTGTATGTCCAATACTAGAATTTAGAATACAGGTAGATATGGTTAGTCCTTTTTTTAACAGTAGCAGAAGAAAAGAATAAGCAAACAAAATAGAACATGGTAAATACTACAAATCCACAATATGAATTACAGCCGTAAAGAATGAAAACTACTGTGAATAAATGGTGGGCATGGGAAGGGAAGATAAGATCATTTACATCTGAAAGGAAGCTTTGTTATGTGGTAAGGAGCTAATACTACTGATATAGAGCAGAATTACTTTTCATGGTGGGCACCACAATGTCAGGTTACCTTCTGGGTCCCAACCGTATTGTCTCAGTGTCAGACAGTGGTGAGATATTTGTAAGCATGGATAATGAGTAACCAGGGAGTGTGCTTGTAGTCCATTTAAGGACAGTGGGCTGACTTTCAAGGATGGTGGGCCAATCACACAGGCTTCTAACTCTTAAAAATAGGTAGTCAGGACTCCATCAAAAGTTGAAGCTGCTGATGCATGTGACAGAGGGAACAAGGACTTCTGAAAATGAAGGTGTTCACTGAAGATTTTCTTCAAAGGTTTTTTTTTAATTTTTTTAATTTCAAAAATATACTTTATTCATAAAATACTTTAATGATCTGTACAGTTGGACATGCCATACATATGTCAACATTCAATTTACATTTACAGGAAAACAGAGTAATCATTCCTATTTACAGGTCTGTTTGATTACATTTTTAGCTGAGGCGTCAGCAGAGCCCAAACGACTGCGTGGGGCCCCTGTTCTTCTTTAGGGAGGCAGATGTTACACAGTGGTCTTTCCCCACCGCACCTTGGCGGCAGCTGCCCCAAGCTTCAGCGCGTCCCTCAACACGTAGTCCTGGACCTTGGAATGTGCCAGTCTGCAGCACTCAGTCGGGGTCAACTCCTTCAGCTGGAAGATCAACAGGTTTTGGACCGCCCAGAGAGCGTCCTTCACCGAGTTGATGATCCTCCAGGCACAGTTGATGTTCATCTCGGTGTG